>NC_068945.1:46812945-47121487 GCF_026419915.1 Harpia harpyja | reverse complement strand
TACTTCTGTTTGGTCTGCAACACAAATTTGCATGCACTATGTCCTTGAATAGGTAGCTGTCATTAAGTAGAGAGAACAGATCACCATACCTTGAGTAATAATGGCAAAACTGAACAAAACCCTGGGCTATAAACAGGGATTTGCTAAGTGCTCATTCTGAAAGGGATGAAAACTGGGGTGAATAGAAAATTGAGGCTTTCTTACCTGATCTTGAATTTATATTTTGTGCTGATGCACTCCACAGTCATTCAATAGCATGACTTGCTGGCTAGAAACTGGAAGCTCTTTTTGGGAACAGAAGCCCAGGAAAGATGAGTTGTAAAATTATAATGAAAAAAAGTTTTTAAAAGGAAGAAGAAATAAAACAATTGCCATTGATCATTACACTAAAAAGTTAATTTGTAGCTTTAAATCATTGCTGTCAGGATAATGCTGGAAAAGAAGAAAAAGTATGTCAGATGGCTTTATTTAATGATTTTGTCTAGCTGGCAGGTATTTTAATCCATTTGTAAACTTGTACTGTGGTTTGTGTGTGCTCATACATGTGTACACAGAAGAAAAATATTTCTAAGTGGTATATTTGAGAATAAGGGAAATTAATAAAATAAGGAAAAGCAAATGCAAGAAGAATACAGCATCTTTTGCATCGAATTTTATCTGAATGAAAACAAGTCAGGGTAGAGACTGTATGAAGGAAGGGTGTAGCATACAGTAAAAACAAAAACAAAAACAAAAAACCCCAACAAATCCCTCCAAACCCCCCAAACCCAACAATGTGCAACATTTTCAAGAGTTACTAACAAACTTAGGAACATGGGTTCTATTTTCAAATGTGACATAAATGATGAGGAGAGGCTTGCAATGAGTCTTAGGGCTCAGAAATCCCATTGTATTAACTTTTCTTCTATTAGTGAAAATCTCAACCCACTGGAGACCCAAAGTGAGTGTGTTAATGAAAGCCACAAAGGAAGAGGTTATCCAGGCTCATATGACACATGATTATTTGCCAATTTGCAGTGGCATAATTACATGTCTGAACCCACAGTTTCTTCAAGTATTTCTAAAAATGTAAATTAGATTTGCAACTCACTTAGGATGTCTGAAGATTTTACTCTTTTAGGACTTCTGAAAAATTCTCCCTTTTTCACCTTTATTACATAATATGATTACAGACTGTCACATCAGCTACCAGCTATTTCTCAGAATGAAAAGATCCCACTTAACAAAATCCTGAAATCACATTTAAGGCACATGTTCTTATACAAATAACAGAATTACTGACTACTTCATTATTCAGATGAATATTTAGGTATTTCCTTAAATGTGGGACCACAGGAATGGAACCGCATCCTTCAATATTTGTGGTTTGTCTAGCATGTCACAGGCTCACTGTAAGTTATGGCGATTCACTTTGCATTAGAACATCTCTCTGAGAAAGCTTGTTGAAAAAGATACTTGACATTTCATGTAGTCTACTTAACAATCCTATTGTCTAGTCATTTCAAAGTCCTGAGTTACAAAACTAATATAGATTTTCACACAAAGAACAGAATGATGAGCACTTTCCTACTTCTTAGGATATAGCTCAGCCTAACTGGAAACTTGCCTGTAATTTACTCGTATTGACTATTGCTGTCACTTTTTATCTCTGATACACAAATAGATACATATTTGTAGGGGAAAATCAGACATCCAGAGTACCATAAAATAAAATAAGAATCAGATAATATTTGAAATGGATGATACCCTATCTTGAAGCTAGTCCTTATTTTGATGTGTTACAATGCAATTAAAATATACAAATACAGCTCTTTAAAAGAATTGGAATTTGCTTAGTTTTCTGTTACATTATTTCTCTAATCTTGGAGAAAGAAAGATACTTTTCTGTGGGAATTGTGTGTAAATGCTGCATGCGATTAAATGATGGCATTTTAACAATTGCTACTGGCCCAAAATTTTTTCGTTTCTCCATGGAGGTTGTTCAGTCCTGTCAGTGATTTATTGTTTCTACCTATGCTTACAAATACAAAACTGTTATCCTTTGAATCATACACAACAGTTCATACACCTGCATCTGTATGCTAACCATGACAAATGTTCAGTATAAAATAAGACAAAAAATTAATCTGAGTACATAATTGAATCTTCATTTAATTTAAAAAAACAACCCATGAAATAGAAAATATTTTCTATTTTTATTCTTGGAATCAGATTTTTTCATTATTTTAAGTGTACCAGTCAGAAGGAACAACTGTATAATATTAAAATCATATTAAAATCAAATATAAATACTAAACATAAAAATTTCTTAACAAGGCAGACTGCCATCAATGAAGAGCTCTCTCAAAGTCAGAGATCCACATGTGCTGTACCCCCTTGATATCTCATCACCCAGGAAAGCCCATCAAATTTTGTATTTCTTCAAAAAATCCAACCTATCTTAGGTCTAGGAGAGAAAAGGACTCTGAGTCAAAGCGTTTGGGTGCAAAGCAAACTATTCCATAAAGTCCCTGGAAGAAGAGAAATTATCATCTCCTACAACCTATTTCTGTATTCTCGATATAATATATTACCATCTGACACAATACCCTTCTCTAGAATTATAGCATTGTTCAGATCAACTGTGACTCTCCTCCATATTGTTCACTCTTGCACTTACAAGTGATTTGGGCTGTATAGACAAAAAATAATTTTGGTTTGGTCAAGCCAATCTCTTAAATCATACTTCAAAATCAGTTGAAAACCAGTGTAAATTACAAAGGTATTGGTTTAGAGTATTTGCTCCCTGCAGTTCATTCAAATGATCTGTCCTTCAGGATATCAGATATCTAAGCTAAAAGCTCAGCAATTAGTCCAAGGTAAAAGCTAGGAACTGATTTTCAGTTGAAATCTCCTTCACAGTTAAAGAAAAGCCAGAGAAATGTTAGAGAGAGATGGAATGGATCTTCCTCTGGAGATACTTATCTCTCTCCGTTAATCATGGAGGAATGCAAGTGACTAAATTAAAGTCCCTAACTGTTAGGAAACTAAAGATGAATCAAACTTTAAATCCAAATATTGTTAGGAAGAAAAATGTATGTAAACTTTTTATTACTGCTTTTGTAGGCACCTTTGTTATCCATCTTCCATGTGTCATCATACCTACCACCTCTGCAATATACTAAGTGTTTTAAAATGCTATTTTTTCAACAGTGATTTATTTCAAACCTGTTCTTTTTTTTTTTCCTGTGTTTAAGTACATACAGGTGGAAATTGGGATTACGGGAAAAATAAGAAAAAGAAGTGGCAAGATTTTTTGTGCTTATTGGTTTTGCACACTACTTTTCTTGTTTGGCTCATTGACTGGTTGATTTACTTCCCATTTCCTTCCAGTCTTGTTTTAATCCTGCACATACAGAAGGCTGAAGTGACTTAATTTTTCTAACTCCATATTTAGAAAGCCTAAAATCATGTTACACTATGCTCAAACAATTTTTCATATTCCTAAGGAAAGATCAGGTCAGAATTTCATACATCAGAATAAAAGCAAGATTTCTGAGATGCCTACACTCTGGATGTTTATTTCCATTATTTGAGATAAACTTTGCGCACAGCCGCAACAAAAACTACTCTATCACAGAAAGACACACAAGGCTGTTTTGTAATATCATCCTAAGATGCTTGCATCACTTTCACCGTAAAATAGTAATATTTGTGTGGGACTACCTTCCTAATAATGCATGAACCTTGACTTCTAGGAGATGGGGATAACTTATCTGCTATGCAGCCAATCTGTATGCTTCAGCCCATCTCATCATCTCTGGAGAGTTAAAATTCTCATCTTTTTCACCCTTTAAATGAACCACTTAAGGCAAATTTCCTTTTACTCTGCTAAACTGATCACTAAATAATTGTTTTGTAGATACAAGATGCATGAGTAATTGCTGCTAGAGATATGCTTTTAGTAAATAGAAAATTTTATGTCATCCTTTAGCAGTTTGTCAAAGCAGATTTGAAAAAAAATGATACTGTGAGGCTTATTTTATAGGAGGTAGCTGTAGACAGTTATAAATATGCAATAGATGTATTCTCTTCTTCAGCATTGCTACATGTCTTCATTGCTACATGTGTCTTCACATTGTGGAAATTAATTTTTCTCTTAAATATAACATTTTCGGGGAAATGTTTACTCTTGTTGGCATAATACAAAATAATGCCCGAGGAAGAAATGTGCAGGAAAATATTGCACAAAATCCTGTTATTAGCAATTTGATTGAGCTATTGTTTTCACTAAATATGAGGTTTACTGGTAAGGGCACAGAATTTGGCTTTGAAGTTATTCATGGTGTTCCAGACCTTCAATATAGAATAAAAAGCAACTCGATATTTGTAAGATCCATATTTAATGCACATTTGATCAAACTCAAAGGTCAAAATAAACCATAGGATACCTGAAAACACATAGATCATAACTGAAAGATTTATACGGGTTTTGAAATGGAGAACAGTTCTACAGTAAGTAAATGCTATAACATTGCTTATTACTATAAGAAAACTATGATCTTGAGACCATTAAACGTATGCAGCTTGTTTTTTTCAATGTTTTGATCTTTGCTACTTCTTTTGTATGTGAGAAAGAGGTATAGCACATTTTAAGGAGGTAAATGTCAACACAGCGCAGTTAGGGACCAGTCCCAAGAACCCATCTGTATTAACAAAATATATAAATCTTTTAAAAAAAACTCCTACTACAAATTTTATTAAGAAATATTACACTTCAATGATTTTTATAGTAAAGGAAATGTTTCCTTTTCATGGAGTTAATCTTTAATCCTAAAGTGCATTTTTACTTTTAAAGTTATTTAAACTCTGGCTATCCAGTGATTAATGTTTCTAAATATGTGTAATTAGACTTTAGGGATGGCTAGTGTTTCACATTTTCACTTGAACTTCTGGTTTAATTGCTTTTTTACTCTAACTGGTCAAAAGGCAACAAAAAATGCCCAGAATTGTATTTTTCTTCCTTTGGTTGAGAAAAGTCTTGCTTTTTGGAAAATGACCACAAAAAACAATAACAACAAAACAACAATAAAACTGAAAATCAAACGTTCAGTATCTTTTGCTACTCTGGCTTTGCTAGTTCTTTTTCATTTCTTGAATTATATCAGACTAGTACAAATACACTACGGTAACGTTCAACTTAGGGAGTGCCACATAAAGCACAAAAACAAAACAAAAAGAAGCAGACAAAATGAGAAAATGTAAACACGATAGCTGTTTTAAAGCACTCTGTCAGTCTTACAATAAAAGCATATCATCTATGAAAAATGAAAAGTATCACAAGCACCTAAAAAAAGCACAGAATTCTGGCATCATTAATTAGTAGAATAAAGATAACTATTAGATGTTAAAGAAACAGTTTCCAAAAGTGGAAAGACAAGGTTTAAATTAAGGAAAAAAAAACAGCATACAATTCAGGAAGTTAAATATAAGACTATAATAAAACAGTTAAAAAATAGTCTGAAGGACAACTAACAAAATAAACACCAGTGAAAACATTTTTTGACCCAGAAATAGGAAGTCTTCCAGAAACTCCACTGAGCTCATAGACGACTGCCGAATACATAGGAGTTTTCAAACAAGATAAGGCCCAACCAGAAAATCTACATTAACTATGCCCGTCAGTGTTCACTACAGAGAAGCCTTAAGAGATGTCTCATGCCAGAACCCTTCCTTTGGAAGCAGTTCTAAGAAATCTCAAAGTATCAAAGCTATAGGTTTTAAAATACATCAATAAAAGAGTGGAAAAAATAGTCAGAGTAGATGGTATTAATGAAAATGTTCTATGAAGGCGTAATAGTCAAATGTATAAATGATTAGCAGAAGCTTGAAACAGATAGCTAAAAGTAATCTTGATACTAAGGAACATCAAATAGCAAGGCAACACCTATTTGTCCCAAGGCAGATAAGAAAAATTACAGATCAAAAAGTCTTACTCCCACACTAGCCAAACAGGTGGATATCATAACAATTAAATTGGTAGATGCATGGATGTTTGTTCTAATAAAGAGGTAATGTAAACATGGCCATAGTGGATTCCAGTCATGCCTCACAGATTAAAAATTCTCTGAAACTCTCTGTAAGTGTGTGAATAAGATTTGATACTGTATACTTAGATGTTCAGAAGAGTTTGTGACAATGCCTTTCATAGAACTTTAATTCCCATGAGTCATGAGAAATTGAATTGTCGCAGGTTCATCAAAACAGAAGATCCTTTCAGTGATTAATAACAGAAAAAATGGTTAGAAAAGAACACGTAGAAACCACTGGTCCATTTTCACATTGAAGGGCGAATAACAGTGAAGTTCTAAACATATCTGTAGATAAGCTGGTCATAAGTGATCACATATACATGTGTGTACACACGAATGTTCATGTGTTTAAGTATTGCATTGGAAACTGTGGTGGGTTGACGCTGGCTGGCTGGCTGCCAGACACCCACCCAGCCACTCTGTCACTCACAGGACAGGGGGAGAAAATAAGATGAAAAATCTTGTGGGTTGAGATGAAGACAGGGACATCACTTACCTGTTACCATCACGGGCAAAACAGACTTGATTTGGGAAAGATTAACTGCCAGATAAAATAGAGTTGGATGGCGAGAAACAAAGACAAAATTTAAACCACTTTCCCTGCACCTGCCTTTTCCCAGCCTCAAATTCACTGCTTCATTCCCGACTCTTCTGTCTCCTCGCACCCTCAGGGGTGCAGGCGGATGGGGAATGGGGGTCTGTGGTCAGTTGATAACAGCTCCTCTCTGCTGCTCCTTCCTCCTCACAGTTTCTCCCTGCTCCAGTGTGGGTCCTTCCCACGGGCTACAGTCCTTTCAGGAAATACCACATGCCCTGGTGTGGTCTCCTTCATGAGCTGCAGGGGAGTCTCTGCTCTGGTGCCCATAGCACCTCCTCCCCGCCTCCTTCTCTCACCTTGGTGTCACAGGGCTGTTTCTCACACCTTTTTTTCCTCACTCCTCACTGCCGTGCAGCAATCTGCCCCTTCACAGAGGTGCTGTTTCTCACTTCCCCCCCGCCTCTGTCCGTCATTTTTACCCTTTCTTTAATATGCTTAAGTATGTTTTCCCAGAGGCGCAGCCATCTTGGCCGTGGGGCTGAGTGGGGCCCCGGGGTGGGCGGGTTGGAGCCGGCTGGAACCGGCTGTGTCTGGCACGGGGCAGCCCCGGCCTCTCCTCACACAGGCCGCCCGCCCCGCAGCCCCCCCGTCAACCCCAACACCTGGGCACCTGCACCCAGTACAGAAACATATGATGAAATATGTATACTTAGGGTAATCTTGGAGTCTAAACCAAAATTCTAATGCATGTAACAGAGTACAGAAAATAGACCAGTTTTTAAAAGGGAGCCTGATCTGTGCTCAACGTTTGGTGAAAGGGGTTACACAACCTACTGTGCCCCGAAATAGCAGAGATCTTTCTGAAGATACCCCGCTCCTCCCTTCCTTCTTGTTTCTGTGCTAGCACAGGGCTGCACCGCAGGTCTCATGGCTCTCGGCCCAAGGTCTTTCCCACCCTGTGGTGTGGTGACTAGGATTCAAAACTGTAAAAAATAGGTAGTAAAAGTAAATAAATGAAATCAGTGTGTTCATTTTGGAAGAGATAACAGAAACTGTCACTCCTAGGCAGCTGCAGAGACTGTTCTGGAAGTAACTTTGACATCATTCCCAATCTTTGTTACCAAGGTTTGTTGTCTCTTCTGCCCTACATAGTCATTCGGCTCTTCAAATGTTTTAGTGTGTTCTTATACATTTTTGTGTTGCTTTTATTTTAGGGTTTCCTCTTTACAGGCACCTCTTTGAATATGATTTTTCTTACTGTGCACTCATCCCAGAAAAAGAAACTTTACCACTAAGCAGATATTTCCACAACGTATATTTATTTAAAACATATGTTCAACATATTATTTATTTAATTACGCTGTATAAGTTTGTTACTATATAACTGTTTACCACATGATCATGATTCTGTAAATGGGTTGTGTCATGCTGCAAAGTGTTTCTTAGAATAATTATTGGTTAATTATTGTTTTCAAGAGAAAAAATAAACTTTTTTTAATAAGCCATATAATAAAATGATCTACTTAAGTGTTTCTGCTCACTTCCTACCTAATCATTTCATTATCAGTAGATGATCGGTAGCTGAGAGCATTCAGAACAGCAAGATCATTTCATCCAGGCTTTGGGTATGAACTGCCCACTGAGTGGTATATTTATGATTTGATACTGCTTTTTGGGAAATAGAGTTTCCTAACAAAACTGTCTTCTATTTTTACTCTATTAACATTTCAGCCCTATTAGCATCTTTTCATTTCTTTATTACACAGTTAATGACATTTTGCTCCATATGGTATAAAATAAGCAGTGAATGTTAAAGACATTTTAATATGAAATTTGGGGGATCAAATTGATATCGTTATAAAAAGCACAGAGATGTTCCTATCCATAATGGTTTATTTTACCAAAATCTGTAGACCATTACACCTCAGAAATGAGTAATGTATTTCACTGATTTAGAAAAGCTAAAGTTATCTTTTCAAATTCCTAGTTCATAAACATTATAAGAGTTTTAAATCAGTTTTATCAAAGGATCATCATAGTTGTTTGCATCAGTGTCACATTAGAATGAAGTTGGGAAGTTAAATTTACTGTTTTTCTGAGAAATACTTTTGTATGGGAAATTCCTCCAGCAATGTAAAGCTGGCAGGGTAGCTTTACATTATGTAATTTCCAGGACCATTAGTGAATAAGTAGGTCCAAGGAGGAAAAGGGTATTGCCTTATTACTACATCCTCAGGAGCTATTAAATAAGCACCTTAAGTGTTAGGACATGCACACATAATACAAACCAGGTTTGCAATTTCTCTAAATTATGCTTCATTTCATCATTCCCTAAGTGCCTAAGATTGGTAAAATGCAAACATGGATATAGCAGAGCTCCACAAAGTGAGCATATTTCAGTTGCAGCTAAAGATCTGGGACCAGATCCAAAAAGTACTAGGCACCATTGAAATCAATGGGATTTAGGTACTTAAATATCTTTGTGCTCTTCTTCTGAAGTTCATAATATTTCATCCCTGATGTTTTACTCTGTGGTGTTTCTAACACTCCCTTTATATAGCAGAATAATTTCTGCTCTTAAGGTAAATTTATAATTACTTAGTGAACTGAGTAACTGTTGCAATTTCATGGCCAACAGCAGAATTTTTTCTTATCTCTCTGCCATACCTTTCTTCTTCCCTTTGTATTCAAGAATTATAAGCCTTCCTTATGATCTTCACTATATATCAAACACAATCATGGAATACATAACCTTTTTCAGGTTTTGACAATTACGACTAATGTCGTCATTCCTGAGAATTAGAACGCTGACAAATTAACAGAGTTGTGTTTTGAATCTCCTTGATGTCTGCCACTGAAATCTGCATGCAGACATGCAAGTACTTTTGTTGCTTCAAGGTAAGACCAGATCTAATTAAATCCACACTGAAGTATAAGAGATATTCTCTGAGGTGAAGGGAAGTATAAACCAGGAAAGAAAAGACTAGACATGCAAATCTTTCAGAACATCTTACTTTGGGGGAAGAAAACATGTAGGTAAAGAATTCAATTTTTGTAATTGTTCACTGAGCTTTCCGTTATCTAAATCAGAAAAAATGGTTTGGATAGCATGCAGCATATCTTGGAACAGCATAGGAACTTGACCTCTTATGCTCTTATGGAGGAATAAGGCATAAAATATGGACTTATATGATAAAAAGTTTAATTTCTTCACAATTTAAAAATACATAAAATATTTATCATTTAATGGACATTCATTGTAATAGACTTAAGGCAAAATATTTAAGCTTTAAACTGAGCTCTCCTTTTATCACCTTATCCTGTTTCTTGCTCTGCTCCACTGATGTTTACAACCACAGGAAAAATAAAATAAAATAGATTCACATGGGGTATCTAAAATATAAATTACTGATGGCTACTGCCATGGGACCAATTACTCACTTTCATTTCTTCCTTAGGTATTGTGTAGAGGAACAGCACTGTTTCTTTGTTGCAATGTGAATATGTCATAAAAATGTCTATAAAATCCATAGTGAATTAGCAGTTACTACCAAATATAAATTGATGTAGAGAAGTTGATTTATAACTTGTGCTCATGCACTGCAGCTGCCAGTAATTTGGCTGTATTTTTTCAGGACATTTTTAACATTATATAGAGAAATATTTTCTTTGTAGTGCATATGTATTGTTTGTTTGTTTGTTTGTTTGAAGATAAATCACACTTCATTGTATGGTTCATTCTCATTTTGTTTTCTTGTCAAAATGAAGTCTGAGAGCTGCTCAATATTCTTTCACACAAGGGTCATATACAGAAGCAGCTAAATACTTCATCACACAATGCTACTATGTGTTCAACAGAGCAATCTTCATAGTCATCCAAGAAGAAAGTGTTTGCATCCAAAGAAAGTTTAAATGAACTAAATACCACTGCTTTAGTTGACAGCTGATAATCTAGAATAATCATCTTTCAAAGGCTGTATGTCCAGGGCTAACATACTAGGTTAGTTTAAAACCCATTGACATAGGCAGGGGAAGTTGTTCAGTTCATCGTGTTTGATTTATGGATGATGTTGAAAAAAAAAGTACAAGTATTTTTAAAACTGGCAAAAGTACTGTCAGACAATAATGTACATTTGTTTCCAATAATGCAGAATGAGAAATGTCACTCCATGATGTTTGTTTTTGTGGGTCCCCCCAACCCCCCGAGAAAGCATGGGCAATGAAGAAAAAAGGAGCAGAGTACAGGAGGTGGAATGATGCAGTAAATCTGCCTTTCTGTCTTTCCCCTGCTACTTGATGCAGAGTATCTTCTGAACTAGGCAGAGTAAATAAGTTTGTGGAAGGAGTAAAGGATCATGAGAATAAAAGGGAACAGCAGCCTGCCCTCTACTTCTACCCGCCTAAGTCCTTGTAAAGAAATTTCAACAGCAGAAACATTTTTCATTCATCTTCATTAATTTCTAAACATTCCCATTATATTTTTCTGAGTTCTTTAGTTAAAGATAATCTCGATTAACTATGAAAGTAATGCATAAGAGCTGAAAACTAGAACTCATTTGAGAAGAGTGTTTTGGGAAGTTCTTTGTGTTTTCAGTATGTATCTGAAAGGGGATGGTTGGTACCTAAAATGGAAGGGTAACACTGAACTATAGAATTAAGGAAGACAATTCTGAGGATTCTTTTATGTAGAACTATATGATAAGTGCCTTTAAGTACAAGATATACCACAGATACTTTAGAAGAAAATGGTTAGTAAACTATCTGTCATAAAAAATAGCTGATAACTTTGGTCATGGAGTAAACTATATAACATTTCCTTAATATATTATAATATCAGCAATAATCAGCAAACATTGCATATGAGCAGAAATAGTTTTGCTTTGTCTAAAGTGAATGAAGAATATTTGAGTGAAGATCTTGCAGATCATTGCTACTATGCCTTGAGAGGTCACCTTCAGAGTTATTTTTTAATAGCTCTAGGTCATAATGAAATAAGCCAGTCTCTTTTTGCCATGATTCCCTTCCATTCCACCCTTTTTTTGCAGAAGGGGCAGCACCTGAGGACACCCAGAAGCCTTTATTGGCCATGAGGAAGGCCATATGTTAAGCTATACAAATCCTTCCAGCTTGTAGCATTTGTTTCCTTGGCATATCCCCAAGGAAACAGTGTAACAGCTTTGGAGTTGCCTGCAGAATGTCCCATGATTTCTCTGTGATGTAGCTGGATGAACTGTCTTCTTGTTTCTCTGAAAACTAGCTTATTTTCATTTACTTGAGCCTCATGAAAATGTAAAGCAAAAGGTTTACAGTGACATTCATTTTATTGTGTTTCTAGTGTTTTCTTTAATGTCCCAAATAAAAGGAGAATATTTTGTTTATTTGGTGTAAACTTGTGAATGAAGAGAGGAGATGTAAGTGAGGAGAATGGCTACGTTGTTTAATTTTCAAATTTTCATTGTATAGAAAGAGTTTTCCTTTCCCCATGTTTGTAAGACATTTAGTTTCTTCTTAGTCTGCAGTTTTAAAACTTTAGATTTTGGACATAATTTTCCTTTTCAGTGAGTGTTGAAGTAGTAGGCATTACTATGAATGACTAAAGCAAATTAATGGCAACTGAGGAAGTAGTTAAGGAAAAGGATCTGGGGAGAATGAACAAACATATTCTTAATGTATGAACAAACTGTAGAAAAAAGAGCATCAGAAAAAGTCCCTTCTATACATGCATTTGCTTTTGTCAGTGTTTGGTTTCATGTTTCATCTATTGCAATCAATATACCATATTTTTATCAAGATTGTATAGGAAGATACAGCAATAATTGCATCAGAAATATCTCATCTTCTGTAGACGGTATCACCATGTACTACAGAATTTTGCTTTAAGCACATATTTTTTGCTCATACTAAACCTCCCTGAATCATTCCTTTTCAAAAAAAAAAAAAAAAAAAAAAAATTGCTTGATCTACACTAATCAATCTTCATTTTACAGACAATCAAGGAGAAAGAGATGAGACCAAGTTCCTGTCATGTAGTCTTTCAAGAATGATTAAAATGAGGAAAAAATCATTACAACCAAGAATTGATCTTGAACCTCTCCTAAAGTTCAGAAAATTGTGGAAGATATTTTACTCCTGTCATAATACTAAATAATTATAAGGAATTATGAATTCAGGAATAATATTTATTCCTTTGCTTATATCTTCATTATTTCTGGTCCGAGGTAAAAGTGAAAAGACTGTATTATAAAAAGACATATAATTCCACTAGCATTTGGGGAAGACCAGTAATTAGAAAATGTTAGGAATTTTGTCAGTAAATATTATTTCCTTTAGGTAATGCATATTTATCAGGAAAGCCTGTGCCTACAACTGGCAGTTGGTGCAATTTTTGTTTACAAGCCAGCACATGTAGCAAACACATTATGTGTAGGCAAATGCAATGTGGCCGTAGGTTTGCAACAAATCAAACCCTAGTCCTTCCTTCTGTGCCTCACTAGTCAGTGACATGGAGGTACATAATAAAAAACAAGAAAAAACAAGATTCAGCTCAGTTGTCTGACCAGAAAGAAGAGTCAATGAGAGAAAAATCTGCAGGCTGCACTTCATATATTCATCTGTCTGTATTTTCCTCCTGTACAGACTCTCTCTCTAAAGAGAGAGAAATCAAACACACAATGTCTTCAGTATTAAAAATGTAAAACATTTACTGGGCTGTTAATAACATATTCAAGGTTAATGTATTGATTACTGAGCAAGTGACAAGCAGTGTGAAGCAAGCCTGTCTTCGGTGAATGCAGAGCAGCTGGATGGGAGAATGGTGGATCCTGTTATTGAGGTTTTGAGACTTTCCTCCATGGAATTATTTTGCACTGAATTTTTGACACACTTGCAGACAATCTAATTAATCTAAATTATATGGCAACTACTGGGTACTTAGTATAAATAGATTCAGGTTTATCACCCAGCATCAACAATCAAATTTAGAAACTTAAAAATGCTTAGATAAGTAAATAACGTGATCTTGACATCTCCAATATTTCTATTTTAGGCATGGGGACTTCTCTTTCTCTTTTAGGAAGTTTTTACAAAGGAAGACTATTAAGTGTTCCAGCCTGGAATTACCATGTATTTATGGAAGAACTATTTAATTGGTGCATGTATGAAGAATCTGTATGGGGATGCTGTATTCTTTTCCCATCTTACTCAAGCAGTATTTACCTGAGGTACAGCTTCTGATGAGCGACAGTGTACTGCTTTGGTTACAAAGAATCCTCAAATGTTCCTCATGATTGATGTAGTAGGGAAGGAATTTGCCTACTGAATGCTAAATTGTTTTTAAAATGCCAAGTTTTTGCATAAGATTGCTCTTTGAATTAGCTGAGACGTTAAAAAAAAAAATTAAAAATGTATTCCCAATTAAAGAATTAGGATAATGCTAAAATATAAAAACATATTGAAAAGCAAAAAATGGGAAAAATGTCCCAAGACAGTAGTCAGTGTGAACTTTTCATGTTAATCAGTGAATCCAATGGATTCACTAGGATGTGTTTCCCTTATACTTTTGTATGATTGCTACTACAGTTTAAGTTTAAAAGTGAAAAATTATTTTGAACTGCAAAATGAAATTTTAAATAACAAACCTATTTTCAAGCTGTATATTCTGTAACAAAAATGGACTGAAATTGTCTTTTTTTTTTTTTTTTAAGAAAGTTGCAGCACTGACAAATTTCTTCAAAATAATTTTGGTGATTTCCTAAAGTAAGCTCGTTAAGTTACATCTCAGAATACTAGAAAAGTGGTATTGTGTAATTATCTGACAAGTCATGGTCTAGAAACTAGATTTCCAAAGAGGGAAGGATTGTCAGGGTAATTAGTTCATTAAAAAACACTACCATTATAAATTTAACCTGAGCTGTGCTGAGCATAGATTTGTAAGTCTATGCTGTGATGAGGAAAAAGATTCAACTCTCAGTGGAGAGTTTTCTCCAAGGTGTTCAGAGAGGATGCCTGCAACACACACACATTAAAAACCCAACCAACCAACAAACCCTGAGAATGTTCTCTGCAGACTTGGAATGTATTCATCTCATCTAGTCTTAGACTTCCATATGTAACTCCAGATTTGGACTAACCAGTCCTGAATTCAATTTTTAGTCAAGAGAAGAATAAACAGTTTGGAGGAAAACATCCATTGTAAGATGAGATTACTCACATTCTAGAGGCTTCTATTTCTCTTCACTGAATATAAAGGGTGGATAGACAACTAGCATACATGTAGATGTCTCAGGTATCTATATTCAGTTGGATCACGTATCTGTATTTATTATCTAGATTTATTTGTATAAACCCTCTGTCCCTAAAGCCCACAAATGTTAGTAGGTAAATTTGTAGAACCTTCATTGATAGATCATATGGTTTGTTTTGTCTCCCTGACATGTTTCTGGTTTGATCTCATTCCGTCTTCATGAGATCTATCTTCTATTTGATCACTGGCATAAGAATGCGACACCTGTTAGTCAAGCCAACAGGAAAAGCTCTTTACACATATTTTTTACAAGTAAACAAAAATGCTGCCCATTGAACAATATGGTTTGGGTAAAGTTTTCTACCAGAATTTTGTTTGCTTGTTGTCAAAAAGATAATTCCAGCAAGGAAGAAAATGCTAGTGACACTGAAGATTCAGAGAATAATGACGTACATTACAATACTCAAAATGTAGACAGTATTGGTAAAGACCATTCTAATATGAAAACAGTGGAGTTCAATCACAGAGATGTTGATAATCATGTTAAGTGCCATCAAGGCTCCACTAGAGTCTGCTTTCACTAACCCCTGGCATTTGTTAACCATGTTTCAAAGACAAGGGAAGCTGTACTGCTTTCATCTTCATTATATTAAAAAAAAAAAAAAAAAGGCATTCAGAAAAACCAACTTAGTATTATTTTGTAGTATAGTTAAATCAGTCCAAGAATACAAAATCTGGATCTGTTAATCAGACTTTACAAAAGAAGAAAATTTAGTGCTGTTCAAAACACAGTGTTGCACTGTGCCAGCATTTATTATTTGGTGTTCTGAGTTCCCAGAGATATATTTTACTGTTGAAAGGAATTGGTCAACAATTTAGATGAGTGGAGAACTGAAAATTCATAATCTGTAGTCCATGCTGCATTTTATGCTGATGCAATGAGAAGGGCAGTTCTTTCAGCTTTGCTACTGCACTACACAGATTTACAGAGTAATGGCATTATTCACTTTGTGTATGAGAAAAGGCAATAAAAACCCTTTAAGTAGAGCTGTTGGCAGTCTGTTGCTCTGATCTTTACAAAATGCACTGTAAAGTTTGTGGTGAAAACATCTAAACAGTGTTGTAAATATAAAATATGTAAATAGCAAAAGGAACATTAAATATATGTCAAAGTAACACTGGGCTTCCATGGAAAAAAGCATGCCTTCCAATGGATACCATTGATGCAGTCATGGCTGGTTTGAAGGCAGATAATACACAAACTGACAACAAAATATAGAACAGATAGCATCACCAAACTGATGAGTTTGTGTCCTAGACAGTTTGCTGACATCCACAAAATCAAATGCAATACTCAGGCAGACACTGAACCATATCTTTATATGTTTTATTCTTCTCTCCAGCTTCTCCAAAATCTGCACAGAGAAGTTGAGGGGAAAAAATCCAAACCAAACCAAACAAAACAAACCCCCCCCCCAACAAAAAACAACTTGAAACTTAATCTGACATGCCAAGTAACCCTTGAATAAAAAAAATCTATCACGAGAGTCCAGGTTTGCAGCCTCATAAATATACATAGACCAATGGAGCCATGTCCTTTTATAGATTCCAAAAAAAGAAAGATTTTTCCTTCAGTATTTTTATTTTTCTTTTTTAGAATATTTACTTGAGTTTATTCCTTCCAAGTTAAATCAGAACCTGCTTTGGTGCTTTGAGTACACATAATTAATTTTGTTACAGGACCATTTCCCTAGACGTGATCACTTTGTTTAATTCTAATGAAACTTCTATTAAACCTGATATGCCTGAAATCATGCAAACAGATCCTCATTAGCATTTAGCAGTCTTATTTTATTGAAATTCACACCTTCACACCTTTACTGCATGGATGAAGTGCCACATCTTTGGTTAGAATGTGGAAAAACCCTTCAAAATCAAAGCAGGTTATAGAATGGCAACTGAATGAAAAGGTGAGAAAAAAAACCCCAACCACAACGTGACAAATCAAATCAGTTTACCATCCACACTCAGCAAAGATTTTTTCCTTTGCATAACACTGATTTCATTAATCCATGTGTCATTTTAAATTTGCTACTTAGTTCTTCTAAGACTTCAATCACAGATGAACATCATCTTCCACATGCAAGTATAAAACTACTCGCAGCTTCTAGGACATTTAAAAAAGAATAGTTAATAATTCCCTCTTTTGACAGCAGTTTTGGAAATTGTAACTATTTGCAGAAGTATTGCATTATCTGTTGTTCAAACTGGCATACTGTATAAAAGCACATATTGGGGAGGAGAAAGAGAAAAGAAGGGAGGTTAGTGAAAGAATTCACAGACCAATGTTCTGTAAAACTATCAAGGCTCTGGAATAAATGGAGTACCAGAAAGATGTCTGGAACAACCTGATTTTGTTGATTTGTAGTTAAAAATGATAATAAATTTTCTGTATAGGCAGCAGATAAATAATGGTTTGACTTACTGCAAAATAACATTTTGAGTGGATTACAGAGGTAGAAAACAGTTATTAAAATATAAAAACCTATTAAAATGAAAGAGTATTTCATAGATCTACAATAGCAAGCTAATTATAACTGAAAGCTGTTGACATTGAATTTGTCTTCAGAATAAATATAGCAGCTAGAAAATTCTGACCATAGTGTACTAATGTTACAGGAACATTCCTGTTCAATAAATTTGATCTAAAGTTGGGCTTATAAAGTCATGGGAGTACAGACTTTTTAGGATGATATGGTGAAAGTTCCACTAAACCAGCTTTTGTATGTGCTCTAGTCTAGTGTTGACTTCTTGTTCTTGTGAAAGATTGATCCAGAACTGCGCTTCAGCTAGAAAAATGGTGTCGTCGTTTCCAGTCATACTCCACACAAGCAAATCCAATTGTTTACAATTACCTTTCCAAGCCATTATGACAGGGAATACGATTTGCTGTCACTTACTGTCCTGGTTTCAGCTGGGATAGAGTTAACTGTCTTCCTAGTAGCTGGTACAGTGCTATGTTTTGAGTTCAGAGCGAAGAATGTTGATAACACTGATGTTTTCAGTTGTTGCTCAGTAGTGTTTAGACTAATGTCAAGGATTTTTCAGCTTCTCATGCCCAGCCAGTGAGAAAGCTGGAGGGGCACAAGAAGTTGGCACAGGACACAGCCAGGGCACCTGACCCAAACTGGCCAACGGGGTATTCCATACCATGTGACGTCCCAGCTAGTATAGGAACGGGGAAGTAGGGGGGGCAGGGATTCGCCGCTGGGGGACTGGCTGGGTGTCGGTCGGCGGGTGGTGAGCAATTGCACTGGGCATCATTTGTACATTCCAATCCTTTCATTATTGCTGTTGTCATTTTATTAGTGTTATCATTATCATTATTAGTTTCTTCTTTTCTGTTCTATTAAACCGTTCTTATCTCAACCCACGGGTTTTGCTTCTTTTCCTGATTTTCTCCCCCATCCCACTGGGTGGGGGGGAGTGAGTGAGCGGCTGCGTGGTGTTTAGTTGCTGGCTGGGGTTAAACTACGACACTTACCAAAAGCCTTAGGCCAGTCTGTTGGTTCTGACAAGAAGAAATTTATGATGGGAGATTTTGCCAAGAAACTAGCTAGGAATGAAAATAAGAGTGAATTAGTAGGTACCGTAATAACAAAGCAGAAATAATATAAGGTTTCTTGTCACTCAGAAGCAGAATCTACCACCCAATAGCAGAGATTCACTGAGGTACTAGACACATAAAATCAAACATAAGATTTGTTCTTGTCAGCTTAGCTATCAGAAGTGATGAAAATGTGTTATGTAAAATGCCCTGCAGACGAAAGACACAAAAGGTGATACAAAAAGGGAACAAAAAAAAAGGAATCAGTCTTTATGTGGGTGAAAGAGGGGAAAGCAAGCATGGTGTCTGAATCATTTGCAGAATAGTTTGTAATAAAACATACAAATCCTGTCTTCTGAACAACTGAAGAACAATGACTTGATCTTGGCTCCTGTCCTCACAGTGTATTCTTGTTAGAGACTGCTAGAGTGATTTTACATAAAAATTCTGATTCTCTGAGGCAGTTTGTGAGAATGAACCCAGATGGGTTTTGGGCCAGATGGTTTTGGAGATATAGAATGGAGCATCTAGGTCAGCAGAGTAGAGGTCTGATCTTAATTTACGCCTATTTCAGATGAGATTTGTCTGCTTTCTATTATTATTATCTGCTACCTATTATCTATTACCTATCTATAATTATTATCCTCTGCTTGTTATCTTGCTTGATTTACTTGTTTGCTATTACAAAGTACATAGATGGAAAATAAAACAACCCAAAATTCAACCTTGGTTCTCACCTAGAAATTTATTAAGACATTCAGGAGAAACCTAGAAAACAACCATGTATAAACTGTTAGAGGTGCATTCACTTTCATGCAGCAGTAATATGAACTGAGAACTTCATGAACCTGTAGGTATGTTTTAATTTCCTCTTGAGATTTAATTAAACTGTTCAGATGGAGGGACATGTAGAAATTGCACGCAGTATTTGTTAATTGCAATGAGTTGAATTTTGCCTTCATTTCACAGAGTGGGGATACTTTTGGCTTTGTTAAAATTGACTTCCTGGGGGAAAGTCATGTTTCCTGACAGTTATTGTGAGAGCAGATATTACAGGGGCAACAGAGGCAGGATTGATGTCTCCCAAAAGCTGGCCAAGAAAATATGGGGTCTCTATACCCAATACACTATTTTACATATCAGACTGGCTTCCAAGGATATGATCACCCAGTTTCTTGGGGGAAGGGGGAGGGGAAGAAGTATTATCCCAAATGAGAATCTTTGGGCTGTATTTCCTTTTGAACACTTATTTTTAAAGGATTTTGAATTGCTTGTATGACTAGTTCATTACCAGTAGTCTGTACTAAATGCATTATTTTTCCTATTTCCTTTTTAGTGTAACTGTCGGAATTGTTATTGCAAGGATTGAATGTCCCACATTATTAAATCGAAGTTGCATTTAATTAAGAAATTACATTTAATTAAATAACAGAGCTCCAGCTTCCCTCAAATTGTCTGCTTATTCAGGGCTTAGATGTGATGCAGAATTTTTCTTGTGTGTTTTTTTCTAATAGTATAAATTGAGAATTAACCAAAAAGGTGTTTAACATTTATCCTCTGTTCATGCAAAAATCGCATCGTGGCTCGTAACAAGCATGTTGGATTCCTGTCTGTTGCCTTGTGGAACAGCCCAAACAACACTCCTAAATCAGTGTTTATCACAGAGAAGAAAAGAAAATATTCACCTTTGTTCTTGACAAGGAAATACACACGACACTTGTAATATACAATACCCAGAACTACAGAATAACCTACAATAACACCACTCATTCACTGACGTTTGTGCCTTTGCCTCCTTTCCAGAAGCATGTTCATACACACCAGCAGTTGAAGTTAATAACAACGATGGGGACTAAGAAAGACCTGCAACAGATGTCTGCAGCCTGGAACACTTTTTTTTTAAAGAAAATTCTGGTCTCACTAATTGCACTTGAATATAAGGACCTTAAAATTATTTTACAATTATTAGAAAGTTGATGTATCTAACTCTATTTGCTTTTAAACTCATCATATGAATGTGTTAGGGTGATATTAGCAGGATTCATGGATTTCTGAGGTACGATGTACATTTGTAAAATTATTGATCTGACCTCACTGAAGAATTCAGCTGACAATGAATCATGGTAATGTAGTTACATTTGCTGGATTGTTTTCTTCTCCTTGTTTTCATCCCTTCTTCATACTGCCCAATTTCTCAAGTCAGGTTATGCCGGCAATGTGTATCCACAATTTATTTTTTCATCTGTAAAGGCTGCTGTTAACCTAATGAACACTCCTTGATTATGTATGATATTCTTTTTCTGTTTGCCCTTCACTGTACCCTGAGCCAGTTCTTAGCCCTCACATGGACCAGCTTCACTTATGATCACTTGTGGATCTGAAAATGCAGGCCTATATCTCCCTCCCATCTTGGAGGAAAACTTCTATTTTTATTTGGTATTCCTATGTTTTATTGAAATGAGAAATGAAAGACAGAAATTTTGGGCAGATCCTAAGTCAGTTTTCATAGCTCCATCAAATTCCTGGTCTTTGTTCTGCCTTACATTGCTGTTTATGGTCATAAAAATTCCTCTCTCAAATCAATTTCATTTTTTTCATAGAGAAAGCTCCACATTCCTATTATGGATGCACCAAAGTTGCTGGTACTTATTTTCCACTTAATGATGCATTTACAGTACTGACACAGAATTTCCACTCAATACAATGCTGTATTTTGTGATTATTGTTCATCAGTTGCCTGAAGGTCATTGCCCTCAAGCAACAGCATAACTAAAACCAGATCTGATTTTATTATGGTGTCTGCAAATGGCAGCCAGGAAAATAACCTGTGGCTCCACTTTAAATAAAATTGTGATTTCGTTATCTCATTTTATTAGCTAGACTAAACACATACTTCCAGGTTCAATTCTATCTATGGTATACCCATCCATTAAAAAACGTACTTTCTTATATATAAAGGTATCTTGATCCATTCCACTGAAGACTGTTGCCAAAACAGTATCTGAACCCCTAAGGTATGGGGTTTTTTTCCTGTGTGGTACTTTATATATAAAAGGACTACAAAATGTCTTGAAGTTCACGTGTTAAAACAAAATATGCACAAATATTAACATTCATTCTTCCTCCTCTTTTCCTCTTAATTGCCTTTTTTTTATGGCCACAGATGTTATTTGCTACGTATTTAGTAACCATACATATGTGAAATACAAAAGTAGAAATAAAGAATGATGATCTCTTAAAAAATTAGGATCAAAAGAAAATACTTTTATCTTAGAGCTACACTTAGGATATTTTTCTGAAAATTATGATAAAATTTAGTAATGGGTATGAAGTTGTTCTTAAAATGGGGAGATTAAGAGCTGTATGTTGGAAGCAGAGGGCCAACTGCTTTGAAATAGCTTGTGCCTGAGTCCAGGAAAATGCTGAGACTGTGTTTCTAAAGCAAAGCTGAGGACTGAAAAAGTATTGCTTGCTGGTTGGATGCAAGAAACCTTCCGCTATGAGGACAGAATGGATAAAAGCAATTAAATTTTAATTGTTCTCTCTTTCTCTCTCTCTCCCCCTCTTGTTTTTGTTTGTTTGCTTGTTTGTTTGTGGGGGTTTTTAATGTGCAACCATTCAGGCATGGGAATGAAAGATTGGAAAGAGGTGAAAATCATTAATGCCTTGTCTTCAGCCACCACTAAAAATCAGTGGTTTTCTCCATATAGACTTTTACACTACCATTTTGCCATTTCAGCCCAAATTTCAGTTTGGATTACACTAGCTTGGTTCTAGCAGTGGATTCTTCCTCTATGTTCCACACTGAATGAGAAAAAAGGAGTGGAGTATAGATATTTCTTTTAGATTCTAAGTCTTTAGTCATTTCAATCTTCCTCATATAACAGAAACTATGGCTAATATAACTCCTCATCCAGCTGTGATGACTCTAGCACAGGAAACAAACCCCCTGGATCCTCAAGTAATAAGGCAGGAGTTGATATGAATTCTTTCATCTATACAATGCCAGAAGTAAAAATCTAAGTGTGGGTAAAAAATACTAGCTGATTTTAACCAAGGATATTATCAGAAACACAGTAGGAAGAGGGTAACCAAGAGAGTAATAAGAATGGATATTGATCATACAGAATTCTTTCTCCAGGACACAGTGTGTCCTTTCAGTAGAAGACTGACACATTTCAGCAGTGTCACATATCACTAAAGCATAAAGTCAAACAAGACAATTGCTTAATGAATCAGCAGGTAACACAAACATTATATGGACTGCATGCATAAATAGGAAGAGAACAAGTGGACAACTTCACTGTCAGGTACCTAAATGGTATGTCATATGATTACAACATGCTAAGCAAATCGCAGACGTGGCAACAGCAGCAAGCTCAGTAGTAATAGGAAATGTCAGTGTTTCCATAGAGATAGGGTAATCTCACGGTAAGACATAATGCAGAGATTAAAGAGTAAAAAATCATAAGAGATTTCTTTATGGAGCAACTAATGAGAGGGAAGGTGGTCTGCTGACCTCAACATACTTAAACTTAAGAGCAAAAAAAGAAATCCAGATAATCCAACACTGTCATTCTTGAGGAGATTGAAGTAGACAGACGCCTGTAATCTTGACAGCAGACAGCAGACGACCCTTTATTGCTAAAACACACACATACATATAGTCACATATTCTGCAAAGTCACTGTACACGCGCACAAGCATGAAATATGATTGGTTATATCAACACTGTACACGCGCATAAACTTAAGATATAATTGGTTATACTAACACTGTACACGCGCATAAACATAGGACACAATTGGTTATATTAACTAAAACATACGAAACTTGTCTCAGTCTAATTGGTCAAGATAAACCGCCGAATTGTGGTTCTTTGTGCCAAGTTCCCTTTATCATGGAATGTGCACCTGTGTTCTTCTAATTGGCATCTTTCTTTTTTTGTCTTCTTGTTTATTCTTTTCAAGGTCTTCTAAAGGCATCTGGAATGCTCTTGCGACTGTTAGCTAAATATGTGTCCACAATTCTTAACCTCAAAAAGAATATCTACAATGAATGAGAAAGACAATTGAATAATAACTAATAAAGGGTGTTAAAAGATTAAAAATCCTGCCATCACTCTGGACACTGTTCAAAATTAGTACTTTAGCCAGCATACATAAATACGACAAACTAAAATGGACTTCAAAATGACAACTAGCCTAACTCCCCCAAAAGCTTCTTGACTAAAAGAAAAGTTAAAGGACCTTGAAAACTACTTTCTTTTAAAAAAATGGAAATAATATAAAAATCAACAAAATAAAAATTCATATAAATTCTGGCAGGTTAAATATAAAGTGATAAAAAGGCAGACCAAGAAATGTTTTGAAAAACAGCTTGCTAAATACATGAAAAGTACTAATAAAGCCTTGTTTTTCAAATACAACAGAAACAGGAAGACTGCTAGAAAGTCTGTAAGGTCAAGTTGAAATGTAAATCATGCACATGGGGAAAAACAAACCAAAGCAAGATACAAAGCAATCCTAACTATGCCAGTTTGTGATGCCCTCTAAATAAAGCTATTCCAGTTCACAAGGGTTTTCTTTGGTTAATTTTTGATTGTTTAATGACAAACTGATCAATGTTCAGCAGAAATCTTAAGATAAGAACAGAAATTATTAACAACAAAATAGAGCATAAAGCAGAAAGCATGATACTTTATAAACCTCTAGACTATCCGCATCTTAAATGCTATGTATAGTTCTGCTTCCTCCATCTGAAATCTTTGGCAGAAATAGAGAAAGACATGGAAAAGTTGATAGAAGTCTTATAATTGCTGTGGATTAATTTATGTGTTGGAGAAATTGATTAACATTCTTTACTTTGGAAAAGGGATGAATGATGAATTAAATGGTAACGGTACAAAAATCACAGTTAACAAGGAGAAGGTGAATATACAGTGATTATTAATAATTTCTCACAATGACTAAGAGGTCATCAAATTAAACTTTTTGGTACAGACTCATACAAAAGTAGGTACGTACTTAAGCTGTGGAACTCTTTGCCTTGGGATATTGGTGAATGCCAAAAGCACAAATGGACTCAAAAAGGAATTATGCATATTAGTAGAACAGAATTCCACCAAAGGCTAAACACAGAGATAAATGTAACTCTTTGTCTCTGAATCATGGATTGCTAGAAGCTAGGAAGCGGTCGCTGCATGCTTATCTGTTATGCTCTCTTGCTACATGTTTGATATTGGTCACTACCAGGGACAGGGTATTTGACTGAGTGGATCTACTATTGCCGCGCTTCTTATCTCTTAGTCTATTACTTGGAAGAGCACAGTAGTCTTAGTAGAACTCAATTTAATCATCCTGTTTTGAAGAAAATATCAAGGCAAAATTCCATGATCTGAATTCAAAGAATCTTTAGTGCTACCAAAAGATGATTCCTCCAGAATGAAGTTAATTACTTCTGCTTTCAGTTATCTGTTTTTTTATTCAGAAATTGTCTATTGTTTTAAGGTACACTTTGACAAGCTGTCTTGGCCGCTGTTGAGTTGAAAGAAAAGATTACTGTCCTCAACACATTGCAGCTGTTCAACCATGCCTTTCTGACAGAGGTTACTATTCTTGCAGATATGCCAAAATGAAGAAGTTTTTTCCTAATTTTGTTCCATCAGAATTATCCATGTCAGGAAACCCTAATATCACAATGTTTAAATCAGCTTGAACGATTTTGGCACAACCAAAAGAGTCAGCATGCACACAGTTATATTGGACATCTAGAAGATAAAGAATCTAGCAGATACACTGCTGCAATCACTTTTGTCTCCTTTCAAGCTGCAAGAAAACTTTCTTATTCTAGACCATTTTGAGGAAAGGAGGGATGGAGAAAAGACGGAAGGGAGAAAATAATGTTGTGACTCAAAATAAGTACAGCTAAATTGCAGTGTGAATTCATCACTACAACTTCTTTATCTGAGGTCTTGCTCCACATTTTGTGAAACCTCCATTAAACGTAGCTGTCATGGAAAAAACTTTTTTAAATGCCATCTGTAGTATGGGGCTGCAAAGAGTTTTCAATAGCACCTTCTATACCAGTATAGTTAAGTCAATACAGTGTCTGTGCAGATCAGCCCTTATTAAAAGGGCATTTTGAAACCATGATTATTTTCTTCTCTGGCTTTTATGGCATATTCTTTTCGCTTTACCTTTATCATCTGCTTAGAACTCAAGATCTTCAGGATACAGATAATCCATCACTTTGTGTCTGAATAGCTTTAAGCACCAAAAGATTTTGTTCTCAGCTCTTAAGCACCTCCATGGTACAAATTACAGTGAGAATAAAATTACTGTTAAGCCAAATAAGATGATCTTAAAAAGGGCCTCTGAATGAGGTGATTTTACTTACACCACAAACTGCAGCTCCACAGAAGCTATTAATTCAGCAAATGTACTAAATTAGCAGATGATGACCCTCCATGCCTTTATCCATGGTAATGTTTAATGGCCATCTGTTTTGAAGCTCATGTTAATCACACTGTGTAAAATTCAGACATCTCAAGTGCAGAGGGACCTATCACTCACTTGATTCACCTCCTTCAAAGGTGCAACATGAACTTAGAATCATAGAATCATAGAATCATTTTGGTTGGAAAGGACCTTCAAGATCATCGAGTCCAACCATTAACCATGGCCCCTAAACCATGTTCTGAAGTAGCCTGTCCACTCGCTTTTTTAATATCTCCAGGGATGGTGACTCAACCACTTCCCTGGGCAGCCCATTCCAATGTTTGACAACCCTCTCAGTAAAGAAATTTTTCCTAATATCTAACCTAAATCTCCCTTGCCTCAACTTGAGGCCATTTCCTCTTGTCCTATCTCCAGACACCTGACAGAAGAGACCAACACCCACCTCACTACAACCCCCTTTCAGGTAGTTGTAGAGAGCGATAAGGTCTCCCCTCAGCCTCCTCTTTTCTCGACTGAACAACCCCAGCTCCCTCAGCTGCTCCTCATAAGACTTGTGCTCCAGGCCCCTCACCAACTTGGTTGCCCTTCTCTGAACAAGCTCCAGCAACTCAATGTCTTTCCCTTAGTGAGGGGCCCAAAACTGAACACAGTACTCGAGGTGCGGCCTCACCAGTGCCGAGTACAGGGGAACAACCACCTCCCTGTTCCTGCTGGCCACACTGTTTCTGATACAGGCCAGGATGCCATTGGCCTTCTTGGCCACCTGGGCACACTGCTGGCTCATATTCAGCCGGCTGTCAACCAGCACCCCCAGGTCTTTCTCTGCCGGGCAGCTTTCCAGCCACTAAACTTAAAGTACTTAGGTCTGGAGACATAAATGTATTTTTATATGACAAGAAATTAAAGAGATTTTTGAGGTTTAGGTTAAATAAAGCATGCAGGGCATGATGAAGAAATAGAATGGCTGGAGGAGAGAGGGTTACACAGGGTGTTGATTTTTAAACTCTCTTAAGCAAAATAAGAGGATAAAATGAAAGGCAAATACATGTAGAAATGATTTAAACAGTGCTTTTCATCACAATATAGAGGAATCTGTCACTTACTGCCATAGAAGAAAATTACTTTCAAAAGCTAAACAAAGTAATAAAAAGTAATAAAAATAATACAAATTAATATAGTTACTAATGAAAGATAACTTTAATTTCATAATGGGGATCAAACCTTTATATTTTAATGTAAAGGATAGTCAATTAGACAGCACTCTTGAAGGAAACTGATTGTTCCACCTGCATTGGTTTAGAGAATCTATGAACATATAACGTGAGTTTTATTCACTATCCTTATGTTTATGTCCTGTTACTCCTTCTTACTGTATTTTTATCTAAAATGCCTTTCTTTATGGGGAAAAGGAAGATTTCCAGAGAAAGAAGGACAAACCAAAGCTTCAAGAAATTGCCTGGGGGAGACAGACGGAAGAGAGATGTAAGGATTGTGTCTTTGTGGAACGAAATACCACATGCAGTTAAAGACCATACACATGTAATTCTAAAGTACACTTGACAATAATGGGAAAACAGAGAGAAATGTCATATATGAATGTAACAGGTTTTGTGTAGATTAGTATATTCACTTAAGAATTCAGTCCGGAACAATAACAATAGCTGCAAATCCTATATAGTCAGGACTCCCAAAGCTTTAAAGTTTATGATTTATGAAGAGGAACTTGACATTGTAATTACCTGTTGCAAAGGTTCCATCATTGTTGTCTGCAGTGACTGCTCTTCTCTGTGCTCCTGCGACGTACTGGACTGGATAGACCACCAATCTGATTCTGTGTTGTACTTTTAACAAAGGCCCAGGACCACAAATGAGTCTAAATTTCACCCAGTCCGCGCTGTGCAAACAGAAGCAACTCTCAGATAGTGTTTGATAATAAAAGAGAAAAATAACAAGACCTTTGTTAGACAGACCCTGGCACATACTTACAAAAGTCTTGTGTCTCTCATCTACCATTATGCAATATTGCCAAATGTCATGTAGCCAGTGTCAGATAAGAGTTGTCTGCCACACCTTTCTATGTGAGACCTGGTATCAGGCATTACCAAAGTAGACAGCTTTTGCAGGGTCAGCTCAGATTGTCCTTACAGCCTGGTAGCGCCCTTAAAGCAAGTAAGACAAGTCCTTTATCCACTGATGTGGATGCTTTGGGGTCTGATCTTGTATGATACAATTAAATGCACCAAATGTGTACAGTTCCACCTATCACTAATATGTTTTGCATGGCATATGCTGAGATACCTGTATTGGCTACTCCCAAATTAAATGTAGGATTAGAACCACCAGTGAACATAATGTAGGGACACGAAGACTCAGCTGTACGTCAGTGTACAACAAGAAACAGCCTGGTCCAGTTTAGAAACTCTCTCCATTCTGGGCTTGCATGTGAACTTTACACTTGCGTAAGACTGTGTTGCCTCTTAAGAACTTGCTGGCTTGCTTCTCTGAATCTCTTACAAGTTAAATGATCTTTTCTGTGCCCTCTATTGCAAAATACAGGTTCTAAACAGTTCTGTTCCAGATCTTATTAAGGCACTATTTTGATTACTTGATTCTTTATTAGTTCAGCTGATGTGAATAAGTTGAATAAGTTAATTGTCCACACATGATTCACAAGGTCAAGTATTTCTGGCAGCTCTCTTAGTAATCCATTCAAAGTGTTGATCAGAGCAGCAGTGTGGTTGTTTTCACTGTGAACCGACTTAAACCATTTGAGTTAGTCATTCAGCAATATTTGATGATAACTTCTCAGAATGAAGGAAATGGAGCCATACTAAAATAATTTTGGTTACCTGGTTAAGGTCTGTAGGAGAGGTAGTCTGACAGCAGTCAATGGGATCTTAGGTCTCTATGTAGGTCTTCTGAAAGAAACTTGCTGAATGTAATACATTGAATAAAGATCGTGTCTATTTCTTGTTTTGAAAATAGCTATCTCTGCCCAATAAATAGTAATAAAAAAATCTTTCTATAAAGCAATTTTAAAACAAGAAGTAAAAGTTTTAATTTTATGCTCTGTTTAGCAAGCAGCCACAGTGGCAGACTTATAAATGATATAGTCAGATTTGCCACTACACTCTGTATGAGATATAAATTAAAACTAGACTGACTAATGATTCTTGTAGCAGGCCTTTATACTGTTAATCTAATAGAAAAGTGGGGAAAATGGAAATCTTTTACTATTATTTTAAGTATGCAGTATATTCCTTTAACATATTTCATAAACATAAAACACTTCAGCCAACTAGGTCCTCAATCATATAGGACATTGCAGATAAAGATTAATATTTTAAAAGTATTTACAAAACCAATATTCAGCCAGTGTATATCATAAACCATATCAGGTAATCATACATATGACCAAAAGTAATGTCTTAAAAATTTCTGGCCAATACTTAGCATAAAGGACCACAGCTCCCATAAGGCCTTGGGGTATAACTTGAATAAAATTTGTTATTCCCAATAGCAAATATTCACTTGTGAGGTAACCGAAACTTGAACTAACTTTAGAACTACCTCCTATATGCAATGAAAGTGAACAAAAATGTAAAAAGACATTCTCAGGTGTCAAGCCAGATGAAATGGGAATACTCACAATAATTGATCTTGAAGTTGTAGAGGAAATGAGAAAAAAATGCCAATTTTACGGCTGTCTTCTTAACCCAGCAGCAATGCTATGGAGCCAGATTATCAGTCCAGCATTTCAGAGAATATCTGCTAGTCTGTTCCTAAGAGACTAGTGTAGTCAGTCAGCATATTTGTCTATGGAATAGTTTCAAATTTTTAATAAACTTTTGACCAATAACTGCAAAATATGGCCTTTCCCTGGAAAAAGGAACAAATCCTAATGACACAGGTATCAAAATAGGAGGAGTATTTCAAACTGAAGTTTTTTAGGAAAAGAATAGCTTCTTGCTATGGTGATACAGCATAAAGTAAAATTGGGGCAAAATATTCTAATTGGTGTAATTGGAACTGATTTCAATTTCATGACATTAATATAAAGAATAAAGCAATTTAACATTCACTGCCATGTCCAGGAATGGATATAAAAATGGGTGAATTTCCAGCTTTAAGATGGCAACATAGAGTTTTCAGGAAGGACTGGAAATATAGACTCAGATCAATGTTGTAACTTCAAAAATCAGGGGAAGACAGTCGTTGAAGCAATGGTAGATTGTATCTATAATGGTAGAAAAAGTATATTAGTAGCAGGCAAAAGTCATTTTAGTTAGTTATAAAGACACTGGTACTTTTTATCAGTCCCATTTCTTTGAAGTGATTGGGCCAAAATCTGCTCTCATTTGCACAAGCACAATTTTGACTACTTGTGCTGACCTGAAGCCAGTTACACTGGCATAGCCAGGGACATAATTTAGTTTAATAGCTCTGAAGGGGTAATAAAAGTGTTTACATTTGTAAAATTACTTTTTTTCTCTCTATATATGCATGGTGATTAAAAGCCTCCTGCTGAACAAAACCATACTGCAGAGTTAAAGTGAAAAGAAAGAAACTGTGCAGATTTCTAGTTCAGGAATGTTGAACATCCCAGGGCAGCAGAAGTCTACTTTACTGTAATAAGCAGACTCTGCACCAAAGTATGGGGCAGTGAAACAGTTATCAGTAGTTGCAGGTAAATGAATTTCAGAACAGTTTTCATTTTTTAAAACAGTAAGCTAAAAATTTTCAAAAGTTTTCCCAGAGGCTTTTCCACCTTTTTCTTTCTATAGTTTTTGCCCTTTGCTATCCATTTCTCTTCATTTTTCTTTTAATGCCTTTTCCATTGGATAATAGAGTAGATTATCTAGGTTTTTTAATCTTTGAGGATTGGATTATTTATCTAGTACCAGAAGAAATTATGGGGGTTTTAGGTACTTTTTACAAAGAAATAATAGAATGAACAGACAAAAATCCATTACCTCCAGAATCATGCAAGGTTTTTATTAAATATGCTTCTTAAAAATAAACATTAAAATCTGCTTTTAAAAAATTTTCCTTTAAAACTTAAATTTTAAATATGCCCTTTTCACTAAGCCAATATACCCAATAGTGAATTAGGGAAAATTTAATTTATTCTCTCCCATGAAAGAACTAATTCTTTTAGATCTTTGTGGGATTTCTCTTCACTGCACACTGCCATAACAAGCTGAGGTGAGAATGTGACATAGATTAGAATATAAGTAGAAACTGTCTCTTGAAACATTTAAAACAGGAGTGGATGTAGAGTACAGTTAGGGTTGGAAAGATTAGTGGAAGAAGAATTCCTGATTTGGAAGAAATATTTTCTGGATGACCTAACATGGCTTATCCCTTCTAAGATTCTGCAAAATGGCAAAATAAAGTTGTCTTTGGTGTGTAGAGTTTTTTAATTCTCACACTAATGGTCTACAGATCTAAAGTCAGAGTACATTTCTGAAACATTTTAGCCAACATGATAAGTACTTTAACAATAAAACCCAGAGGAATGTGGTGTTACCCATGTTAAAATACATGCAGAGGTCTTTTCTTTGAACAGCCCTGTATTTGAGGTGGTGCCAGGACAATTTGACAGAGGTCACCTTTACAAAGTAATGTGTATTTTGCCAGGCACATAAAATCTGTCTTTATACAGCCAGATTATAAGCTTTTGAAAAACTGCAGTTCTCATGTGCTCACTTCTCAGGAACCCCCTACTACCCACAACAAATGCCATGGCTTCCCTTCCTTGGAACAGGGGCCATTCACACAAAAAGAGCAAGGAAGAAGTCTGAAGCCATAGCCTTGGCACATGTCACTGCGTCAGGAGCATCTGCTCCCAAATTCACCAATATTCCATCTTCCAAACTCACAAATACATGTGCATTAAGCACATGAAATAGAGTCTTAGGGGAGAGAGTACTGTTATTCCCCACGACCTCCTTCAGCTGACTTGGAGTACACATTTTGCCCCAGCAGTGTTTAAGTGAGAGCTAGACTGCTCCATTGTTCCCAGTAAATGAGATTTAATATTTGCACAGATAGAGAGACTGTGTCTTATGCTGGTAACACATGCAGATTAATACATTTCTATAGTACAAAAATTGCATGATACAGTGCTTTCTCATTCCTCCTTCCCAAGTGATAATTTTACAGCAATTAGAATAAGTACCATTTTGCCAATTTGAGTCTGTTTTTCCTGTTGTTTCCTATATTCTAAAGCCATGTCATCCAAAAGACATTCAGAAAATAAAATCTCAGATATCAAATCCCTGTTTAATTATACTGAAGTTGATTTACTACATATGCTATGCATAGGAAAAGAGAATACTAAGCTGTTCCCTCGGGACTGTTATTTGAGAACTCAATCCCTTATACTAACAAAGGGCTCACACAGGGCTTCCCTGTGACACATGTTCTAATTTTTAAGTCATAGGTATAAACAATTCTACCTGTTATTAAATCTGACATATAAAAAAAATCTCATTAATCTCATTTTTATGTATTGTAATGAGATTCCTGGGTGCATATAAAACAGTATGACATATATGACCTATTATGACCTATTAAGATTACAGTGCCTCTGGCAATAATTAGTAAATGCACCTTGAATTTTAAATAAATAGACATTTGAGTAGTAGCCAAAGAAGAAAAGGGAAAAAAAATGTACATATGCCATTCCCTAAAGCCAATAGAAAAGTTCAGTCTGATTATAAGCTGCTTTAATGTCTGATATGAATGTCAACAGGAATAACAAAATACCTGTACTGGAGTGTGTGTCTCCTTATCACTCTATACATAAAAATACCTGCCAAAGGCATAGACATAATTATTTGAATGAGTCTATTGTGCTAAAAAGATTTTTTTTAACTCTCCGGTTCACTATGCTGCATTACTTACTTAAAATCTAACACAAATTATTCACTGACTGTACTATTGTGAAAGTTTAGAAGAAAAGATAATCTCCAACTTAAAATAGTTATGCATGAATACAACAGTCATGAATTTAGGGCCTAAGTAAAGAGACTAGAAAAGGTGAGGTTTTTTCTTGGTTTAATTCTGTTGTCATTTTTTATTATTATTATTAAAGGATTAGAAATAGAACAGCAAAGGGGAAAAACAAAACCAAACAAACCGCAATACAAAAATAACAGGTAAGCCAGTTCTGAAAAGTGATTTAAGGACCAAGAGGAATTAAGTACAGCTCTTACAAGCTCAGATGTAAAACTGAGATCCAGAACAATCTCTCTTAGCCATTGCCTAACTGTAAAAAAGCCTAAGCCACCAAGGAGGCTCCCCTCTTTAGCATTCTCTTGGCACCTGCAATTCAGCACTGTGTTCACACCTGATCAGACCTGCTCAAGTCCCAACTCTTTGGCTTCAAAAACTAGGCAGAATAATATTTACATCTTTAAATTGTAGTCAGCTGTGAAAAGTAGGAGCCACTTGATCAAGTGAGCTGGAGGTCAGCCCCCAGTGTTTCCTTTACTTTACAGATGAAGACAACTGGCATTTCAATGGCTCAGTCCATGACATCTTCAAATGGCACTTTTAAGGTAGATGAGATACCTTAAAAATGTCTTTTTCCTCTCTACTGCCTTTAAAGGCACTCTGCCATGATTAGTATAGGTGCAGCTGTCTAAACCTGTTGTGGGTGATAAAAATAGCTTAAACTATAAATGCTAACAGGCAGCAGATAATTGTGTGTATGTGTGTGTGTATGGGCGAATGTCTGAAATTAGGCTTTTGTATTTTCAAGCAGAAACTTGCTAGCTGCAACCCATATGTACTGGTCGTAAATTCTGATAACACTTGGACTAAACAAAAGTGACACATCCTGAATTCTACAATTAATAGAGAGACATGAGAGAGAACCACCAATTAGGAAGCTAAGTGTGTGCACATACATTATTTAGGTGGGAAAGCTCAGGGTTTGGGTTTCTGGAAAGAAAGCTAATGTTCAAAAGAAGGGCTCCTGAGAAGTGGTCTCAGAAAGAAAAAGAGGGTCTGAAAAGAAGGTGGTGAATGTCCTGGCTGGAGGAAAGATACTTGGAAGTGGGGGATGATTCTGGAGATCAAAGAGCTGAGTGGAGTTGAATGCTGGGGCAAGTCCAGGGACTTGGGCTGAAACTGGCAGCTGCAAGAAGTTGTGCAGCCCAAACTGACACCACTCTCTGCCCGACCTTCCTGCACAGCAGGGACCTCCCTGTGGGGAAGGGAAATTGAAACCTAGTGAACATAGCATTTTGTAGAGCAAGTGAGTGAGTGTGTGAGATAATCAAACAGGGTAAAAGCCCTAGTATTGAAGGTTCTTAAATAAATCCCAGTATCCAGCTTCACTGCAGGTTGTTAATTAATTCTGTCTTACCCGTGATAAAACCTTACGTGCCTGAATTTGGGCAAGGTAAATTCCATCTAAATTGACGTGACTGGGCCTATCATTAAAAGCAATTGTAACCAGTTTCTTTTCTACAGTCATGAGAGGAGGACACTGCCCATAACAGAAGAGGCGTGGAGCTCTCCAGGATGCTGAGCAACCACATCTCAGTGTTCTTCTCAGCCTGACAGTGCTCCTTCCTGTCAGCAAACACCAGCTGCTCTGCAGCTGAGTGTGGGAACACCTACACCTCTTTCTCAAGCTCATGAAAGCTGTCATCACATAATAAGGAATGCAACTTTGCTGGTGACAGAAATCAAGTAAAGAAGCAAAACTCCATGAGCAAGTGTTGAGGGGAAGGACCCCTATTCCCAGCATTAATTGGGGTTTTATCCAGAAACTAAATAGTATTGTAGGAAGAGACAGATAAGACTATAAGACTAACTGTAACTCACCTTTTTCATCAGGATCCAAAGAACTATGGTCCAGAATGTGAAAGAGGTACCTCAAATGACTGAAGTGGGATTCAAGTACTTCATTTCTCAGTTGTGACACTATTCCCTTTCTGTCTCACCTACTGCTTTATTCCAAACCAGGCAAAATCTTTCATCCTTTACATTTTCAACGTTAGCATTTCCTTCACACTTGAAGTTCTGTTCATGAGGCTGCCAAGATATGCTTCAGTTTGAACAGTTTTTAAAAGATCCATGCCTAACCCATGTCAATGACGAATGACTGTTTAGAAATTAGTTGGTCCTTGTCCATGACATTTACTGAGCTTCACCTTGTGGATATTCTCAGAATATTTTGCATACATTACAGTCCGTATCAAGCACAATGACAGTGACCTCTGCTATCTACTTTGGAAGTTTTTAGGTTGAAAATTTTGTGAAGGCCATGAGAGCATCCCTGCCGGCTCCTGGAGATTTGGCTGACAGGACTCTGGGCCAGCTCAGAGCCAGTGCAGCCAAGGGTGGTCCCTTCCCAGTGGTGACCCTGGGGAAAGGCTCCCAGGTGCCATGGGGCTGGACCCTGGCCTGGGGAGGTGCTTTTGTTTGAGGGTCTCACCTTGGTCTCGCCAGAGCTGCAGCTCCAGCTCCTGCCATCCTGCAGCCGTGTGCCTGGTCACAGGTCCCGCTGAGCTGCAACCACCTGCGGGCCAACATTCCAGCCGGGGAGCCCAGGGAGGCACCCAATGCCCTGGGCCAGAGCTACATTTACTGCAAAAACTCCATTGTGAATCCAACCTAAAACACAGAAATGAAAAGCAAAAATTCAGATTTAAGGTTCAGTTTGCCTCATCGGCAGCTGTAAGTAAGCTTAAAATGTCAGATAAAACTCTGAGCGTTTTGTCTTAAACTTTTAACTTTTTGTAGTTATGGTATCTTATTATTTCCGTTTTAACTCCAGAAGAGTTATTTTTCATCTGCTCATTTAATTTCTTACTATTCCATACTCACTTTTTTGCGATAGTACATCTTAATTTAATATCCCATAACTTTCATCATGAAAAGTTTCTTGGATTCAGTAAAGACTGTATTGTCCAAACCAGAGAAAGAACGAGACTTTCCTTAAAAAGGGGACTTTCCCAGTAGCCAGTGAATTTACCTTGAATGATGGATACTCCTGCTGGAATCCCTATGTTACCTCTGTAAATGCTCGGATGAATGCTCCCTCTGTTCACTGAGCTAAGTGGGTGTTCATACAAGAGGCAAAGTGTCCTTAATAGCCAGTGGAGACAAATTTAGGGCACCTCAGGTAGTTCTTTCCACAAATTTCTTTCTCTTGAATATAGAGGAAGTCTATGAAAATTAACCTCCTTTCAGTCTGTCTCGTTTCCTTTGGAACTATTTCATTTTGTACAAATAATTAGCCATTCCCAGGGTAACACAGAGGGGCTGCCTTGAATATTTAAATCTTTCCCTCACTGAATTGTTTATACAGAGTGGAACAGCTCCAAGAGAAGTCACTGGGGGATAATGAATACAATAAAATCCACATCAGAATTAGGAAAGTCGCTGGGCATAGAAGAATCTTGGGATCTTGTCAGGGATTATGGATCAGACACAACTGGAACTTGAACAGGATTAGTGAAAAACAATGACAAAGCTTTGTGTGTACAGTGATGGGTTGACAGCTGACAATCACTACTGAGAAATGAGATCTCTGGGTCATAACAGGTAGCTCTATGAAAATGTCAGGTCAATGCAGCAGCAGTCAAGAAAACAAATGTAATTCTAGGAATTATTATGAAAGAAATGGAAAGCAAAATAGAAAACTTCATTATGCCCTTTTTGTAGAAATCCATGGTATAGGTACTGTTCCAGCCTCAATAAGAAGCAAGTGAAGAGGTTATATAAGGATGTATACAGTCATGTATGTCATGAAGAAAATGCATAGGAGATGAATATTATAAGAACTAAAGAACATCCAAAAAGAGAAGAAGGTAGTATATAAACAATTTCTTCATTCAGTGTATATCCTTGGCACAGAATATTGTTGATGCTGAAAACTTACATGGGTTTAAGCATAGAGTATGGGAATTCATAGAATCAAAGAAGAACAGCTGAGGAGTAGTAAAACCAGATTTCCATCTTGTTCAGAATAGGCTTAGCCATCTCCTGTTACTCAGAATTGCACATCACTGGAAACTGCAGGAGGCAGTGGTATAACCTAGTTGTGTTTTCATTTTCTTTTCAATATCTCACATAAATACCTGCCAATAGCCATGTTGCAGTTCCGGTGTTTTTTCAGCTTTTGATGTTAGAAACTGAGGCCCAGAGAGAGAAGGTGAATTCTCCAAGGTAACACACTCAATTGACATCAGAGATAGGGAACAGAAATAACTGTCTCCTGACTGTCATCCTTCTGCTTCATCCCTGAGACAGAAAGCAAGCCTTGCCTGTTTAATGGTTCTCTGAAACATGACTACATGCATTCAGTTAAAAAAAATGAATTTAAAAATCACTAATAAAATCTGTATACAATAAAATGGATTTCAAAAAATAATACACTGCAGAGGGGAGAAAGTCTGACAGCAGGCATTATGTCTCATACTGTGCCTAGGAGTGTGTGTGTATTCCGCACACAAACACTGCCACGTATTTCTCTCTGTTTGATTAGGCTCAGCTGGATGCAGTATTCTTGATCGAGGCACAATACAAGGAAATGCTCTTTTCTCTCCCTGGGAGAATAACTGCCCCCTTTTTTTTTTTTTTTTTCTTTCTTTCTTTCTTTCTTTCTTTGCAGAAGGTTCCTAACCGGTCTGAACAAAACCAAAGGTCTTGGTTCCCTACTGTCTTGAGATATCAAGGGCACATGACTATTTATCTCAGCATACTCGGGGATGAAAAACTGTAGTCATAATGTTTCAAGAAGATTCCCACATTTCTTACTTTGCATGCAATGATTTTACATAGCTCTCAGTGGGAGAAAAGGCCTTCTCATAAAACAACGTGAAGCTATGGCTAGCTATACAAAATCGAAATCCTAGTTTCCATGATCTGAATGAAAATGTTTGCACCTTACTTTTATCTAATTTCCTCTAGTGAGCACTGAAAGGGCTGTGTTCATGATGACGTAAAAGAGAATGCAATTGCCTAGCAGTATGAAGGGAAGGAAAAGCCCTTTGCTATTGCTATCATTTTTGAACACAGAGGCTGCTTTCTCTTGAGATAGCACCAAGAAGGAAGATATTCCAAGAAGGAAGAAAGGAATGAAGACATGGCACCATCTCTACAGGAGCATCTACTGAAGTAAATGGAGTGGGCTGCATTGTTCTACTGATTTATATGCTTGTGTAAATGTTCAGATCTTCCTGAACCAATCATCCTGTAGTTATTTAACAATCATGTTTGTGTAAAAAATATTCTCACTTAAAACTAAGGTGAACCATTGCAATATCACTTATATAACTATGCTCGTTTTACAGTGTATGTGGCCATCTGCTTACAACACAAAGTGCTGACCACTTGGCGTTATCGTGGCAATATTTTCAGCAAAGTTCACAGAGCTTACCTTTTCCTCCCATAATAACACAAGGCAATCTCTGAATGTCCTCATTGTTGTTACCTTATTTGCTTTGTTTGCTAAGGCCATAAACTTTCCAAGCACCTATTCTACTCTCTAAATGTTTTAATTCAGTGACCTTTATGGTTATTTTTAAATCTGATAGGTTTTTATTTTCATGGAGATAATTCAATTAACACATTCACATTTAGCTATAACAGTCCCTCTGCTTGAAAGAAAATACTTTTCAACTACAGCTCTAGTCTTAGTTACTTATGAGTATGCAGAGAGTGATGCTAAGATTCAGACAATGCTATTGTGGCTTTTATCTATATTTTTAAAATAAGTTTTATTGTGTTTGGGAATATTTGCAGCTCATTCACAAATAAAAACTCATCCATCCCTCTTCTTCTGCTTCCACATTTTACCGGTCAATTTAGAAGGGTGGGCAGAAGTCAACATTTCCCTTTTGTAAGAAATACTGACATTTTGAAAAAAAACAAAAACCAAATCAACCAACCAACCAAACAAAACAACAACAACAAAAAAACTTGCCCTGGAAGAAGAATTCAAAATTTCCTGAGAAAATTAAACATGCATGATATCATAAAATGACAGAATAACTACATGCTTAATACTGATTTTATCTTTATTTTTTCATATTTATGTAATGCAAATGTCTGAATAAAATTAGTCAAAATATTATTAAGATAATATACTCATATTTCCCCCATTGAAAAAAATTACTGAGCTATGGTCCTGTTAGATACTTCTACAGATGAAACGGCATTTGTTCAGTGAAAAGCAGTTCTATCTAAAATATCTCAACAACAATTGACTATAGAATTAACAATAGAAATATAGGAAGAAGATGCTTCATTCAGGCCTTGATCTTGTATACCATGGAGACGTACGGGAGTTTTCCCCCAGGTGTGGGAACATAAACCCCAAACCATACAGAGGCCACAACCCAGATTAAAGGGAACCTAAACCAGAGACAATCAGAAGAAGAGCGCAAAAGAAGAATGCAGCTCACTGGCAGAATAGATCAAATATTCATCAATATCTTCTGAGGTTTTAAATGACTTTCAAGCCAGAAATAGGACTGGCCTGGAATAGGGACAGGTGGCAAAGCAGAACTAGCCAAGAAAACAAAAACACCTTACTGTTTGTTTCCGTCCTCACTGATCTGAGAGTAAAGATACTCACGTGCTTTACTATGTTTAAGAATATCTCCTCTAAAGAAGGAAAAATCAGATTGCCGACTTCTTCCACTATACTTTTGCTTAACTTTTAGGCACATCAGTATCTCTTTCTATATTTTGGAATTTAAATAGAAATATATGATGAATAAAGGCTGATTGTGCAACCATTTATGCAAAAGAGTCTCCATTTGTCTGTTTTAAAAAGCTGCTGAAGAAGAACACTCTGAGCACCTGCTAATCTTCAACTACCCCTCGAGAGAGGTAGTCGGTGCCAAGTGTCCACAAATCACACCCTCCTTCTGTTCTGAGGGTGGAAGAGGGATGACCATTGCTTTTGACAGGAAACCCCTAGAAATAGTAATTTTCCTAGAAGAAGGTATTCTCAGAGGAAAGACATTGCTGAGGGCCAATTTGTTACCCATGTTAAAGATAATGAAACACAAGAACATACATGCTTTAATGACAGTAAATTCAATAAAGCCTTTGAAAAATATTGGGAAGAAGTTGGAAGTACCTTTTCAGTCAGAACTGTCCACCCTGGATTTATATATGTCATGGTTTAACTCCAGCCAGCAGCTAAGCACCACACAGCCGCTCACTCACTGCCCCCCCCCCCAGTGGGATGGGGGAGAGAATTGGAAGGAAAAAGGTAAAACTTGTGGGTTAAGAACAGTTTAATAGGACAGAAAGGAAGAAACTAATAATGATAATAGTAACAATAATAAAATGACAATAATAATAATAAAATAATTAGGATATACAAAACAAGTGATGCACAATGCAATTGCTCACCACCTGCCAACCAATGCCCATTTAGTTCCCGACCAGTGATGCCCCCCCCCAACCAACTCCCCCCAATTTATATACTGGGTATGATGTCATATGGTATGGAATACTCCTTTGGCCACTTTGGGTCAGCTGTCCTGCCTGTGCCCCCTCCCAACTTCTTGTGCCCCTCCAGCCTTCTTGCTGGCTGGGCATGAGAAGCTGAAAAATCCTTGACTTAGTATAAACACTGCTTAGCAACAACTGAAAACGTCAGTGTGTTATCAACATTCTTCTGATACTGAACCTAAAACGTAACACTAGACCAGCTACTAGTACGAAAATTAACTCTATCCCAGCCAAAACCAAGACAATATATTGCTGTGGTTAGTGAGATCATAAATTCACTCTAAGGTCCAGTTCGTCCTGCTGAAATATACTCAGGCACTTTTTAAGTAACAGCATTACACAACAAGTTATAGAAATGGGAGCTGGTGAATAATGCATTGTATCAAAATTGCAAGAGGAATTTAGATTGCCAGAATGCTGAGCTAACTGCAGCTTGACCAGCACTTTGGAGGAGATAGAGATCTTCCTGGCTTCTGAAGGAGTAATAGGAACTGCAGTGACTGTAATGTGGCAGCTTGGGGAAGGTGCTAGGAGCCAGAAAGCTTAATTCTGTTTCTAAACTGGCAAAAAAAGGAGCTTCTCTGCTCTTTTGTGCTCAAATTGTTTGTGGAGACAGGAAAATTCAGTTGAAACAGATTCATTTTCATGAAAAGTTAAGTTTCAAATAATATCTGCTTTGTTCCAGCACTGCCACCACTCCAGGCAGTTCCAATAAAAGTAACATTCATTTGGGAAAGACAAACCATAGTTACATTTCCTTACCACAAGGCAATATTTGAAGAGATTTTTGCCCACTATATCACACTGCGTATTACTTTCATAATATTTCTGAACAATAACAGGTGCTCTCTGAATGCTTGGCACCCCACCTTGACCTGAACTAGAACTTCTAGTCCCAGAATTACTGGCACCATGAGGAGATTTGATCCAAGAGAATCAGTTTGAAACAAGATGAACTGTATAGCAAACTCACACATGAAGGAAATTAAAAGCTGGGACAATCCTCCCCATTACATTTATAGGCAGGTATAACTCCTCTGAGGTCTTGGCAATGTTGCTTCACTGGTACTGTGTGTTAAAATACTGCACAATAACAGTTTATGCTAAGAGGGAATAATAACTTGACTCCAAATTTTTCATGTACTTCATAATGCAGTTAGACTTCATAGGAATTCTAACACTTCTTGTTGTCAGTGGTTTTATTCTTTTCATGACAGTAATACCTGCTACTGTCTGTATCAACTGCTTAGCTTATTTGTCCTGTTCTTGGGGTTTTCAGTTCTGAATTTCTTATCTATATGTCAAACTTTGAGACTAGCTGTCTGCTTTCTATCATGTAATGTTAAGATTTCATCACGCTGTTTTCTCTTTTAAAAACTCATCCATAGGTTTATGTAGAGATTTAATGTATACTATAAATTTCATGTCTTTGTATAAATGCAAAATTAAATGAAGAAAACATTTATTCCTCCGATCAGTATTTTTGATAGAAATGTTCTTCACAGCAATATGTGAAATAATTTCATGTCTAGTGAAGGAACTGGAATGGCTGAAATCCAGTCTGGGACTGAGCTTTTATGCAGTTGGTATTTCTGCCAATGCTTTTTGCAGCAGCTGCCTAGCTTCACTGTACAGTCCTGATATGATCTGAGCACGCTGAATGAAATTTTCTTTTTTTTTTTTCCTTCTTTCTTTTTTAACGCATTGCTAAAACACAGAAGCAATTTCACTGGGCTTAGTTTGAAGGATTACTGAGCTTCTCAAATTGAGGTGGACAAATAGACTACATTGATTTCACAAATGAAAGTTAAAAATATAGAAACGTTTACTCAAGCATCAAGAGGTTTTGAAAGCAGAGCAATAGTTCATGTGGACACATAAGAAAAGGAAGAAACCTTTACTCTGCAAATGAAGACAATTTTGTTCAATCACAATCTGTTGCTCTTACCTTTCGTGAGGGAAATAAAACTGCCACATGCCTCATAAGTGTGTGATATGAGCGCATATATAGAAAATAATTTTATCAGTGGATACCAGCGGGGGATTTTTCTTTACCTAGCTATTTTTCTATTTGGTCTTCAGTAGAGACAACTAATGTTAAGTTTTGAGGCAACAAAAATAGTTTCACAAATAAATATTGTTCGTAGTGCAAAAAGAAATGGCTAAACCAGATAACCAACTGAAGTTCTTAAAGTAGAGCTGTTAAGCCTCAAGAAGTGTGTGTTTGTGGGTGGGCGGGGTGACAGCAACAGCAACAGCAGCAACTTATGCATCTGTATGAATGCCTGATTAGGGGCCGGCAAAGATGACTTTTCTCAGTGGTGTCCGGTGAAAGAACGGGAGGCAATGGGTAAAAAAGCTTTACTCTAAGGGTGGTCAAACATTGTAACAGGCTGCTCAGAGGTGTTTGGGAGTCTTCATCCTTGCAGCTATTCAAAACCTAACTGGATGCATGTCTCAGCAATCTGCTGTAGGTGACGCTGCTCTGAACAGAGAGGTTGGACTAGACAGTCTCTAGAGGTCCCTGCCAACATCAACTATTCTGTGATTTCTGTGAAAACATCTGAACTATTTTTTCAACTTTCTGCTCCTAGAGGTAGACCTTTGCATATGCTTAGAACTGCACCAGCCTTGACATGCTGAGAAACTCAATAACAACAAGCTCAGGCCAGGACACAAGTGTTGCTCTCCTGTGGCTTAGTCTGGCTTGATTGTGCCTTTGCTTATTAAATTGTTGAAGAATACTCAAGGCACATTATTGAGATCAATACTAGCAAGTGCATTGGCAATGTTGTTTTCTTTTAAAATACCCTGGAAGATGGCTTTATCACTCCTTCCTACAAAGTTACTTTTCTGCTTTCTTTGCCTATGAATGGGAGAGCTAGGTTTAATATTAAAACACTTATCTCCCAAATAAGCCCCTTTGCTACTATTTTATTTATTTAGGCATGAATACGGTTGAGCAGTGACAGCTCTAATGCTTTTTAGCCAGTGGAGACCTCAACAGAGAATTTTGCAATAGACATATATGGAAGTATTGTCGTACATCTGTGTGTTCTCATGTGTACTCCTGCACATGTGTAATACTTGGCAATCGCTAACAAAATCACCACAGAGGGTTACTGCACAAGCACATAACCTCACAAGAACCTTGTAATGTGTTTATGTGATAGTAAAAAACAAACAAACAAAACCCAACCAAACAAAAAAACTATGGAAATTTCTTGCAAACTATACGTTATTACAAGCTGTAACTCAGAGGGGATTTTGGTAAGTATTTCCAACAGGCTTGTGGCAATTTAAGATAATGACAAAAGTTCACAAATGTTACAAGGTCCTTTACAAGGTCAAGACCATTTTTTTCCAATTTCATAGGTAGAGAAACTAAATATTCTCATGTTGTTAGTGTTACCTAGATAATGAATAATATATACAATATTTGTTTTGAACAATCTTGTTCCTTTAAATCTCCATTGCATTATGCTGTCACTGCATGTCACTGCCAAAACAGAATGACAAAGAAAAATTTTATTGAGAACTATAATGGGCACCATTATCCTGAACATAAAACCCACCTTTATTGTTGCAGGGGGTTTTGGCTTTGTTTTGAGCAGTTTAATTAATTCTATGTTAAATAAAATCACTGTATAAAATATAGAAGTAATATACAGAGAAATATAAGCTGTTTGGGAGAATGAAAAGTTCTATACTCCTTTGAATGCCCTAATCATGAAACTTTAGAATGCATTTCCTCTAGAATAGTTTTGAGGATTCATTACATCTTGAGTTATTCCTGCAGCGTGGCCCACAGTCAACAGGAGATAGGAAGGGCTCTGTCACATAAAATAGTCTGTGACTGGTGATTTGCTCTTCCCAGGAAAGTAAAACATGTATGTTTTAATTCTCTTACACTGGAAGAACTGTATCTGAAATGAATGCTCTAACAGCTAAGGCACTATACAAAAACTGGCCAGTGGCACTATTTCTCCCATTCAGCTATGAACTTCCCAGGAATTGACACCAATCTACAAGTCACAAAAATCTATAAACTTCAGAGGAAGCCCAGGCAAATGATGCCTAAGTAGGGATTATATTGCTTCTGAACTGGAGTAAAGTAGTATCTGACCTAGAACATGGGCACAGGGATTGCTGGGCTCTGTCTGCTTCATATTCATAGACACAACCTTTCCTTTTTCATTGCATCAGGTGCTTATTACTTGTGAATTTCCTGTCCTCTTAAAAAGGTGTGTTTTGTTTGTCTGCATCAGTTGAACTTTCGTACTTATTGCATGTGATGCATATTCATAGTACATAAATATAGAAAACAGACAGGAAATACTCTAAATAAGTATAGTGTATCTATAAGTATCTAGTGAGTAATAAATAGCAATACAATAGAAATTTGGGCAGATCTGCCATTTAGGTATCAAACAAGTGCCAGTGAAACCATTATCTGACACAATGTTATATTATATATATGACACAAACTGTAGAAATATTTATTTTAGAAATGTTATAAAGGTTCTTTTCTAATATGAAGGTTAATTATTTTATCTTACAGCTACTAGGTTTCTAATTTTTCACCCAAACTAACACATAAAAATGCATGAAAAATGACCAAAGGAAACGTCACATCTTGAAATAGTAAAAGAGAAGAAAAAAATATAAGTGGCAACTATTGAAGAAAGGGCAGATAAAGAGGCTGCAGGCTTTTGTCAAATTTAGTTAATCCAGGACCTTTCAAATATATCATAGTGCTCCAAAATTTGGATTTCTGTATACTTCTGTGATCCTGTTATCTAGTTTGCATCACACTTTTATTTGAACTAGACATGAGTAGGAAGGCAGTGCTTGAACCTGTAAGGAGCGAAGAAATAATCACAATGAGCATCTCTTTATATCTCCTGATTCTACATAAATGATGCCTGACACCTGTTCTGGAGTCACTGACAATTTTGCCTAACTAAGCTGAACTACAATCATCACAGGGAGACCTGCTCTTTCAAATGGGTTAGGGAAACAGCCTTTCATGCTAAAAGAGGTAGCTTTTTTCTTATTTGTAAATAAGCAAGTACAGCACTGCTAGTAGGATCAAATTTTGAGTGCTTTACCAAATCTGAAGGATACCCGTGTGCCACATTGTGTTTTGATATGAAAGATACAAAAAGCAGAAGCAGCAGTTCAGATGATACAATAATAGCTTGTAAGAAGACTGTGTGAATATGTGTGTGTATATGTGCATGTATTTCTGATGCTTATCTATTGCTATGTATACATCCATATGAAACATGCTCATGATATCTTAGCATCTCTCCACTTTATTATCTATCCATATCTACTATGGTGCAAAACTGTAGACAAGAAAGAAAACGCACTTTTTAGTAACTGCTATCTCAGCTAATCTGCGATTAATATACTTTCATGTCCAGATATTCCTATTAAATAAGGAAGGAGTTGACACATTCACCAATAACTCATCTGTCAAGATTCCTGGGCACAAAGCTAGTAATATTTTACACTAAGGATTAGCATTTGCAGAGTATGAGATTGTTAAAGGCTGTAAAATTATAGTAGGTGCTCTCAGCAGATATTCCTTGTCTGCTGGAAAATAAGAAAAGAACATTGTAGTGTAACATCAGTCAGGTATAAAAATCAATTGTGTTTCAACCCGAAGCATATAAGCCTTTTAACAAAGAGATCTTTGAGTCTGGTAATAGCGAATCAGTGACATTTCACATGTGTAATGACTTGCCATGCTAAAAAACACACAGCATTTTCACAACTGCAATTGTAATGTTTATTTCTTTGTTTTCTTCCTGTGTTTACTATCAGTGGAAATACAGGAGGACAGATTCTAGATTTCCTTAAACATCTTAACTGGACCCCTTACAGCAGCAGTTGCAGAAGGAAGTATCCATATTTAATTACAATCTTCAAAATAACAAGCTGCAACATCATAGCAAACTCTTCCTCTACCGTTAGCTTTGAATCAAGGACGTTTGAACTACAAAATGCAAGGAAATTTGCTGCCTGGCAAGATCACCTGGTGTTGGCTCAGCCCCTGATTATGCCGCCTGACTTTGGGATACACTTGCTTTGATAGAAAAGAAAAAGTGATGTTAAGATAGCTCTGTGCCATTAAAATTTCTCTCACACTGTGGGAGGGACACACCTGTTTCATTAAAGGAAAAATATGAAAGTACATTCAGCTGCCCATAGAAGTAATTTTAAGTGCTCTTTGAACTATTTCAGTAGCACAAAGAACACCTATTCTGGTGCATGTAGGGCCATACTATATATGAATTTTGAGTATTACAGTTCTGTTTAAGAGACTGGGCCAAGCTGGGTTGCTAATTTTGCAGTGCTCACTTTAGGTTTGTGTTAAGAATCTTACATTGCTCTGCAGCTGTGAAAGAAGGATATACAGACACCATAACTGTACTCTCAGAGCTGCCTCATGTTTTCTTTACTGTCAATTGCTAGTTGCACAAAAGATTTCTAAGGTTATTGTTAAGATAAATGTACATGTTTTTGAGAAATATGCAAGTGCACAGAAATCCAATAAAGGGCTTGGATGTTTACAAAGTCCAAAGCAAGCACTGGATGTAGCAACGCTCTGTGCTGTTTTTTAGAGCTGAAATGACATCTTACATCGATGTGACACTAATAACTTTGTACAGAAACTGACAATTTTTCTAGTAAATATATTTCCAAAGGACTAATCAAGGCTAGTGATTTCCTTCTAAAACATAGCCAGAAGAAATTATGTCAGTGCCTTCTTGCTACTCTTTTTATAAGTACCACATGGATGCAGCTTTTCCCAAGGACTCAGAGACTTGGGTTCCAAGTCCTTCTCACCCTCATGGTCAACACATGTCCTGGTGGGAAAAGAGCATCCTAACACCATACAATAGTAGAACATGCTGTGTAGCCTCCTTGATAAAATTGGTGTGCTATTTAGAAAGGAATGTGTGACATGGACCGAAAGGAAAGAGCATCAGCAGGAATATAATTCTCTAACTTGGGTGTTCAGCTGACAAAGTGGAGTCCTGGTTCTTGTCTTTGCTACCACAATTACTTCTGATGTTTATCTGGTGCTTACTTACTGTAAAATTCAAGGAAAAGAACAGCTACAGTGCATTTCATCAGTGGCCCAATCCTACCAATGTGCATTTGGAAGGACTACTAAACTGGAATAATTTTGACATAGGGAGGAGTGAGTAGCCAGATGCTGCAGGATATAGCCATTTAATGAATGTTTAGAGGCAGATCAAGAAATAGGGAAAGACCTTTCAATGGAGACACACTTGTAAATGGAAAATAATTTGGGTTTCATTTAAAACAGAATATGCTTTGGCATTCAAAATAGGACCTATCAATCATTAAGTTCATAAGTATTCATTTTTTGGTTTGTGGCTTTTTTTTTTTAAAACCATTGTGTGTTATACTTCTTAACAGTGATTCCATTCATTGGCTTCTTTGTCAGGCTATTTGTTTTTTTAACAGCCATGAAGTCCTGTAAATGAATCAGTCTTACAACGAAGACTTGCCTGCATACTTGGGTTAGCTGTACCTGTGATTCAGGTCCACACTTTCTAGTGTGACCTACTTCTGTTATGCAACTATTTCAACACCCATGAATTTCTAATAAAAAGACTTGTTTATGAGTGTAATAAACACACAAAACATTATGGAATCATGAAACAGCTAATTAACTTTGTGATTTTAATGTCCTGTCCTTGCACATGAAAACTAATTAGTGATTATATGGATTCCTGAATCAAATTTCCTTCTTTTTTCTCTTCATGTGGTTGTTAACTTAAATTCAAGAGATTTGTAGTATTTTTCCTTTACTTTTCTAAAAAGGATGTTGGAGTTCATAGTTAATAAAAAGCTGTATTGTCCACGCACTCTGAATCTGCTGGTGTTTCATTGTTGCCTATTTGTTTCACAGAGTTGCAAACAATTTGTTCACATTTTATCTTAGAGTTACACGCTCATCTCAGCTTTATTCGGGAGGCTGAATTCAAGCATGACTCAAGCAATAGTTTCCTAGAATTTAAAGCTAGGCTGCACCTAGTCTTGGGACACCTATGTGGGGAAATAGGTTAGGACTCTTCCTTCCCTGTGTGTGGCTGACTTTTAGAATTAAACACAGCAGTGCCTCACGCTGAACTGAACATAATTATGGTGCTCAGGGGGATGGGAAGTTTAGGCAGTGATAGATGCTCCATGCCTTGAGTAAGTGAGTAAGGAACAGTGAGGCAAACTCTCCATGTCCTACTGACAATCAATAATTGTGGCTACACCCCAAAGTTAGTAGTAGACTGAAAGCATTAATTACACATTGATCTATTGCAGTATATTACAAAAACTTCAGGAATGGCTGTGCTCCAAGAATTTTCTGAAGTTTCCTCATTCCTTCTCATGGATTGCTTTGTTGCTCTATCACAGTCTATTTGGTGGTATGCTTACAATCACAATTAAATCAATTGCGGGGCGATCCCTGCCACAGACATCGGTATGGACGTGTGGAAAGTACAGAAGGCAAGGAATACAGATTCTAGCCAGGGCCATTAAATGGCTCAAAGGCATTTGTGAAGGTCGGAAAGACAATTGGATTAGGATCCTGGCACAGCATAGGTCCAGACTGCAGCTCTGCCACAGGATGACGTGGCACAAACATTCAGCAAGGCAGAGAGACAGGGAGGCCATTCCAAATAGGAACTACAGAGAGGAAGACTGCTACTCTCTGAGATGGCAAAAGTGCTCATTATAGACAGAGATTTGCTGTAGCATTATTTCCAACTGTATGCTTCTTTATTGCCTCAACAGCTGCTGGAAAAACAGTGCGACATGGGCAGCAAAGGTAGAGAAAGTAAATTCAGCCTCTGAATGAGGTCAATTACGAAGATGAATAGCAGTGAGACACAAGGGTCCTTTATGAAGCTATTTCAAGAGTCATAAAGTCATGGATCAGCAATATCAAAACAGCAAAGATCAGTGGTCCTACTCCTTACAAAATGTCAGTTGCTGCTCATTTCCTGAACAAGAATTTTCATAATAATCTTTTTTTTTCTTTATTTTTTCTTCAGTAAGGTAATGATACACAGACAAGTTCAGTGCCTTCTTTTTAAAAATGCAATTAGTTCATGAGGAAGATGCAATTGTTTCAGCTAGTGGAAATTAAAGCGGATTAAGGACTGAGTATGAGTTAGTTGTGTAACTACTGCAGAAAAAGAAACTGCCACAATGGCTAGTCTTAATAGAAGTGAATATAAAGTACAGAAAACAATTATCCTGCTCTACTTCAGCCCTGAAATGAAACATTGCATTGAATCAGCAACCAGCATTGCTGTATAGGGGGGGGGAAAATAGTTAACAGTTTTAGAATATAAAACCTTTGAAGTAGAAAGCATAAGAAAACCAAGAATATTCTGCCAAAGTGATAACCAACCGAGGATGTGATAACTCTCCCTGGAAATATGTACAGGGACATCTCAAGGCAGACTCACTAATCAGCCAACAGAAAAGTAGTAATGGGCTTGAACTGTGGAAAGGCAATCTTAGATTGGATATTAGACATATCTGCCAAAGTACAAGCTCAGTTAAAGGAAAAAAATTGCAGCATACTTGATGCTACTTCACAAGCCTCTCCATTTCTTTCATCTTACTAGTTGTAATATCTACTGGTTTTCTTTTTTTTTCTTTCTTTCTCCTTATTTGTTTTTCATTTCATTCATTTGCTACTTACATATTTTATTAACTGTGGGCTCTGCTTTTTGCTTGTTTGTTTGCTTTAACCTGAGATTCCAAAGCCTTCTGCTTACCCAAACCACCACCAGTCTTCAATACCACATGGGCTGAGAAGCCCAACCACAGAGATGGGGAGGTCCAGCCCAGTTGCTACCTTAACCTGCTTTTACTGATCCAACCCTAGATCCAGTCCCCTGTCCTTCCCCCTCGGTGACAGTGTCGTGGTTTAACCCCAACTGGCAACTAAGCACCACGCAGCTGCTCACTCACTCCTCCCCCCACCCCGGTGGGATGGGGAGGAGAATCAGAAAAAAAGTACAACTCATGGGTTGAGATAAGAACAGTTTAATAACTGAAATAAAATATAAAATCATAATATAAAATAATACTACTACTAATAACAATAATAATCATCATTGTAATGAAATGAAAGATAAGAAAAAGAGACATAAAACCCAAGAAAAACAAGTGATGCACAATGCAATTGGTCACCACTCACTGACTGATGCCCAGCCAGTCCCGGAGCAGTGATCGGGGCCCCATGGCCAACTCCCCCCAGTTTATACACCGCCTCACTGGCAGAGCATGGGAAACTGGAAAAACCTTTACTTAGGATAAGCGCTACGTAGCAACAACTAAAACATCAGTGTGTTATCAACATTATTCTCATAATAAAATACAGCACTGTACCAGCTACTAGGAGGAAAATTAACTCTGTCCCAGCCAAAATGAGGACAGGTTTCCCTTTGCTCAGATTGAACAGACAACTTGATACTCTGCACCCATAAATGCCCTTACTGCTCTAAACTATCTTTAAAAAAGTATACTGAGCCCTTAATGCATGACTCCTCTAGTAAAAGAGGAAAATAGACATCCATCACCCCAGTAGAAGGTCCCAAAAATCATATAGGCAAATTTCTTCCGGAAGATCATCTTCTGAATTTTATTCCAGAGAGCTGCAAAAGCAGTCCTACAGGGGGTAATAATAATTCTAAATGATATACAAAAAGCTGATATAGAGACTTCATTGTAAGTCAGCCCTTCTGGTGAATCCTTATGGTGGCAGAGGTATTCCTACATGCTCCTCATTTATGATGAGTATAAAGGTTCATTTAGGTACAGGCCTTGTCTAGAATGGTACTTTATATCCTCACCCCCCACATCATGAGACTTAACACAGCAAAGCAGAGTCAGATGTACAAAGTTGAAGGCTGAGGTGCTAAATCTCAAAATCCACCACGAAGTTCTGATTTCACACTTACTTGAGATCGTTCCACAGTTTTCTGATTACAGAACTTTTTACTCTGAAGACATAATCCTGTGGGTTGCAGTGGGTAGTTTACTAGGCTTTATTGCAGTACAACACAAGACCTTGGCTGTCTAAGAATAACCTGAAGAATGATGATATTCCTGAGGTGATGGGGAAAATAAATTTACTAGTCTGCATAGCACAGAGGGCCCTGGAATCCATAGGAATGTATGGCAAATTGTAATAAATAATGGTGTTTAGTGATGTCCCAGTTCTGGAATAGGTTCTTAGATTACTCAGTACCCAGCATCTGCTAATACATAAAAGAAATAAACAGGGAAAGTTATAATGGGACATATCAGCATATTTATACTGTCTCCTCTGGCTAGCGGGAACTTACCAAGCAAACATTTTTCATCTCTCAAATCATTTCAGTATCAAGGCTGGATCAATGCTGAAAGAGATTTTTAACTGTTATTTTTCAGAACAAACAGTACCTCTCCTCTAACTGTGAAATTAATAGGGAAGGTAGCACTGAAGATATCTGCTGTATGCTGGGGCTGCTGACAGGAGTGGAAAAAAATTATTGCAATATTGCACTCAGAAGAAATCAAGAGAAAACAGACTTTGTAGCTACAAAGCACTAAATGCCAAGTGAACATGGCTGAATTCTTAATTGCTTCTCAAAAATTTGTTCACTAGACAATAAATTACACTAAAAGCCTTCACAAAAAAAATGTCTGCTATGAAAGAAGATTAATTATCTCCTAATAAAAGCTGTATTTCATTATTAATCTGTGAGTTTTGTAAAGTCTGAATAAACTTCAGTCCTAAATAAATCAGGAATATCCAGCATTAGAGATGGAAATCTAGAGCTTTGTCATGAACCTATGTATTACAAATAGCTTTTAAATAATTTGATAAATGGGCTGAATGACCTAACAATGTTTCAACATTAGTTAGTTCAGAGAAGGTCATCTCAGACGTAACAGATTTCAAGATTCTTTTTTAATTTCGAGGTGAAAGCAAGGCAGCTGCAGAGTACACACAGTGACAGCAGACACAGATAAGCCTGATGTACTCCTTGCCTTCTTTGTCTCTATCTTCACCAAGAAGGTCTCCCAAGCCTCTGTGTTAAGAAGCAGGGTTCAAGGAGGAGAGCACATAGCAGTGGATTAAGATCAATTACTTGACCCATGCCAATCCATGTGCTGCATTCAAGGAAGCTGAGAGAAATGATTCTTGCAAGGCTGTTTTCTATCATCTTGGAAAGGTCATGGAGATCAGGAGAGTTCCTGGATGACTGGAGAAAGCAAATGTTGCACCTGTCTTCAAAAAAGGCCAGTCACTCCAGGATTTCTGATTGAGAGGAGAGCAGGGGGTGCCATTCACCTTGATTTCAGCAAGGCTTTCAGCACTGACTCCCACAACATTCTTGTATCCAAGGTAGAACACTACTGTCTGGATGGGTGAACAACTACATGGGTAAAAGCTGGTTGCATGATGGAGCTCAGGGGATCATGGTTAATTGGTCATAATCTACCTGGAGGCCAGTAACATGTGGAGTAATGCAGGGGTCTGTCCTGGGAACTGTCCTGCTTAACATCTTTATCAATGGAGGAGGTGATGCAGCGTACTCTAACCAGATCTGCAGATGGCACCAAATTGGAGGAAGTGGCTGGTGTGTGGGAGGGTAGTGCTGCCATCCAGAGGGACCTAGACAGGCTGGAGGAATGGGCTAACAGGAAGCTCATTAAATTCAGGAAGGCCAGATGCAAATCACTGTACCTGGGGAGGAAGAGCCCCTTGCAACAGATACAGGCTGTGGCTTGACTGGCTGGGGAGCAGCTCTGTAGAAAAGCGCCTGGGGCTCTGACAGACAATAAGCTGAACATGAGCTAGTAGTCACCTGGCAGCAAAGAGGTGTTAACAGGAGCAGAACCTGTAGATCAAGGGAAGGGATTATCCTCCTCTACCCAGCACACTTTGGACAGTGTCTCAAATATTACATCCAGTTTTGAGCTCCCAGTATCAGACAAACATCAGTTAACTGGACAGAGTTCAGTGTAGGGCCACCACAATGGCTTGATGTTGGAGCACTTGACCCATGAGGACAGGCTGAGGGAGCTGGGCTTGTTCAGCCTGGAGAAGACAGCTTCAGGGGGACTGAGCAATGGTGCCCTATCACATACTGGGAGGTATATTGCTTTAATATCCATGTTGAGTATTTAATTTTACTTTAATTTCCTTTAATTTGATAATTGCAAGGATTTTGTAATCTAAATGTCTTAACTTGAGAACATACAGTTAAGAAAGAGAGGGGAAGAAAGTCGTACAGCTAATGACAGCAAATTCTACTAATTCTATTAGGCAAAAACAAGGCTTTGTCATATGTTAATTTATGGTATTAGAATGTGAATATGGTAAGCAATAATGCTGTTTTGACAGTGAGTGATAAGGAGATTTTGATAAAATATTTATGAGGTTGTGGTTTTTTGACAACAATGATTGTGATTGAATATTTTTAAGGTCACCATGACACTGAAGAATTTTGACAAGATATTTATGAAGGCATTGTGGTCCTAAAGATGGATGTAGATATGGAAGTGATGTAAATTAGATGAATTCATGAAAGACAAATATATCAGGGGCTATTAAGCACAAAGATATCAGTTCTGTCTCAAGAAGTCAGACAGCTTAAAGCTGGGAGGTTATACCAGAGAAGTATGACTATCTGCCTGTGCTTTTCTGAAACTCTTTTTATAAGCACTATAGAATAATTACAGATGAAGAGAAGATATTATGTGTCGTGGTTGCAACTAGGCACCATGCAGCCGCTCACTCACTGCCCCCCACCCAGTGGGATGGGGGAGAGAATCAGGAAAACAAGTAAAACGTGGGTTGAGATAAAGACAGTTTAATAGGACAGAAAGGAGGAAGAAGAAGAAGAAGAAGAAGAAGAAAATAATAATAATAATATGATGATGATGGTGACGATGACGACGATAACAACAGTAATAATGAAAGAATTGGAATGTACAAAACAAGTGATACACAATGCAATTGCTCACTTCTCGCCAACTGACGCCCATTTAGTTCCCGAGCAGCGATCCACCCCCCCCAACCAACTCCCCCCAGTTTATATACTGGGTATGATGTCACATGGTATGGAATACTCCTTTGGCCACTTTGGGTCAGCTGTCCTGCCTGTGTCCCCTCCCAACTTCTTCTGCCCCTCCAGCCTTCTTGCTGGCTGGCATGAGAAGCTGAAAAATCCTTGACTTAGTATAAACACTGCTTAGCAACAACTGAAAACATCAGTGTGTTATCAACATTCTTATGATACTGAATCCAAAACATAACACTATACCAGCTACTAGTAAGAAAATTAACTCTATCTCAGCTGAAACCAGGACATTATGTTTACTGGAACTTTGGTCTGACCCAATATGTACAGTCCAATGCACAAAGTACAAAGGTACCCTATTCTGAGGTAATATAACTACCTCTAAACCTAAATGAAGATGTGGATTAAGTGATGAAGGTTACAAAGGGGTATGTAGAAGCAATACTTCTTTAGAGCTTTCCTGAAAATGTTCCTTTTAAAATCTGTTAAACATTTTCTTTGGCCAAGCCAAAAGAATTAGAACTCTGACACTGATACTAGGTTGATAACAAGATTTTGTTTTTCAATTCTTTTTTTTTTTATTTCAGATATAGAAATGCCTGCTTTTCCTCTTAATTTGTGTGACTTTCTGTAGCAATTAAAATGTGACTGGCCAGAACCTTAGCCTAAAATATGGAAAATATGAAATTAAAAAAAATAAAAAAGTAAAATGTTTTATTTCAATAAATAATGGAGACTCTTCACTTCTTTCAAATGAGGTAATGCCAACTATTCCATTAAAAAATTGAATCTAAAGAACTCAGTTTCTAAAAGAAAACAAAACATTTCAGATTTTAGAACTGATCTTATTTTTATGTTTGGTCTTTTATAGGACTGTAAATATATTTTTTATAATCAACTGTTTTAAATAATCTTTCACCACCAGTAGTTTTAAGGAAAGAAATGAAAACTAGTGATAATACTTATTGCAATGGAAATCACTTGTCTCAAAGAAATATAATAGTGTACAGAAAAAGCATGAACTTTCGACTGTGTTAAGAAGGCAATGAGGTATGTGAGCAGAGATTAATGAATGAGTCCAGAAAGCAATGGGAAAGAATGGCTTTAAAAATCTTCACTTCTAATGTGTGGTAGCATGCCCTGGTGAAGTTATGATTAGCATCTTTAGCCTACTGAAGTTAATAACAAAGGCTTTACCAGTTCAAAAGCAGAATAGATTTCAGCCTAATTGTGATGTTCTAATGTCTATGCTGTTGGCACAGACATCTCCTGCCTTGGCAATATGTGAGCTTGTCCCAATAGTGGAAATTCATTGCAGAATAATGTGTTCATATAAAGTATCCTGGGACTAAAAGCATCCTAACTGTACTAGCACATCATTGTACCTGAACATTGAAACCATGCTAGGAGGGCTATGCCAAATCATACAGACTTTTCTCTCACTCTGAAGCTAAAAAAAAAAAAAAAAAGTTCTATGCATTGCACTCCAACATTCAGTATACTAATGCCTTACATGTGAACTCTTAACTGCTACATTGATCTTTACAAACTCCTCAAATCTCCTCTAACTGCAGTGAAAACTGAAAATATATAAATTTTAAAAAAATTCTGGCCATGATGATATGCTTTGGCAAGTACCTCACTCAGAAAATAGCCTAAATGAATCACAGAATCACAAAATTTTTGAGGCTGGAAAGGACCTCTGGAGATCGTCTAGTCCAACCCCTCTGCAGGTGCAAGACTTTGTTCTGCTTCATGAAGTTCCCATCAGGCCACTTCTCCAGCCTGTCAGAGTCCCTTTGATTAGAAGCACAACCATCTGGTCTATCAACCTCTTCTTCCAGTTTTGTATAATCTCAAAGCTTCTGTGGGTGTACTCTGTCCCACCATTGAGGGGAAAGGTCATTAATGAAGATGTCAAACATGACTGGGCCCAGTATTGACTCTTGAGGTACGCCACTAGTGACTAGCCTCCAGCTGGGCTTTGTGCTCCTGATCACAACACTTCAGACTGGCAGTTCAGCCGGTTATCAGTCCACCTCACCGTACACTACCCTAGCCCATACTTCATCAGTTTGTCCATGAGGATATTATGGAAAACAGTATCAAAAGCCTCCCTGAAGTCAAGATAAACAATATGTTCTGTTCTTCCCTCTTCCACCAACTAGTCATTTTGTTGTAGGAAGCTACCAGGTTGGTCAAGCATGTCTTTCCCTTTGTAAATCTGTGCTAACTACTCCAGATCACCTTTTTCTACTTACTATAGTTGGAAATTACTTCTGGGTGAATTTGCTCTTTTGCTTTCCCAGAGACTAGGATGAAGTTTACTGGCCTATACTTCCTCTGGTCCTCCTCTTTTTCTTGAAGACAGGATTCAAAAAAGGAATTTAGGATTTGGGGATGAGAATGAACCATTACCCCCAAATGTAAAGCAGATTTCAAGTTAAATAGCATGTGACTAAACCTGAAACTTCTGCTTCTGTTTTTCAATTGTAAAGTATTACTAATTTTAGCTGAATAATCTAACAGTCAACATGAATGGCACCTAATTATATAATTTACTATTTCAAATCTCTCATATTGCGTAAATAATCCAACAAATGTTAAGTATATGTATTATATAAGAAAATATTTTTCAAAATATGCTTTTGAAAATCATAAAAGTAATTTAATTTAGTATCAGCAATAACAGCTTAGTCTTATGATGTTACTGAGTTCTTTCTCTAAGGACATGCAATTTTCTCCTAGAAGAATATGTCTCACAGATAGAGAAGATATATATGTCCTGGAGGACTCTTCCCCTATGGCAACAATCATTACTTCAAAGTAATACCTTGATAATGAAGACAAAGGCAAACATTGTAAGATAATATATATAAATGGAATAAAAATACTGACTCATTTGTACCCCTGTGACAGCAAACAGCAACCAGGGAAGGATGACAAAACAATCCAGGGACTAAGGCACAACCCTTCAAAAGATTAATCTCATCCAGCTTTAGGCATCTAAAAGTTAGGCGTATAGTCTAGCAAACTGTCTAGGCTTTAGATCCAGGAAAAAATTCATTCTCTCTGTCACAGGCATATCTATTTTAGAGTGGCATCAATCACCTTCTAGGTAAAGTTAGAAGATATGAATCTCAACCTTCTTGTGCGACTTTAGAGAATTCTTTGGTATTTCCTTACATTAGATTTAGAGCTATACAGTCAGGATAATAAACATTTTGTCCTAAAAGATCAGGGGAAAAATATGTTAAAATGTATGAAATGTTATTATAAATATACTAATACTTCTAAGTGGAAATGAGAGCTCTTATTAGCACAATCCTGCATAAGTCATTCAGTCTGTGCCAGCAGATCCAAATACAGGAACAAAATTAATACCAGAGGATGTGATGGTACCAACTATGCTTTCAACAGCTTTGTGTTTGCACACAAGCAAAATGAGTGAACTCTACTAAGGCAAAAAATAAACCCTTACATTTATGACAAGCTACCAAGCACTCAGACTGCCTAAGGGAATATAAAGTTCATAGATGATGAAGATTTTTGATGATGACAGATGAATTGTCTACATTTCCATTCTAGATTATGTTTCCTAGGTAAATGAGTACTGTCATTGACTTGTCCCATCAGTCCTGTCAGTGTGATGGAACTGGCCACAGCAGGAACTAACTTGGTGAAATTTTAGTTACACCTGAAACAGGTTGTGCTCTGAGATACATAACTCCCACTGAGTTCTGTGCTAGTTGCTTTTGTGGTTTTGAGGAAAGAACTTTGCTGAAAAGATTTTTTATGAATTGTCTGTGAAGTTACAAGTTAATTTACCCATGCCTTTTGTATACCTTTTCTATGTGTGATATAATCAGATAACAAGTAACAGAGAAGACTATTAAAAAGCATAAACAGGTCTGAGAAAGTGTAGATATGGTGCATACTAGTGCTTTCTTTGCATCTTCTTTTGATCTCGGTGCTATTTTGGATTTACTTTTAGTAAGCAAGACACAAGCATCAGAAATCTGAAGAGATTCACAGGCACCTTCTAGAGTGACCTTCTCAATAGCATATTTCTAGGTACACCATATATTCACTTTTTTAGAAGCAGCAAAACAAACAAACAAAAAAACCCCAAACCCACCCAAGTAATCAAAGCTAAACTATACAGTGAAGAAAACCTCCCAATACTTTCATGTGACCAGCTGAAGACCTAAGATAGCATTGCTTAAACACAGATTTTGGGGACAGCTCTAAGTGTTATTAGTACAACCAGGTCCAAAAGGCAAGAGAAAACAAAGGGAAATTCAGAGAGATTGTGAGTCAGCTTTCATTACCACCTGCATTACACAAAGAGATCAAAAAAGTTAACCCAAAAGTTGGTCCAAAGTACTTTCTATTTAGAAAGTATATTTCTAAGCAATCCATCCTGACGCGTTATTTCAGTGTTTAACCAGCGTTCTCGCTAGGAAGGTACATTATGTTTTGAAGTTAAATATTTCTAGGCTCTTTTACAAGTTCCTGTTATTTTATTTGTAATCCTTTTTCAGTAGTGCTGAAAATCAGCAAAGGGCTGCTATCTGCTACAAAACAAACATAAAATTTGTGCTTCCCTTCACAACATCTCAGATCATCCTCTTTCCTCCCTGTTTTACATATCTGCTTCCCTTTGTATTTTTCTGTTGAAAGTCCTTTCCCATTGCTCCCTGTATAGGCCTCAGCAGGTAAATCAACCCAAAGCAGATGTACAAAAGATCAGACAAGCTGTAAAGAGGAGAGGAAACTGTAGGTTGAGTAGATAAATTTTCTTGGAGCTGTAGTACATTACCACTGTTGGTCCTCAAGTGAATTGCCTGCTAGACAGCCCTATTTCTACTGTCAAAACATTTTCTCCATTTTAAGTACCATATGAGTAATTGCAATGATCAGTTCTGTTATCTTTCTTTTCTTTAGTAAGCTGAATAGGGCAAACTCCTTAATTCTGCATGATGGAGTCTGTCTTTCATCCCATTGTTCATTTTGTGGTCCCCGAACTTGGTTTTGTATTCTGTATCTTTTCAAATATGTATTGGGTTTTGTGGCAAGGTTTTGGTAGTGGAGGGGCTGCAGGGGTGGCTTCTGTGACAAGACACCAGAAGCTGCCCCTTTGTCTGACAGAGCCAGTTCCAGCTGGCTCCAAGACAGACCCACCGCTGGCCAAAGCTGAGCCCATCAGTGATGTTGGTAGCATCTCTATGACAACATATTGAAGAAAGGGTAAAAACCACTGCACTACAGCAGCTGGGAGAGAAGAGTGAGAATATGTGAGAGAAACAGCCCTGCAGACACCAAGGTCAGTGAAGAAGGAGGGGAGGAGGTGCTCCAGGTGCTGGAGCAGAGATTCCCCTGCAGCCCGTGGGGAAGACCATGGTGACACATGTCGTCCCCTGCAGCCCATGGAGGTCCACAGTGGAGCAGATATCCGCCTGCAGTCTGTAGAGGACCCCAACGCTGGAGCAGGTGTATGTGCCTTGAAGGAACTGTGGTCTGTGGAGAACACACACTGGATTAGGCTCCTGGCAGGACCTGTGACCCCGTGGAGAGGAGCCCACACAGGAGCAGGTTGTCTGGCAGGAACTGTGGCTCCATGGGGGACCGACAGTGGAACAGCCTGTTCCTAAGGGACTGCAGCAGGTGGAAAGGACCCATGCTGGAGCAGTTCTTGCAGGACCCACATTGGGGAAGTTCATGAAGGACTATCCTATGGGCGGCACCCCATGCTGGAGCAGGGTAAGAGTGTGAGGAGGAAGGAGCAGCAGAGACAATGTGTAATGAACTGACCACAACCCCCATTCCCCGTCCCCCTGGGCTGCTTGTGCGGAGGAGGTAAAGAAGTGGGGAGTGAAGTTGAGCCTGGGAAGAAGGGAGGGGTGGGGGGGAAGGTGCTTTTAAATTTGTTCTTATTTCTCATTATCCCACTCTGTTTAATTGGCAATAAATTAAACTAATTTCCCCAAGCCAAGTCTGTTTTGCCCGTGATGGTAAGTGGTCTCTCTGTCCTTTTCTCCACCCATGAGCTTTTTGTCGTATTTTCTCCCCCGTCCTTGTTGAGGAGGGAGAGTGATAGAGTGGCTCAGTGGGCACCTGGCATCCAGCCAAGGTCAACCTGCCACAATGTACTAAGACTTAAAAAATGCTTTATGACCACAGAAGCTCCTGAATAGAGAAAAAGATGGTTTTATGTAAGTTGACCTGTATCACACAATCAGAGAACCAAAGAACGGTTGAGGTTGAAAGGGACCTCTGGAGATCATCTGCTTCAATCCCTCTGCTCAAGCAGGGTCTCCTACAGTCAGTTGCCCAAGACCATGTCCAGACAGCTTTTCTATATCTTCAGGGATGGGGACTCCATCCACAACCTCCCTGGGCAACTTATGCCGGTGCTCAGTCACCCTCACAGCAAAAAACATTTTCCCTGATGTTCATAGGGAACTTGCTGTGTTTCAGTTTTTGCCCATTTGCCTCTGGTCCTGTCACTGGGCACCACTGAGAAGAGCCTGGCTCCATCTGATTTACACCTTCCCTTCAGGTATTTGTACACATTGATGAGATCCCCCCAAGCCTTCTGTTCTCTAGGCTAAACAGCCCCAGCTCTCTCAGCCTTTCCTTATGTAAGAGATGCTCCAATCACTTAATCACTGTAGTGGCCCTTCACTGGAGTATCTCCTGTAGCTCTGTATCTCTCTTGTACAGTAGCTTTTTAAGCAGCCATTAAGAAACCTTGTAGCAATTTCCATCTTTCGCTTACAAAATGTCCCCATGCTCTGAAAAAGGGAAAAAAGCCCTCTAGAGAAATCACTGGCATCATGACCTGATGGTTTGAATCAATAAAAGGCAAGAAGAAAACTTCTTTAGTCTTTTAGGGAACACTGTCCCATGCACCCACTTTATAAAGCTCTCCCATATACTAAATTTAAGCAATACTTGTCATATAAATCTCTGTTATTATTATTTTCTGTGCAATTTATCCTTAAACTATTGGCTGGTTTCAAGTACATGAGATGCACTTTCCTTTCTCTTTTTATTTTCCTTTCCTTCTCTTATTTTTGTATGTGTTCCTATCAATACTAAGTCCATTCCATCATCTAACTGTTTACTATAAAATATTCCCTCTCTTATTTTACACATTCATCTCAGAATGTCTCCAGTCTCCAACATCACTCTTCCATCTCCATTTGCTGTTTGTAGCTTCCCTCAAATACATTTCACAAATGAAAATGAGCATTTCTTTTTGGTTTTTTTCCCCTTCCATTTTTTTCATGAAACTCATGCAATCTACATGTTTCTTTAGTATCTATACTTTGTGACTCTTAACAGTCAGGATGCTGGATAAGGACAAAAATCAAAGACTGCATTATGTCATAGAATCCTTATCATGAACACTGATGTAGATGTTAATTTTTGTCTGACCCATAACTAGTTGACCCATGAGCCAGCTGAAGCTATGAAAGTAAACCTAAATAAAAAGCATTTTACATGTCTTCCATTAAGTTAAAGCTCTCTAAATGAAATCCTAGGTCTTGGGGTCATTAGATGAATACTTGATACTCTTTTGAGGAGTCAGAGTTTATAAATTAATGAATGAGACATAAATACTACACACTAGTTTAATCTGTGGCAATTAATCTTCCTTCAGTATTTTTCATGCTCTTTAATAGGAAACTGTACTCATATTATTTAGTTTGGATCCTTAAAGTTCAGAAGCATTTCTCAGCATGATTAAACTGTGAAATGTATTTGAAACTAATTGCTTCTGACAACTGCCATTAGACACATATTTGCAAATACATTTTATAATTCCTTAATAGCAAGAAGTTCTTGTTATCTTTTGAACTTTTGGGCTCTGCTGTGAGCAACAAGAAGAAAACACTTTTGCTTTAACTGTTTAAGCACCATGTAGGAGAACAAGTCACAATTATAAACTACAGCTATCAAAGGAAGCAGTACAGGTCAAGAAGAGTGTGCTGGCTGATTGTATACATTGATGCTAATTAGACTATACGAAGTAAGAAGAAATGACATCCACATTTTTACAAAAGACTGTTTAAAGTCTTGCTCAATAAACAAGTCTAGAAATCCCATTTTTAATATTGTACATGTAAGATAAACTGGTTTGTTACCATTTAGAAAATGAATAATTCATAATACATTATAGTCTGATTTGTCATGAAATGATTATACACCTTTTGTCAGGTGATGCAGCAGACCATAGAATGTATTATGGTAAACATGCACTACAAGTAAATCACGATATGCTATTTCTCAAATTAATCAATCATGCACTGTATTTTCTGAAATGGAATTTGTGTACTTTCTTAATCTCCTGAACTGGTCCTGTAGAAGACTGGGGGGCTGTAGTTACTTTATGACCTTCTCATATCTACCAGTTAAGGTTTGTTGACATAAAGTATAAAGCATCAAAAAAATGCCAACAGAGTTATGTCCTCCACAAAGTTTAAAAATCTAACTAGTGAAAGAAGAGAGGAGGTAGAAAAAAAGGGAGTGTTATCCTTAATTAAATTATTTGAGCTAAAGCTCAGAAAAAAATTTCAACACTTGGGATAGATAGAAATAATGAATCACCCTTTTCAGGTGCTTTTCTCTCTCCATTGACTCTAGACAACTTTGATTAGATGCCTTACTTTTAGATGGTAATCATTAATTGGGATGCATCCCATTGAGTGTTTTCCCCTAAATCAGGAAGTTTCTGGTTTTACCAAGACTTGGTTCAATATCTGATGCAGTCTAGTTCCTTACTCACAGGACTATGAGTCCTACTTTATCTCTGTACTGTGAGGGAGGAACGGAGAGTTCTTTGTCACAACTTCTGTTGAAGCTGTATTACTCTATAGATAAAGATCATTATATAAAGAGTAATGGTGCCAAAAGAAAGCAAAGTGAACCCTTTTGTCAATGTGCACATTATAAGCCCAGTTAAACTAAAATGAGCATGCTTACTTCCTGATTTTCAGAGGCTTTTAGCTAGGTCATATGAAAACTAATTTTATTTGGAACAAGCAAAGATAACCCCCAATGGAGAGAAATCTATTTCAGTTCCAAGGTTCAAGTCCTATCTATAGATACCCAGGCTATTCAAATAAAGTGAAGATTTCAACAGGAAAGATTTATCTCCTCTCCTCTGCACAGGCAATACTTTAAGTAAGTAGCAACTGTAATGAACTTGATGAAGAGATATTTCATACCCCCATTATACCCTGATTTTCTATGGCTTTCCAATCCCTATATAGAGGAACAGAAGTTAATGTTAATATAATGCTAACACTAATACCAGAATCTACTTAAAACTACTTTTCACTTTTAGACTTTCATTAAATAAGTCGTTAACATTTTGGATAAAATGTTAATGTCATCACCACTAAAATGTTTTTGTCCTATATAAATCTGAATTTATTGTGTGTAGATGTGAATTTTCCAAATGGCCTGTGTCTGATTCCAGAATATAATTTTTTTGAGTAGAGAAAGTTTTCTATGAGTAGTGGAACTAGTAAAACCCTAATTATTTATTTAGCTATGTCTTTTTCCATCTCATTGGATCACAATATCCACATGCTTCTTCCTCTAAGATTTTTCTAAACCTCTCATTTATTTTCACATGCTATTTCCACACCCTCCTTCAACACAGACTTAATTTCTCTTCTTCCCATATTCCTGTCTCATATAACTTATCTCATTTCCATGTCTGTCTATTTCAACAAAGAAGAGGTAAAGAAATCTGGTATGGCTCCTGTGGAGACATGTGTAAGCTAACTGGTCAGCAAGTATTCTGGCAAAGACCACCATCCACCCACCCACCCACTAATGAATAACAGCTGAGTTCTTTGGAAATTTTCTCTATAGAAATGTTAATATAATCTTTTCTTTCTAATGCTGCTGACTTTTATGAAATCTTTGGGAACTGGTATCTCTGAAACTTATGCAATAGTTAGATTTATTTGAAATTGAAAATAGGTCAAGTGACAGACAAACAGATACAAGTAACACAATCAGACTAAACTAGTTTGTGCGCTACACATAAACCAGTAACACATGGGCAATCAAGCTAAAAAAACCCCCACAACCTACCAGCAAAAAACCCCAAGACAAACACAAACCTCCACAAAACAACAGCATGTGGTGAGTTGACCCTGGCTGGACACCAGGTGCCCACCAAAGCCACTCTATCACTCCCCTCCTCAGGTGGACAGGGGAGAGAAAATATGATGAAAGGCTTGTGGGTTGAGATAAGGACAGGGAGAGATCCCTCACCAATTATCGTCACTGGCAAAACAGAATTGAGTTGGGTACTTTCCACGGGGTGCAGTCCTTCAGGAACAGACTGCTTCAGTGTGGGTCCTCCACAGGGTCACAAGTCCTGCTGGCAAATCTGCTCCAGCATGGGATCCTCTCTCCATGGGTCCACAGGTCCTGCCAGGAGCCTGCTCCAGCACGGGCTTCCCACAGGGTCACAGCCTCCTTTGGGTGTAACCACCTGCTCCGGCGTGGGGTCCTCCCTGGGCTGCAGGTGGATATCTGCTCCCCCATGGACCTCCAAGGGCTGCAGGGGGACAGCCTGCCTCACCATGGTCTTCATCACGGTCTGCAGGGGAATCTCTGCTCCGGTGCCTGGAGCACCCCCTCCCCTCCTTCTTAAAGGACCTGGGAGGTCTGCAGGCTTGTTTCTTTTACATGTTCTCACTCCCCTCTGGGTGCAGTTGCTGTTGCGCAGCAACTTTTTCCCCTTCTTAAATACGTTATCCCAGAGGCGCTATCACTGTCCCTGATGGGCTCAGCCTTGGAGCCGGCTGGCATTGGCTCTGTTGGACATAGGGAAAGCTTCTAGCACCTTCTAACAGAAGCCACCCCTGTAGCCCCCCTGCTACCAAAACCTTGCCACACAAACCCAATACACAACAAAACCTCATGCAGAATTCCCTGCTAAGAAGACAATTAGAAGTCAACTTAGCAAGACATAAGCGAGATTTTGAAAATTGTCATCTATCTAGAGGAAATAATTTCCATGATTGTTTCAACAGAATGGAACCATGAAAAATATGAAAGATTGCTTGGAAACAATCCAAAGATTGAATGAAAGATTTCTTGAGAAATATGAAAGACTGCTTGGAAGATTCCCATAGGATAAGACCCTGGAGCGAAGAGGTGCTCAGGAAAGCTGGTTAATATTCAAGGATCACCTCCTCCAAGCTTGAGAGAAGTCCATCCCAACAAACAGGAAGTCAGGCAAAAGTGCCAGGAGGCCTGCATGGATGAACAAGAAGCTGGCTGTCTCATGTCTGAGTTGGACAAAACTCAGACATAAAAAGGAAGTATACAGAAAGTGGAGGCCAGGGGGAAAGACTGGAGTAAGGAATAGATACTCTTGGTGGAAGATGATCAGGTCTGAGAATACTCAAGCAAACTGGACATATGTAAGCCTATGGGCCCTGATGGAATGCACCCATGCATGCTGAGGAAGCTGACTGATGTTACTTCGAGGCCGTTCCTGATAATCTTTGAATGATCACGGTGACTGAGACAGGTGCCTGAGACTGGAGGAAAACAAATGTCACTCTGTGCTGGTTTTGGCTGGGATGGAGTTAATTTTATTTACAGTAGCTAGCATGGGGCTATGTTTTGGATTGGTGCTGAAAACAGTGTTGATAACACAGAGATGTTTTCGTTACTGCTGAGCAGTGCTTACCCAGAGCCAAGGGCTTTTCTGCTTCTCACCCCACCCCACCAGCGAGGAGGCTGGGGGGGCACAAGGAGTTGGGAGGGGACACAGCTGGGACAGCTGACCCCAGCTGACCCAAGGATATTCCAGACCATAGGACGTCATGCTCAGCATAGAAAGCTGGGGGAAGAAGAAGGAAGGGGGGACGTTCGGAGTGATGGCGTTCGTCTTCCCAAGTCACCATTATGCGTGATGGAGCCCTGCTGTCCTGGAGATGGCTGAACACCTGCCTGCCCATGGGAAGTGGGGAATGAATTCCTTGGTTTGCTTTGCTTGTGCACGTGGCTTCTGCTTTACCTATTAAACTGTCTTTATCTCAGCCCATGAGTTTTTTCACTTCTACTCTTCCGATTCTCTTTCCCATCCCACCGGGGGGGCGTGAGCGAGCAGCTGTGTGGTTCTTAGTTGCTGGCTGGGATTGAACCATGACACACTCCTATCTTCAAAAAGGGCAGAAAGGAGGACCCAGGGAAGTACAGGCTGGTCAGCCTCACCTCAGTCTTTGGGAAGGTGATGAAGCAACTAATCCTGGAGACTCTTTCCAGGCACACAAAGGATAAAAAGGTGATCGGGAGTAGTTAGCATGAATTCACTAAAGGATACAAATGAATGTGTACAAATACCTGAAGGGAGGTTGTAAAGAAGATGGAGCCAGGGTCTTTTCAGTGGTGCTCACTGACGGGACCAGAGGCAGTGGACAGAAACAGAAACACAGCAGGTTTCCTATGAACATCAGGAAACACTTTTTTACTGTGAGGGTGACTGAGCACCGGCACAGGTTTCCCAGGGAATTTGCGGAGTCTCCATCCTTGGATATATATAAAAAAACATTCTGCATGTGGTCTTAGGCAATTGGCTCTAGGTGAGCCTGACTGAGCAGAGGTGTTGGTCAAGATGACTTCTAGAGGTCCCTTTTATCATCAGGCATTCTGTGATTCTGTGATTTCTGAACAAATTCACAAAGAATGACTAACTGTTTTCTAGCTGCACTGATGTTTTGTTCACTTTGTACATGTAAGAGTTTCTTTAGCAGAGCTATGATTATGCATGCATTATAGAAGATATGTTCAATAAGAGGAGTTTAGGGGATTATTTTCTTGTTGTAAAAATAGAATTTTCTTTTTGTTACTGTATGCACAGTTCTTAATTGGCACTGTGAGATGGAATAATACAGTCAATGCAAAATGGTCTACAAGTTGAAACAAAGCATATCATCTGACATCTGCAATAGCAAGAGTGGAAATATCACTTAGTGATAACTACCATGTAATAGCACCTCAGCAACAGAAATACATCATATTAGTGTCTGCATCTTGCTGACCAAACAGAATTCTTATTGTACTGTCATTGACAGATGGATTAGGATCCACATAAAAAGAAGAAGGAAATATCTGATGTAATGCAGTCAAAAAAAAATGCAATTAAACATCTGATATTGAAGAGAAAGTATCACTAGAACAAAGATATTCTTTTTCTGGACAGCTTTCTATACTCGACATTTTCATTGATACCTTACTGTCCAAGCATATGAACTTTGTTAACTGCACACAGTACCTGTGTGCACAGCTACATATTTGATGAAAACACAAGATGGTCTGGCTTGTGCAATCAGGTATTTGCATTTATCTTATGTGCAGAAGTTTTATCAAGCAGTCCAGCAAAACAAACCTGAAAAAGAGACTAAAAATCTGTAAGCCAGAATAGTAAATGTCACTGTGGGCTTTGAACTACCTGTCTAGTAAAAGATCATGAATGTTCCTTTCTATCAGTGACTGTGCTTAAGCATAACTTATCAGCAAAATGCTAGCCCTGTCTCCCTTCTCAACATGGAGCCTCAAAGGTGATGGCAAGTACCATCTCCTCCATTTTGTGTCCCTGAGCAAGATATAGCTCCTCCAGGAACCTCCTGACCTTATTTTTCATTCTTAGTTTCCACTGTTTTTAAGACACTGTTTTGTACTGTTCTGTTCTTTTCCACTCCATTATTTTCAGTGAAAATCTTCTCCAAACACAGTATGCAAAACTTTTGTCTTTTTGCTGGCTGTTTGTCTGCGAGCCATGCTGGCATCTCCCCTCTCACTTGTTTATCCTGTTCATGTCCAGTCCTTTTTTCTCCACTCCTCTTCCTTCAGCATCCTTTTTTTTCTTTAAGTCAGGCTTGTTGGTTTTTTAAAATTGTTTTCCCCAGGTTTTGTTCACCACATTTCTTCCTGTGTTATTATGATTCTCTTTATTACTTGCTTCTCTTTAGTGATTTGAAGCCATAGTTTTATTTCCCCCTCATCAGTCTTCCTGGAATACTCTTGTTTGTCAGTTTACTTCCTTGCTTCCTTCTACCCTTATTATCAAACAGAAGAATTAACATAACAGACAGCCATGTATATCCATCGCCTTCTTGTCTCTTATTTTTGACATCTTTATTCCAGAAGACAAGTAATTCTATGTCAGTGCATTCTTGCCTTTGTTAAGAATATGCCTTTTTAAGGAATAACAAGTCTGACAGCCTGCTCTAAAATAATCAGATTTAACCTCCTCCAGATATATATATTTATTATTCAAATAGAAATAGTGCTCAGGGGCCCAGAATCCTCAATCTTGATTGTACTGGGTTGATTTTTAAGCTAGACAGTGTCAAAATACAGTCCTGGTCCCTTCTGTGAAAGCCCATGAAGATGAGCATCACAGGAAAGTAAAGGACATGGAAACATATTACAGGCAAATATACAAGAATGCTCCTATACACTCAGGGTCAGTCCCAAGTTAAGGTCAGAGATAACAGACTCTGTTAGCACAGCCAGACTTTCTTCTCAGAGACACCTTGTTTTACAGAGAAGAGGCAGAACTCTCAGTAGAGGAAGCAATCAGAAGAAAATTCCTTTACATATTTTATACAATGGCAAGAACTTGCCTTTCTTATGTTCCTAGCTCAGTCTACTTCAAACTGTGACTGGAGTAACAGCAGATAACCATTAGAGAACAGGCTATTTTCTTCTATGTAAGAAAAAGTGCCAACGCCTCCACTTCTCTACTTTTCTGAGTAAGGACTTCCCATCCAAATAATACTGTAAGAAAGGACATGGCCAGTGATACTAACAATAGTACAGATAATAGCGTACTGCCTAGAATTAGGTCACATCATGATAGGGACTCCACAAACATGGGGGAAAAAACTGTTCTCTGATCCCCAAAATACTCATCTAAATATGAAGGGCTGATAGGCAGAAATCAAAAGAAAACCCGAAACAGAGAAATAACAAAGACCAAATTAATAGGTGATAGAAGAAAACAGCAACTGTTTTGCTGAGGGAGTACAGCAAATTAGCTTTCTGGATGTATAATCTCATAAAACTAACTGGTCAGAGGTGAAAATCAGTCTCTTGATGATGGATAATAATTTTCAAGTTTTTTTCTTCTTCCTTTCTTTTATTTGTGACAAAGAAAAAGGGGTTTCTCTCCTTCAAAACACAAAGCTGTATTTAAAAATCATAATATTCTTAGACCAACTAGATTATTTTTTTGCAGGATAATCTAATATTGCCCCTTCTCCTTCTGTCACATCTGCATTTACCCTAGCAGTTTTGCTGTGTTATGTTGTTTGTGTTACAGACAGACATATATCCCAGCTGTCAAAGATATGCTACTTATATTGCTTCAGAAGGTAGCAAAGGTCCTTCAAACAAATATGGCACCTGAGTTAGCCAAAACTCCTCAGAGATCCCTTACCATATGTGCTTAAAGGTATACCTATGACTCTTAAGGGGGTTATTATCAGGTTTTCATGATTTCTTAGAAATTGTCTTGTGCTGTTCTATTCTTTTTGTTATTTGTGCTCCATTGGTCTCACACAGACACTATTTAGTAGTCTTCCTTTAATACAAAAATAAAAGAATATTTACTTTCATCCCTCAATAACCCACCAGCAGACATACTGTAAACTGCAACTGTCTTATAAATAAATAAACAAATAGATAGATCCAAGAAAATTAATCTAATTATATTCTTCTATGCAGTATACCCACCTAATCAAAATTATAGTGCTATACTGTAGAACTTTAGGGCTGTCATACAGACCTTTAAAATAAAAAGGCTCATGTTTAAATGACAAAACAAGGTCATGCAGAAGAAAGATAGACAGTAGCTATCTCTTTTCTATGTGCTGTTTAAATGAATTAAAGATTATTTGACTTGAGGTCATATCTGCCTAGACCTGAGTTTAGAGGGAGTTCAGAACTGAAATCCAGATACAAGTTAACAAAAGGACCTCCGTCTTTAATAGGCCATTTTCAGATCCGAATATTTCCATTTTAAATTCAGTAACTTTGCTCTTCAGAGCAATCAGAGCCATAGTTCATTGTCCTGGTTTCAGCTGGGATAGAGTTAACTGTCTTCCTAGTAGCTGGTACAGTGCTATGTTTTGAGTTCAGAGCGAAGAATGTTGATAACACTGATGTTTTCAGTTGTTGCTCAGTAGTGTTTAGACTAATGTCAAGGATTTTTCAGCTTCTCATGCCCAGCCAGTGAGAAAGCTGGAGGGGCACAAGAAGTTGGCACAGGACACAGCCAGGGCAGCTGACCCAAACTGGCCAACGGTGTATTCCATACCATGTGACGTCCCATCCAGTACAGAAACGGGGAAGTGGGGGGCAGGGATTCGCCGCTCGGGGGACTGGCTGGGTGTCGGTCGGCGGGTGGTGAGCAATTGCACTGCGTATCATTTGTACATTCCAATCCTTTCATTATTGCTGTTGTCATTTTATTAGTGTTATCATTATCATTATTAGTTTCTTCTTTTCTGTTCTATTAAACCGTTCTTATCTCAACCCACGGGTTTTGCTTCTTTTCCCAATTTTCTCCCCCATCCCACTGGGTGGGGGGGGAGTGAGTGAGCGGCTGCGTGGTGTTTAGTTGCTGGCTGGGGTTAAACCACGACATTCATATATGTATTACAGGTGTGTTTACAGTAGGAATATTGCCCCTGAAATATGCTGTTCTTCAGGGAACAAGCATAAGGTCCTTAAGGGGCTGTATGATAGCCCGCACCCCAAACAGATTCTGGTCTTCATTAACTATTCTCTGTACAAACGGTACCAGTCTAAAACACCTAAAGGAGGCAAGTCTCTGAGTAAAGCAGTGAACCAACTGAACTAAGACATCTCAGAAGCTGCATTCCCTACTGTTGTAACCTAACATCCCAGTCCTGATTTCCCTCTTCCATCCACTCAGTGTAAGTTACCAAACCTCATCCTCCTTTGTTTACAGGCAGGCCTGAATTCTCTCTATGCCATGAAAAATGCCTGCAGATATAGACCTGACTGCGGGTATGCTATTCAGTCAGAAAACTGGCAACAGGGGGAAAAGAAAGGAAGAAAACAAGTTTTACTCTTCTGTTTCCAGCAATGGCATCCCATTCATCAATGCACATTCCCAGTACAGCATTGCATTTCCTCTTCTCATCTCCTTTACATTCAGAGAGAGGCTGTAACATCACAGAGTTTTTGAAGAGGATGCAGCTCTCTGCTGCTACAAGCCCACAGCTGAGCCTTGTCCCTATTGCAAAGGCAATACAAAACAGGACAAAGCCCTTTCATTCACAGCAAGACAAGTATGCTGCCGGATTTAAGTTCTTATATGAGAAATGTATGACAATAACATACTGGGGAAAATACTGTTAGGCTACAATGTTATGTTCTGGAGTGACTGGGAAAAACAACAAGAAAATTAGATGCAGAAGTAGTACTGTACACTGTTTAGCAGAAAGCTATCGCAAATATGAAACCTATTAAAGAAATGTAAAAGGAAACAAAAATGACTGAGGAAGAAATCCTGTCTTCTCCAGCTCAGTTCTGATTCTGAGTGCCAACATTTTATGTAGATTGTCATTAGGACATTTCTAGACATTTACAAACTGAAATAAGCACATATATAGTACGACCAGAAACTGAAATGAGCACATATATAGTACGACCAGGAGGAGCCTGTGAGATTCAGAGGACATTTCTGGAAAGAGGGACAGACAGTATACCTCCACATTTTTTTCAGACTTGATCACTAGAAAAGGACTATTAGTAAGCCAAATACAAACCAAGACAGATGACTATTACCAAAATAAATTATTCTAGTTCAGAGGTTCCTGGCTGGAAAAGCACGGTGGCACTTCACACCAGTGAATAACTCTCTTCAAAGACACTCTTACAAGTCTGGTGACTGCAAAATACATACCTGAACAAAGGGGAATGATTAGAGGGCTGGAATGAAGGGCAATGATTCAGGGGGCTGGAACAGTTATCCAATGACGAAAGGCTTAAAGAATTGGAGTTGTTCAGACTGGGAAAGAAGGCTCCAAGGAGACCTTATTACAGCTTTTCAATATATAAAGGGGTCTTATAAGAAAGATAGAGAAAGACTTTTTACCAAGGCCCATAGTGACAGGGCAATGGGCAATGATGTTAAACTGAAAGAAGGTAGGTTTAGATTGGACATAAGGAAGAAATTTTTTATGATGAGTGTGGTGAGACACTGGAACAGGTTGCCCAGGGAAGGTGTGGATGCCCCATCACTGGAAGTGTTCAAGGTTGGATGGGGCTTTGAGCAGCCAGAGAGGTGGTAGATGCCCCATCCCTGGAAACATTCAAGGTCAGGTTGGATGGGGCTCTGAGCAACCTGATCTGGTTGAAGATGTCCCTGCCCATGGCAGGGGGGTTGGAGTAGATGATCTTCAAAGCTCCCTTTCAACCCAAACCACTCTATGATGCTATGACAACCATTTTGCTATTTCTCCTACATAGACCCCATTGTTAGATTTGGTGTAAACTCAAAGTAGACTTAAGTATATATCTATGTATGTCTTCAAATCTTTGCATGCTCTAGTCAACTCTTAAAACAGGATTTTCCTGCTAACTCTTACCTATTTTAGCTTTATCTGCTTAATATTCTTATGCCTTGGTGTAGCAAGCTACCACTGGCATTTGTTTCATGACCTTCCCCAGCACCTTTAATCATAGAACTGATTTATTCTGTATTTACTATTTATAACTCTTTAGAAAATTTCACATTACATTTAGCAAATGTCATGGAGACATTCTCATAATCCTTTACCGGTCAACAGAAACAACCGAGCTTCAGAATTATTTCCTACAATTGGGTAGCCAACACAAAGAAAGAGTCAGTTCGAACTACAAGGATCACACCTGTAATGTTTGAGAATGGAATGTTTATGGATGGGAAGGTAGTATGCTTGGGTAAATTCTTTGTTAAACCTTTTGGTGTTTTGGAAAAACAAAGAGTATGTCAAGAAAGCATTTAGATGGAGGAGTGTATATTTATGAATGGTTCTTTAAATTGATCCTTAATATACTCTTAAACTTGAGTTACTCGATTAACTGATACCAGTTGTATACAAGATAGCAGGAGCAATGATACATTTGACAGGACTGAAGTTGAACAGCTATGCTTTTTAATTTTAGCTCTCAGTCTCTACGTTTTCAGGTCAGCATTTGTAATAGAGTAACCCAGATTGCCAATGCATCACTTCCAAAGACTACTGAGATTTCATTAAATACTGTTTTATTGGTATTCTGCACAGTAAAACTGCTAATAGATAAATGAGGAAAAAAACACAGAAATAGAAGGAGAGAAGATAAAAGAGAGAGCAATGAGCATGAAATATTTCTTGTCTGTGCTGCAGATTCTGTCTCACTCTCTGATGGATTCCTTTTCTCAGCCCACCCTAGGGCAACTGGAATTTACACTTGCTCTGTAATCTGCAGTCCTGTGCATTTTTCTGTACCTATCTATCTGACACAGAAATGTTGAAGTAGGTATTTGCTATTTAGCCAGAAGTAGGAATTTGAGGAATTAATGCCTCAAAAAAAGCAAATAACAGAGGAAGGATACAGCAAAAAAGGGCTGCACTAGTATCTAGTGTTAATTTTTTGATACTATACAATAATTGTTTAGATAGCACTTTAGATATGCAAGTATCCTAAGACATCTTAAAATAAAATCAACAAAACTAGCCTCAGAAATACAGCTTAGCCTTAGGGTAAAATTAAAGGGAAAACTTCAGACCAAATTATCCCTATGAGAATGTGAGCTGAAGATTTCTGAAGCAAATGGAAATTCAGCTTCCAGAAATGAAAGAAGACCTTACAAAGGACTTCTGAGAAGCACTATTGTCCAGACATACCTGTATGTAGCATATGTAGGTGAAAATGTTGGTCTAACAGGGATAATGCATACTAAGCCATAAAGGCGCTCTATAAAATTGTAAACTCAACCTGCAAAATAGCTTGGAGACAAGAATGCAATATTGTAAAACCCCCATTAGTCAATCATTGTTTACTGACATCCCTGTTCTCCAAAATCAAAGCAATATGTCTCAGCCTGCACTGTGTATATTGTTGTTTTTTTCTTTTATCTCAGCTCTGTCTCCTATAGATATTAGCAGTTAAAATATTTCTGAGGCCTTTAATCTTAATATTGCAAAGACACAACCAGTCAATGCGTAACTATTTTGCTGTGAGTACTATTATCTCAGCTAGCAGGTGGATAAGTGACTTGCCAGGGCAATAATTGCATTTAAGTAGTAAAAGAAAAAAGGTTAAATAAGAATAATAAGTAAAATGGCTGGCTGGCTGGATGGATGGATAGACAGAGGGATGGATTTTAAATTTTAATAATTAATCTTAAATAAAAAAGATGTAATTTAAAAGGATTAATTTAAAAAAAAATCTGTCACCACCTAATTTGCTCTGTGCCAGGTTATGTTTGAATAACAAAGTTTTCAGTCTTAAAATATAAATTTTCATTGCTTAAAACAGTAAGTATTAGTTCTGTATAAACTGACAAGCAGTCTCTGTCTGCTGTTCATGGTTATATTGTATTATTCTGAAGGGAAAAGAAATGAAATGTTTGGCACAATATGCCGCATTGTTATTAATGTAGTCAATTCTATGCAACTGTACGTGAACAATGTTATTTTATATCCATTGCAACAGAAGGAAAACAGCATCACAGCATGACCTTATGAAAGTTTTTCTCAAGTTTATAAAATTAATTCATCAACCACCTTCTCTTTGAAATCACTCTGTAAAATAATTTATTAGACTTTCTGTAATAGTCACATATGCTATACTCAGCTGTCACAGATGCTTCCACTACTTAGCCTGATAACTGTTTTTTGTCACAACATGACCTTCTTTCTCCAAAGAACCAAAGCATGCTAATTAGACCTATGAAAGGGAAGGAAATCCTCACTTTAAAAGCTCATATTTTTCTTTCTGTCTGCAAACTTAATGTAGTCTATGGGTGTGTATTCTTGTTAGCCATGTTGCATACACCTCATGATTTTCATAAAAATTGTTATTTAACCATCAGCAAATATATGTAGGTGTTTTGGTTTGGTTTGGTTTTTTTAACACTATGCTGCATGCATGTTATTTCACTCACAGTTCAGTATCTCACTTTTTGAAATTGATGTATTTGTCTTTTTACACTACAATCTCTGAAAAGGATTATATTAATGAATTTGCAATAAACTAGCTTGAAATGACACCTTAATAGGTTGTAATTGGCATGTACAAACGTCTTCTGCAGGAGTGGTAAATCCTACAAGACTTGAGATATTGATCATTAGCACAATGATCCATGTCACAAGCACCTCAGTTTATCATAATCTCATTTCCTTAATGACATAAGTTAAGTATTTTAATTCAGGAGATACTCCAATAAATCAGCATGATATTGCATCTGAATGCTATCAGAAAGAACATTACTTTGTTGGATGAAAAGATAAAATATTTTCAGCAAAAACAATGAGAACAGCAGAAAACTGTGTCATGATCCTGATAACATGGTTACTGAGTTAACCCCTAAGTTACCTTTCCTAGCCAAGGACTTCGGGAAATTTCCCCAGTGGTGTAACCCAAAGTTTGTGGGTTTTTTTACATTTTGTTTACTATTTTACTCTTCAGAGAAATTAAAGTTGTATAAATTGGTGTATTTGATAATAGCAAAGCTGTGTGTAGATAAATATTCTTTCTGCTAAGAATTGCTGCTCACACAGTCCCTTTGTATACTGGCTTCATGTATTCTGTGAAAAAAAGAGCTGGGTGCAAACAAGTGATAATTAACCATCAACAGCACTGAAAAGCAACAGCTGCAGAAGGGAAAATCCCTCGCTCTGAGTCACTATGCACTATCACTGTAATATGAGGTAAAAAGTTGTACTATGGCTGGTTGTTGAGAAAAGAAGAGGCAGTCAAACTCTGACAACACAGAGATGCGTACACAGAGGTGTATGACCGATCAAAGTGAAGGGTTTTCACCAACGATGCTCTGAGAAGCATCCACCATCCAAGAGATAAGAAACGTTAGCCCTGCCAATGGGGAATACTCAGGCTGAAGTAACACAAGAGAGGTAAGGAGATGGTATGAGAGTGTGAAAACCACTGTGAGCATGATGGACATGACTGGGGTAAAAATGACCCAAAGAGCAGGTCAGAGAGAACTTTTTTCCTGTCAGAAAGTGATGATTCTCCAAAACCACTCACTTTTACATAGGTGCACAGATTTTGAGATTGTATCTTTCAAAAAGTAAAACTGATTAAAAGTGTGATAAAGAGAAAAAATCTCATTTCAGCCTTCTGGGGGAATATCTTTAGACTCTCCCTTTTTTGCAGGATTTTTTTTTCCATTGATTACAATATAATAATACAGTATAATTTGTATTATTTTTTCTTTGTATTGTATGCCATATAACAAAAAAAATTTGATGGACCTCAAACAATGTTCCTGTCCCTCTTCACCAACTCCATACAGTTTTCATTTTTTTAATTTTGAAATTGTAGATTATTTACATAAGAAAACAAACAAACAAACAAACAGTCCACCTTTCCCAGACAGTCCTGAATCATCTGGTCACTGCTGCTGTATGTATCATCAAAATATTACCCTTTTATGAGAATCATAAAATCATTTGTATATTTCTCTTGCTTGAAAAAGTATTAAACCTTGGATTCAGAATTAAAATCAAAGCATATGTATTAGATCAGTCTGCCATTAACATCAAATAACACTTTCCAAACTGTAGGTGAAATCTTGGCTTGAATAGCTGTTGACCAGTCAAGATCAAAATTTTACCTGAGGATCCTGTAGAGATAATCTTCTTAGGATGAATATCTCAACAGTGGACCCAAATACTGCTAAAAACTTTCATATAAATACAGCCCATGAGCCAGTTAAACATAATGTGCTTAGTTGCATTAAGCATGGTATGTTGTGAAGAGCTGAAAGCCTATTCACTGAATTGTTCCCAATGAAAAGATCGATAAGCTCTTCGTATGGACTCTCAATTGTATTATCAATAAGAAAAATCTTTGTGAAGCAGATTTCAGAAAGAAGATATGTTTTGTAATCTTGCACAGTTGAGGACACAGATTTTCAATTTTCTGCATTATACTAACTTCTCTCCTTCAAGCAGGCTTTACATTTCGGCTGGAAAGATGCATGAGGACCAACTGTTTAATGCTTAGAAACTGGAGTTTTAATAATAGAGCTCGAACAATACATATTTTCCTTTCTATTGATCTCTGTGCACTTGGATATTCAGACTTAGAGAGGACCTACAGATTGTTGTCATCCAAAGTTCTTTATATGATTTTGGTGGTTTGCTAGAAGCCCTTGTAAAATAAAAACCATGAACTTCTGTGGGTAATAGTTTGTCAGAAACTTATTAACCTGAAAGGAGAATAATTTATTTCTCAAAATATATGAAAAATAAAGTGTAGTTCAAGTACATACTTGAAGTGCCTGGGAAAGACATGGAACACCATTAAAGTAGCACTTATGTTGTAAAATGAAAATATAAATGAGAGACCTCTACTTTCAATTGAGCATAATTTAAAGATTTGTCTTTTTCTCTGTGTAGGTGATATTTAGCTGACTTGACTAAAGGTCAATTCAATTCACTAAAGGTCAATTCAGCATGCCTTTTTTTCTAAGCATGGGAAAAACAGTAAGCTATATTTGGTAGTGTTGTTTTTCAACTTGCCAGTCATTTCGTCTATATTTTCAAAATAGCTTAGATACATTGCTTCTATCAAAAGCTAAATTTTAATTTGTTGAAGCAGATCTTGTTGACATCCTTCATCTTACTTAGCACAAATATTTAATAAAAACTTATACAAAGTCTGTTGGAAATGGAATACAAATAAAATGTACACAGAATAAAAAAGGAATGACCAAGCTACTACAATGAAGTAAAGAGCAAAAATGTCCCATTTTTAAAGCTGTTCTAGATCTTGGGAAATCTAACAATTTCCTGTTACTCTACTAACTTTGGCTATACATGAGTCAAGTAGGACCAGAAACAAGGTGTGATCTAACCATCAAAACTTTTCTTTCCACAGTACAAGGCAGATCAATGCATTAAGTGTCAAGATTTTCATGGAAAGAAGAGGATGCCTCAAAACTGGAGCCCAAAAAGCCCAGCTGATGTGTGGAAAACTAAAGCTGGATATCGGCAAAAAGCAAATCCTGTCATGTTGAGATAGGATTGTATGCTCAAAATCATTCAGGACTCAAAGTCTACAGTATTATTCTACTAGCGTGTATTCTACTACTTTTCTTTCAAAAGTGAAGCAAAGATCACTGTTTTCTTCAAATAAGATTTACTCTAAACATTTTTCCTGAATATACAGGTTTAGACCGCTGCTCCACAGCACAGGCAAACAGGGGATTCAGTACTTCACTGCCCTCACTAGTGTCTCTGGGCTGCAAAGGTTAGTTCTTGCAGAGAAGAAAATGTTCAGCTCACATCCTTTAATCCTTCCAAACCAAAGAATTGATTGATTAACAGCCCATAATTAACAGATAATCAGATAACTATGCACTTATAAGAAAAATAAAAAATTCAAAATATAAACCAAAATACTGGACACTTTCAACGTTGATGCACACCTGCAAATTTCTAAACACCCTTTGCTAACCAATCCCAAACAGTACTCACACACACATGTGCACACATACACACAGACACGCACCCTGCTCTCCCCGGCTGCAGGGGTTGCAGCTGACAGTACCCATCTGCCTCGCATCCCTTGTTTCCTAGCCAGGGTCTCCAGGGTTTCTCTTGACTGCTTTACTGTGGTGGTCCAGTCGGGACAACACATAAATGTGAATCTTACTTGCAATACTTATTTGACAGGAAGAAGGCTTTAGAGCTAGCTCCAGCTCTCAGGACTGTTATATATTTTATATTAATTACTGACAGACCAGAATAAAGATAATAGCTCCAACAAAAGTTATTGAGACTACGTGCTCTTCTAATGATTCTCTCAGGGTGAGAGTTTAGCTCAGACACTTCTGTAAAATAAAAACACATGGTTTCAAGAACGCTAGCATAGAGAAAAGATTTTACTCTGGGTTTCCAACATCCTGGCTAATCGCTCTTTGAGAAAGAAAAGCAGAGATTGTTTCATTTATCCTGTGAAAAAAATTAGAATCTCTTACTGAATTCTGTGCAGAGCACAATCTCTCAGGCATGCTCAGAGAATGCCTGCATAGATTACAACTTTGAGTGTGCACAGGCGGAGGACTTAGTGACTGACTGAAATATCAAAAGCTACAGTGCCTATGGAACTTAGTTTCATACAGAATTAGACAGTATATGGAGTACTTTAGCAATGCAATGAAATTCTGCTTAAAATTAATTTTACAATAGATATTAGGGGTTTTCTTTGTTTTCTGTTTTACAAATGTGGTCTTCAGCCTCTGTGTCCTTCAGGACACCATCTTCTAAATACCATGTGTTTAGAAAATCTGAATCATTTTGACTTCTGTAGATACGGTAGAAATGCCCCCTATACTTTTGGGAAATGACATAGTTATTTCAAGGTGAAATACAAAGAAATTAATGAAATAAAATTTAAAGACTGTTATATTTTTTCTATTAATTAACTAAAGACCACCTGCTGAGGCTGTAATTTCAGTACATTGTACTTAAAAATGTAATAGCTATTTGCATTGCCTTGATTAGCATTATAATTGAGATTGGCAGTAATGTTCTACATGGATATTTAGTCGTATTTGACAGCTAAATAACACAATTCTTTTATTTCATTTGTCAAAATTTCTTTCATGCAAAATTCTTTCACAATATGGTAGTGTAGATTATCCTATGCTTGTCCGGATGTATTATTTTCAAGGTCACCTGTGGGTGAAGTTGCTAGTTTTCAATGTCTATTGCTATTTATTTTTATTAAATTTTAAGCTTAATAAGACTACTGAAATCATAAAATAACAGTAGCAAGTATAAAACAATCTGAAACAGAACAAAAACCTTTTTCAAAAATAAATTATACTGTACTCCCAGACTGCTGCTCCCATAAATTAAAAAGTCTACTGAAAATCAAAGAATTCCAGTTTAACTGATGGTCCTCTCTACACATCTTTTTAACCTCCTTGCTGTACACCAACTGGCAGCACAGAGTTGGATTCACTCTATCTGGCTTTAGAAGTCTAACCATAGCATGAAGTTAAGAGGCTAGTCAGCCTACAAAAGAGGCAATCTAGAGGAGATTTACGTCACCTGAAGTTTGAAGCATGTTGTCTCTTACCCTTAATGATTAAGCTCTTTGATCATTTGTTGCAGTTAAATGTCTACATTTAGATAAGGCGAATGTGGGCCAAAGAACTTCCTAAGTAGTTATGGATACTTCTTCCCGGGAAAATCTGCCTGCAGCTCTTCAAGAATTAGCATGAAATAATACGTTGACTATTGAAGGTGTACCTTAGAATGTTTCTTAGGAAAAACCTTTCCTGCCTTACAGTCCTCTGCAGTCCAAAAAGTTATAATTTTATCTCTGGATAGATCAAAGATCAGATATTTGATAAGTGATTTCTGTTTGGTTAGGAAATGGGGGGACACCAGGCAAGACGAATTGATATACAATCAGCATTGTCCTGGTTTCAGCTGGGATAGAGTTAACTGTCTTCCTAGTAGCTGGTACAGTGCTATGTTTTGAGTTCAGAGCGAAGAATGTTGATAACACTGATGTTTTCAGTTGTTGCTCAGTAGTGTTTAGACTAATGTCAAGGATTTTTCAGCTTCTCATGCCCAGCCAGTGAGAAAGCTGGAGGGGCACAAGGAGTTGGCACAGGACACAGCCAGGGCACCTGACCCAAACTGGCCAACGGGGTATTCCATACCATGTGACGTCCCATCCAGTACAGAAACGGGGAAGTGGGGGGCAGGGATTCGCCGCTCGGGGGACTGGCTGGGTGTCGGTCGGCGGGTGGTGAGCAATTGCACTGCGTATCATTTGTACATTCCAATCCTTTCATTATTGCTGTTGTCATTTTATTAGTGTTATCATTATCATTATTAGTTTCTTCTTTTCTGTTCTATTAAACCGTTCTTATCTCAACCCACGGGTTTTGCTTCTTTTCCCAATTTTCTCCCCCATCCCACTGGGTGGGGGGGGAGTGAGTGAGCGGCTGCGTGGTGTTTAGTTGCTGGCTGGGGTTAAACCACGACAGTCCTTTTTGGCGCCCAACGTGGGGCACGAAGGGTTGAGATAACGACAAACCTGACCAGAGCTTGTTAAAACAAATTTGTTATAAGCATTCATTATAGCGGTCTAATAGTTGCTGGTCATTATGTTGATTTATGTGTTCTTAGAGTTGTTGCTCTGGTTTTTAAAGTTCTGTTATGTATCACCTCACTTGCTGTATGTAGTCCCTCTTCTGCTGCTTATCATCCGTGGGAGGTGGATTAAGGTTTTCGCTTTGATGTATTGTATAACACTGGTTTATGGTATGATAAAGTCGTCGGCTGTGGGATTAATCCGGTACTTGCACCCAGCATTGTCACCTTTATACTGTGGAAGCCATCTGTGGGAAACTATTAATAATTATACCATTTACCTTTCCTCCTTGGAAAACCAGTCTATGGGTGGGATACCTTTCTTCCCCTCTCCTTTCTCCTTCAGTCCAGTTACAATGGTGTTTGAGAATTTTGAAAAATTTGAATACTCTTGGGATGTTGGGACCAGCACGGTCCTAGCCCTACTGCTAGGAATTAGCATGCTTCTGAATGTGGTTCAGCTCTCATTTAAGGTTAAACAACTATTTAAGAAAATCACCCAGAGATCTGCCCCAAGGCTGGATAATTATGAGTGGCAGGGTGTGTGGGGTAGTATGGGCAAGTACCTAGAAAAGTGGGCACCTCCAGTGTTTTGGAAATTCACCCCTGAACAAGTGCAGAATCCAGAAGAACTAGTAAAATATTTGGAAAAGGTATGCTGTCACCCCGGCAGCTCCAGAGAGATACAAATTACTGCAACGTGCTGGGGCCTGGCCCATGCCTATCGAGCCCTGTTCGACACCACTCAGTACCCTCAAGGGGAAGAGAAGGTCTCTGGACCTAACAACAAAACGATGAGCACTGTGGCTATCCAAACCTCAGCGACAGGCACTGCAGCCCCTCCAGCCTCGGCAATGAGCACGGCAGCTACCCAAACCTCGGCAACGGGCACTGAGGTCCCTCCAGCCCCAGCAACGAGCACAGCAGCTACCCAAACCTTGGCAACAGACACTGCGGTTATCCAAGACCCGGCGAGCGGTACTGCAACTGAACCAGCGGACCAACCTGCACCAGTATCAGTTGCCCCCGTACAGAAAAAGAAATATACAAAAAAATCAGTTCGCTTAGCGAAGGATGAAGGCGAACCAGGGTCATCACGGGAACAGGAGGAAGAGGCAGAACCAGAGGTAATAACCCGGTCCCTATCCTTGAGTGAGCTGCGGGATATGCGAAAAGATTTTGGCCGCCGTATAGGTGAGCATATTATCACCTGGCTCCTCCGATGCTGGGACAATGGGGCTAATAGCTTGGAATTAGAAGGTAGGGAAGCCAAGCAGCTGGGATCGCTTGCCAGGGAAGGTGGCATTGACAAGGCAATTGGAAGAGGGACACAAGCCATCAGCCTCTGGAGGCGACTCCTGTCAAGTGTGAAGGAAAGGTACCCCTTTAAGGAAGATGTTATATGTCAATCAAGCAAGTGGACAACCATGGAAAAAGGTATCCAATATCTGAGGGAATTAGCTGTGCTAGAGACAATTCATCATGATCCAGACAACCCACAATTACCCAAAGATCCAGACGAAGTCCAATGCACACGACCCATGTGGCGGAAGTTTGTACGGAGCGCACCATCGTCCTATGCCAACTCACTGGCAATAATGACCTGGAAAGACGAAGAGGCACCGACAGTGGATGAAGTGGCTCTCCAACTCCGTCAATACGAAGAAAATCTCTCCTCCTCCCTACAAGCCTGCATTTCGGCTGTGGAGAAGCTGTCTGAGGATTTCCAGCAATTCAAAGAGGAGATGTCCTGTTGCCCACCTGTAAGGACCAATGTCTCAGCTATTAGGAGTGAGCGCTCCTCTGCCCAAGAGAGAGAATATAGAAGGTACACACCGCGAGGTGCCCTGTGGTTTTACTTATGTGATCATGGAGAGGACATGAGGAAATGGGATGGAAAACCTACCTCGGTCCTAAATGCACGGGTACGTGAGCTGCGAGGAAAAAACACCACAAAAGGGGATTCTACCAGGAAAAATGCCGCTCCGGTTTCCAAACAGAGTAGAAGGGCTGATCTTATTTCTGATCCTCTTGAAGGGACTTCTGAGCCAATTTTACGAGAAGTGAATACTGGATACTCTGACCAGAATTAGAGGGGCCCTGCCTCCAGCCAGGTGGAGGAAAGGGATAACCGGGTCTATTGGACTGTGTGGATTCGATGGCCTGGCACGTTAGACCCACAGGAGTATAAGGCTCTAGTAGACACCGGCGCACAGTGTACTTTAATGCCATCAAGTTATGAAGGGGCAGAACCCATTTCTATTTCTGGTGTGACAGGGGGATCCCAAGAGTTAACTGTATTGGAAGCTGAAGTAAGCCTAACTGGGAATGAATGGCAGAAACACCCCATTGTGACTGGTCCAGAGGCTCCGTGCATCCTTGGCATAGACTATCTCAGGAGAGGGTATTTTAAGGACCCAAAGGGGTATCGATGGGCTTTTGGTATAGCTGCCTTGGAGACGGAGGGCACGGAACAGCTGTCTACCCTGCCTGGTCTCTCTCAAGACCCTTCGATTGTAGGGTTGCTGAGGGTTGAAGAACAACAAGTACCAATTGCTACCACGACGGTGCACCGGCGGCAATATCGCACCAACCGAGACTCTCTGATTCCCATCCACAAGTTGATTCGCCAACTGGAGAGCCAAGGAGTGATCAGCAAAACTCGCTCACCTTTTAATAGTCCCATATGGCCCGTGCGAAAGTCTAATGGGGAGTGGAGACTAACAGTTGACTATCGCGGCCTGAATGAAGTTACGCCACCGCTGAGTGCTGCCGTTCCAGATATGCTAGAACTTCAATACGAACTAGAGTCAAAGGCAGCCAAGTGGTATGCTACAATTGACATTGCTAATGCGTTTTTCTCAATCCCTCTGGCAGCAGAGTGTCGTCCACAATTTGCCTTTACTTGGAGGGGTGTCCAGTACACTTGGAATCGATTGCCCCAGGGGTGGAAACACAGCCCCACCATTTGCCATGGACTAATCCAGACTGCACTGGAAAAAGGTGAAGCTCCGGAACACCTGCAATACATTGATGACATCATCGTATGGGGCAACACGGCAGAAGAAGTCTTTGAGAAAGGGAAGAAAATAATCCAAATCCTTCTGAAAGCCGGTTTTGCCATAAAAGAAAGTAAGGTCAAGGGACCTGCACGGGAGATCCAGTTTTTAGGAATAAAATGGCAAGATGGGCGTCGTCAGATCCCAATGGATGTGATTAACAAAATAGCAGCTATGTCTCCACCAACTAATAAAAAGGAAACACAGGCCTTCTTAGGTGTCGTGGGGTTTTGGAGAATGCATATTCCAAATTACAGTCTGATTGTAAGCCCTCTCTATCAAGTGACCCGAAAGAAGAATGATTTTCAATGGGGCCCTGAGCAACAACAAGCCTTTGAACAAATTAAACGGGAGATTGTTCACGCAGTAGCCCTTGGACCAGTCCGGACAGGACAAGATGTTAAAAATGTGCTCTATACTGCAGCTGGGGAGAATGGCCCTACCTGGAGCCTCTGGCAGAAAGCACCTGGGGAGACCCGAGGCCGACCCCTGGGGTTTTGGAGTCGGGGATACAGAGGATCCGAGGCTCGCTATACTCCAACTGAAAAGGAGATATTGGCAGCATATGAAGGAGTTCAAGCTGCCTCAGAAGTTGTTGGTACTGAAACACAGCTCCTCTTAGCACCCCGACTGCCAGTGCTGGGCTGGATGTTCAAAGGGAGGGTCTCCTCTACACATCACGCGACTGATGCCACGTGGAGTAAGTGGATTGCACTGATCACACAACGGGCTCGCATAGGAAACCCCAGTCGCCCAGGAATTTTGGAAGTGATCACGGACTGGCCAGAAGGCAAAGATTTTGGAATGTCGCCAGAGGAGGAGGTGGCACGTGCTGAAGAGGCCCCGCTGTATAATAAACTGCCAGAAAATGAGAGGCAATATGCCCTGTTCACTGACGGATCCTGTCGCATCGTGGGAAAGCATCGGAGGTGGAAAGCTGCCGTATGGAGTCCTACACGACAAGTTGCAGAAACTGCTGAAGGAGAAGGTGAATCGAGTCAGTTTGCAGAGGTGAAAGCCATCCAGCTAGCATTAGATATTGCTGAAAGAGAAAAGTGGCCAGTGCTCTATCTCTATACTGACTCATGGATGGTGGCAAATGCCCTGTGGGGGTGGCTACAGCAATGGAAGCAGAGCAACTGGCAGCGCAGAGGTAAACCCATCTGGGCTGCCGCACTGTGGCAAGATATTGCATCCCGGCTAGAGAATCTGGTTGTAAAAGTACGTCATGTAGATGCTCACATACCCAAGAGTCGGGCCACTGAAGAACATCAAAACAACCAACAGGTGGATCAGGCTGCCAAGATTGAAGTGGCTCAGGTGGACCTGGACTGGCAACATAAGGGTGAGCTATTTATGGCTCGGTGGGCCCATGATGCTTCAGGCCATCAGGGAAGAGATGCAACATATAGATGGGCTCGTGACCGAGGGGTGGACTTGACCATGGACACTATTGCACAGGTTATCCATGAATGTGAAACATGTGCTGCAATTAAGCAAGCCAAGCGGTTAAAGCCCCTGTGGTATGGAGGGCGATGGCTGAAATATAAATATGGAGAAGCCTGGCAGATTGACTATATCACACTCCCACAAACTCGCCAAGGCAAGCGCTATGTGCTCACGATGGTGGAAGCAACCACTGGATGGCTGGAAACATATTCTGTGCCCCATGCCACCGCCCGGAACACTATCCTGGGCCTAGAAAAGCAAGTCTTGTGGCGACATGGCACCCCAGAACGAATTGAGTCAGACAACGGGACTCATTTCCGAAACAACCTCATAGACACCTGGGCCAAAGAGCATGGCATTGAGTGGGTGTATCATATCCCCTATCATGCACCAGCCTCTGGGAAAATTGAGCGATACAATGGACTGTTAAAGACTACATTGAGAGCAATGGGGGGTGGAACTTTCAAACATTGGGATACACATTTAGCAAAAGCCACCTGGTTAGTCAACACCAGAGGATCTGCCAATCGGGGTGGCCCTGCCCAGTCGGAATTTTTACATACTGTAGAAGGGGATAAAGTCCCTGTAGTGCACATAAAAAATATGTTAGGGAAGACAGTCTGGGTTACTCCTGCCTCAGGCAAAGGTAAACCCATTCGTGGGATTGCTTTTGCTCAAGGGCCTGGGTGCACTTGGTGGGTGATGCGAAAAGATGGGGAAGTCCGATGTGTGCCTCAAGGGGATTTAATTTTAGGTGAGAACAGCTAGAATTAAACTGTATATTAGTTGCTATATAACCCTGCTACTGTATATTATCCTTACTATAATTATGTGCTATATCCATAGTACTATAGTAAGAATCACTTAGATCAAGCAAGAAAAGAACTGTGATAAAACTGAGCAAAGCGCAGTAGTGATGGAACCAGAACTGACTCCAGCATGCAACAATCCAACGGTGCACACCATCCTCCTGCTGCGCCAAATGTCACCTGCTTGTCACACTGCACTGAAGCCCAATTCTGCTCTACCGACTGAGAGGACTTTGCACCATCCCTCCTGCCCAGAAAGACTGGTATGACAGATGGAGCCCAGAGTCGGAAACTAAATGAACTCAATGAACATTTTATGAACATGACCCATGAACTAAAGGAATGATATCTCTGTGTGTGTATACATATATATATATCATTGCTCATATGTCTTAAAGGGATGGAAAGGTGATGATTGATCAGGATGTAACTAAAGGTATGGGAACTGTGCATGACGTCAATGGTATAGAATAAGGGGTGGATACTGTCCTGGTTTCAGCTGGGATAGAGTTAACTGTCTTCCTAGTAGCTGGTACAGTGCTATGTTTTGAGTTCAGAGCGAAGAATGTTGATAACACTGATGTTTTCAGTTGTTGCTCAGTAGTGTTTAGACTAATGTCAAGGATTTTTCAGCTTCTCATGCCCAGCCAGTGAGAAAGCTGGAGGGGCACAAGGAGTTGGCACAGGACACAGCCAGGGCACCTGACCCAAACTGGCCAACGGGGTATTCCATACCATGTGACGTCCCATCCAGTACAGAAACGGGGAAGTGGGGGGCAGGGATTCGCCGCTCGGGGGACTGGCTGGGTGTCGGTCGGCGGGTGGTGAGCAATTGCACTGCGTATCATTTGTACATTCCAATCCTTTCATTATTGCTGTTGTCATTTTATTAGTGTTATCATTATCATTATTAGTTTCTTCTTTTCTGTTCTATTAAACCGTTCTTATCTCAACCCACGGGTTTTGCTTCTTTTCCCAATTTTCTCCCCCATCCCACTGGGTGGGGGGGGAGTGAGTGAGCGGCTGCGTGGTGTTTAGTTGCTGGCTGGGGTTAAACCACGACAAGCATACTCACAAAGATGCCTGAGATCTTGCTCCCCAGGAGCTGGATATGTACAGTCAGCATTAAGGAAGACCTGTCTCTTTCACAGTTATTAGAAGTGTGCCTTTTGCCAAGCAACTCTCTCTGTTTTCCCGAAGTTGTTTCCCTAGCTCCAGCCATATTTCCATATGAAGCCCAAACCCATTGACATTTCATTTTCAAATTGTAAACATAACTTTGCATGAATTTGTTGTGGTCACATGTGTGAACCAGGTGAGATTAAGCCTTTTAACCCATAATTGCTTATTTGTTATAAACACACAAACGAGTTACCAAATTAGGCAAACTACAAAAATGCATTTTGGTACATAGCCTATAACAGGTTGTAATGGTGTCTTTCAGGAAAAACAAAGTAGAATACACTTTTTCCCATGAACTATTTTGCTCTGAGGTAAGTTCATACAGTTCCTATAAACTGGCTGATGTGTTGTAAACTGACATACTTCTTGATCATGATGTAATTTGTTTATGTGTCCGTTCCCTTAATGACACTTGGAAAATTGTCAGTACAATTCCAAATCTACCTCTGCCAAAAAAACCAGAACAGACTGCTTCTGAGTGAGAACCTTCTTGTTATACTTAACTATGAAACTGATGCCTTTGAGACTTTCTGACATTGCTGTTGGCACAAGAAATGAAGTAAAAACTGGGCCAGGGAAAGAGAAGTATGATACTGCCAATGGCACATTACTTCCTCAATATGTAGTTCATACACCACAAAAAGGACTTCTAGATAGTCTCCTTTGCTAATCTAACTGATTTTAACTTCCTACTCTAACACTAGCCGATTTTGTTCTTGACCTCATTCCCACTCATTAGAGTTAGCTATGAAGATCTCTTAAATAACTCTGCAATGCCAAATAGCACTTGTAGTCTGTTGTTTATAGATGTCCAGAAAAACACCAAATGGTTGATTCTGGTTGTTCCATTTGGGTATTATATCATACCTGGACTGTCTTATTACAGAGATGCCCTCAGGTTTTTTCTACTTGCTAATGTTTTATTGAATAAACAGATGTTTCATTTCCAGTAATGCCAGATGTGCTGGTTTTGGCTGTGACAGAGTTAATTTTCTTCATCGTAGCTAGTATGGGGCTATGTTTTGGATTGGTACTGAAAACAGTGTTGATAACACAGAGATGTTTTTGTTACTGCTGAGCAGCGCTTACCCAGAGCCAAGGCCTTTTCCGCTTCTCACCCCACGCACCAGCGAGGAGGCTGGGGGGGCACAAGGAGTTGGGAGGGGACACAGCTGAGGCAGCTGACCCCAGCTGACCCAAGGATATTCCAGACCATAGGACATCACGCTTGGCATATAAACCTGGGGGAAGAAGAAGAAAGAGGGAAGGTTTGCAGTTATGGCGTTTGTCTTCCCAAGTCACCGTTAGGCGTGATGGAGCCCTGCTGTCCTGGAGATGGCTGAACACCTGCCTGCCCATGGGAAGTGGGGAATGAATCCCTTGGTTTGCTTTGCTTGCTTGTGCAGCTTCTGCTTTACCTATTAAGCTGTCTTTATCTCAGCCCATGAGTTTTTTCACTTTTACTCTTCTGATTTTCTCCCCCATCCCACCAGGGGGGGAGCGAATGAGTGGCTGCATGGTGCTTAGTTGCTGGCTGGGGTTAAATCATGACACCAGACAAAAATCCGTGTCCTGTACTCAAGATATTCAACTAAATCAAGCAGTGAATAGAAGTCTTCAGGCTCTAACTGCAAAATGCTTGAACTTTAACCGAGCCAATTTACTTACCAAACTTCATCTCACTTAAATGGAAATGTTTAAAAACATCCTGTTACCTTGCAACATCATGTATGTCTTGTCAAGCAGAATCCTCAGATATTGACTCAGTTATTTCCTTTTCAATAACTTTGCTAAATCAAGTAAAATTTCTGCAATCAAAACAATTAACAAACTATATAACAAACTATAAGAAACATTCATTTTTAAGAAGAAAATCTTTCATCAGATTCCAACACTGAATGTAATGGATTTAAAACCTGTAGATACACAACATTTAACACCTGTAATAATCCACCATAATCCCTTTCCTCAACAAACACTTCTTACCTACTGTTTTGGGGATGTGTAATATAAAAACAAGTTTCAAGCCAAGTGGATTAGAAAGATAAACCCATCCTTAAGTCCCACTGATTTTCAAGTTATTATCCTAGAACAAAGTCTCATGTCTTGACTCTACTTTATCATCAATTACAAAACCAGAATGAACCTCTGCCTCCAGCAATAACTGACAGTGAAGAACTACAGGGGGAAAGGGAGTAGGGCAAAGGATCATGTGTTTTAGGTTATCTAATAAAGGATATTTCTAACTTCTTTTGCCTGGCCATTCCTATTCCATTCATCACCATTGCCAACTTCTCATTTACCCCTCTCTGCCTCTCCCTTTGTTTTTCCTTTTTTAACCCCTGCACTAATGATTCTAACTGAAATTTTGGGTTGTTATGTTTTTGTTATGTTTTGTTTTGTTTTTTTCCTTAAACTTTACAAGCATATTAGCCTCCTGATTCCCTTAAGAATATCTGCTTGAAATCCATTCACTCATCCCTTTTCTCTCTCTTGCCTGGGGCAGTGCATAAAACTCAACTGAACATAGTTCAATAGTTAACTGGTGCAAATACCTTTTAATTCTGACAGGTTTGGACCACATGGTGTTATTAGAATCCAGGTATCTTCTTTCTACTGTCTCTTGTAATTTCTGATTGAAAGAAACTTAAATTGTTTTGAACAACAACTGACCCTCCTCTACAAAAATAATCATTAATTTAGCAAGTTTATTCTTCCTTCTTTTATGAAATTCTTCTGAGACTACTCGGTTTTGTAACTTTTCTTTCCTAAACTCCTATATCATATTTCTTAGCTAACATCATGATGATCAGTTCACAGTTAGTGCTTGTTTGCTAAGGGATATCAATCCTTCCATTTATTTCTTTCCTTAGACCCATGGCCTGTACTTGATTCCATCATTTTAAACCAATAAAAACTATTTACAATTTACATGTTTCATCAATCTTTAAAATCTGTCCAGAATTATCATATGCTTTCAAAAAAAGAGGAAAACTCCTTTTGTGACCACTAATAGGATCATTTTCTTTTTGTGCACCTGAAAGAGAATGCTATATGTTTTCATAATATTCATATATTGCTAGAAATATTTTCTCTCCTGTAGACTACTTCTGAGAAATAAGGGTGGGCTTTTGTTTTGGTTTGGGTTCAGTTATTTTGTTTTTCTAAAATGTTATTAGGAATATAAACACCAACTGGAGAAAATGGAAGAAAATTCAAAAGACATCCTCTGAAGGATGACCAGAATTTTCTTAATGGTAAATATAAATTTTTATGTTTTATAGAGCTCCATACTAACTTGTCCACATCGTTCCCATTTTTGTTTGCAAGCATCAAGTACTTGCTAAAAACTATGTAGCAGGTTTCAAACAAATATTTTCTTTTTAATGGGTAAGAAGGTGTTTAATCTGGTTAAATTTCTCTTTTGTCTCTTTGAGTATAATTTATATTACTACCATAAAGTCAGAAAATATCCAGAAAATTCTGGATGTTTTTTTCTAGTAAACAGAACTGTTTCATAATTTTATTGGAAGACTATTGTCCTCCTGTTTCCTTGTTTTTTTAAAAGAAAACCAATCTAGACAACTTAAAAAGATTTAAATTCTCCACGACAGAAAAGATCCAGAGCTGATATCAATCAGTGCAGTTAGGAGTGTTTTAACCATTTGGACCCGGTGAAAAGATCCCATTACAATAACATTAAGAAAATCTTCATTCCCTCACTCCATGCCTTGAATTCCCACTAACTGCAATAAGGATATTGCAAGCATGCTGTACTTCATCTGGCTTAATCTCAGTTGACAAGAGTTTAAAACACTATTTGGAGACCAGTGAAGATTTTTTTATTTCCTCCTCAAAAAGGAAAAAAAAAAAAAGAACGCCATACATTGTGACCTAACTTTGGATTTTTTTGTCTCCTGTTGACTTAAGTCCTGTTATATTATTTCAACAAGTACCCCACATCCCACTGTACAATATGAGCATCCTGAGGTAGAGGATTGTTAGGATGTTTTCTTTTGAGTTAATGATACATGTCTGCTTAGTTGAGATAATAAAACTCTTCGCATTAGCAGCAAAATCAGTTTCTGGCTGACAGTCTAGTATCAGCTACTTTTTTTTTTAGCAAGTGGATCCATTTCTTCCAGGGCTACAGCAATCCTGTTCCTGTATGGGTAGTTAAGCAAACCTGCCTTTGTGCTATTAACATTATACAAATGAGGCTAAAATTCTTAATGCAATGATACTTTGGCTATAAAATGTGCTGTGGAGGGAAAAAAGTTGGTAATGAAACAAGCATATTCACAGAAAAGAGAGAGAAGCAGCTAACTTCCCATTTATTTTTGCATACTTCATAACCATTCTACATAAACTTCCAAACAGGCTTTTGAAGTTATGCATTAGCATAATTACACTATAATAAGTTTTAATGTTGTTTTTGGTTTTCATTAATTTCTCATTGTCTTACATAAAGTTGAGCTACACTGACAGTATGCATTTTGCTTAGGGCTAGTCCTCCTCCTCACTCCCCGCACTCACATCAAAACAATTTTAGTTCAAAGGATGGTCCTTAAGAGTAGTATGTACAGAAGAATCCTTCCTTCCTTCCTGCTGTGCCTGGCTGCAGGATTGCGCGTGCCAGCTGTGCCAGTGCCTGACTCCCTACAGATCCTGCTGCAGTCCCCACACTGGAGGAGAGCTCTGACACACTTCCAAGGGGTAGTGGCAGTGAATCTGTGCAGTGGTGCCACAGGCCTCACTCAAGTCCCAGTTTCCTGCTAGAAATAAAGCACAAAGTATTTCTCACAAGAATTTCCTTCATTAGTCCCATTAGTGCTATTTCCCAGACTAAGTTAGCTTTTTCAAGCAGTATAATTTTTATGGAACAATTTTACCCTTATCAGTCTTGGGGCCTCACACTCTCACTACAAAGCAGTGAGTATGGAATGCTGGAGTAAGTCAGACGCAGCATGTGGTATTATCCCTGGTGCTGACTGACCAGCCATGTAGCGCAGGTTACCCGCTGGCTCTTTCTGAAACTTTGTAAGATGAAGGCCACTAGGATTTTGCTCTAACTTTGAGCTTCTTCCTGTTTAACAATATCTTGCCTGCATTGGACTGACCAAAACTGGATGCCATCCCTTGCTGTGCTGGCTCTGCTCCTGTTAATACAGCTCAAGAGGCTGCTGGCTCTCCTTGCTGCTAGAGCACTGCTGGCTCGTGCTCGGCTTGCTGTCTGCCAGAGCCATGGAGGCTTTTCTGCAGAGCTGCTCCCCAGCACCCAGTCCTCTGTTTGTGTCACTGCAAGGAGCTCTTGCTTCCCAGGTACAGCGTTTTTAATTTGTCCTTGTATTTTATGAGGTTCCCGGTGGCCCATTCTTCCAGCCTGTCTAGGTCCCTGTGCCCTACCCTCTAGCATATTGACTAGTTATCCCAGTTTGGTGTCATCTGCAAACTTGATGAGAGTGCACCCCATCAATTATGAAGTTGTTAAACAAGACTGGTCCCCAGGGTAGACCCCTGGATTACTCCACTTGCTACTGGTCTCTGGGTAGAGTAGAACTCATTAACCACTACCGTCTGAGTCCTATCATCCGAACAGATGGATCATGCAACCCATCTGGTCCATCCATCCAGACCTTGAATATCCCATCCTAACTTGGATACAAGAATATCATAGGAGCCAGTATTGAAGGACTTACAAAGTTGAGGTAGATGACATCCCCTGCTCTCCCTTCAAACACAGTTCTAGCCTGCTTAGCATAGAAGGCAATTATGTTCATCAGGCTCAACCTACTGCTGGAAAATCCATTATTTTCCCAGGGACCGAAATAAAACTGACCCACCTCTGGTTTCCCAGATTCGCCAGTTTGCCTTTTTTGAAGCTAGGTGAAACACTTGCCTTTCTCCAGTCAGCAGAGATCTACCCAGCCTCCATACCCACCTCATTCAAAAACTATGGAGTGGCTTTGCAAAGACCTTGTTCAATTCCCCCAGTGTACTTGGATGCAGCCTATCAGATCCCATGTGCCTGTAAGGGTCCATGTGAATCTTGCCATGAAAAGCATTTACTATAACATTAAAGTGGAAATATCCTTCTGAATATTTTCTCAGAAACTTTCAATTATATCACTTTTCTAGGAAATGGACATAAATCCTGAAAAGCTTTGCCAGTTTTTTGCATTAGAGCTGGAAGTGAACCCTAGAACGGAGCATTGTTCCAGTACAGTCCCTTTTGTACTTCATGTCCTTGATCTACTGAGGATTACCATACCGTTTTCCTTGCTAACAGACAGTATATTAAGAACCTGTGATATGAAATTCATAGTTTATGTTCTGTACTCACTTTCTGGTATTTTCTAGTTTCTGGTTACAGGTATCAAAATATAGATTATTCTTTGTGTCAGGAGAACCTACAGCATAACAGGCTGGTTTCACTGAACCATGAACTGATACAGTATTCTGGAAATGACAGTTCTCAGTAAAAATCATCACATGTGGTAGAGAGCTTGGCAGAGAAAGGACTTTCAAAACCTTAAACTTTGTTTCTGTTCCACGTTGGAATGGCCACAAATGTTCTTTTGAGAATGGAATTTTGTAAAAAATTGATTTTTTTTCAATTTAATACCTGAGGTTTTTAATTCATCTCTTTTTCTTTCTCTTTCTCATTAGAGGTGACCAGAGAGCCCTGGACTGCAGAAAGCTTTCCTTTGAAAAATTCATTGAAACCAATATGCCTCTCAGGATACGTTTTGGCTTCTATAAAATTATGTTTAGTCACAGCTGTTCCAGTCAGGTTTAATATTGTAAGAATAATGATAACACGGAAGAGCTGCCTAGACCTTCTAGCATAATGATGGAAACATTATTTATAAAAATTTGAATTTTTCAGACTAATGAAAGGGATAGAAGTGAGGATAGTAAGAAAAGCAGGTGGACTAAAATAGATAACTATATCTGATTTCTAACTTTAGATAAAGAGAAGAAAATAATTAGTTGATTGTTTTTTGTGGATTTTTGGGGGCTAACATGGGTGGGTTAGATCAACAAATCAGATCTTGGGCTGCATCCGCATGGGCATTACTAGCAGAGATAAAGACATGATCTTCCCACTCTGCTCAGTGCTTGCCAGGCCACACCTGGAGTACTGTGTCCTGTTCTGGTCCTCAGAATTCAAGAAAGATGCAGACAGACTGGAGAGGGTCCAAAGAAGGGCCACGAAGATGATCAAAGCACTGGAGAACTTGCCATATGAGGAAAGATTGAAGGAATCAGGTCCTTCATCCCTGGAGAAGAGAAGGCTCAGGGGGGAGGTCTTCACAGTATTCCAGTACTCAGAGGGCTGCTACAAAAAGGAGACTTGCCCTTTACAAGGAGCCACATAGAGAAGGGCAATGGGTAATGGGCACAAGTTGCACTGGGAGAGGTTTCATGTCAACATAATAAAAAAAATTTTTCAGTAAGAACAATCATTCACTGGAACAACCTCCACAGGGACGTGGTAGAGTCCCCATCACTGGAGGTTTTCCAGATGCAATTGGACAGGGTGCTAGATAATCTCATCAAGGTACCCTTTCCCACAAAAGGTTGGACAAGATGATCTTTTGAGGACCCTTCAAACCCGGACTATTCTATGATTCTATCAGCAGTTTTATATAATCTAACTTGATTTTTTTCCGAAATGTTCCGATTGTGAAGCTCTTTCAGCACTGAAGATTTTGCTTGATTTTTTTAAATGAAATAAAAATGAAAAGATGAGGAACAAGGTCCCTGCAAGTTTCTTTATATAATTGATAATAACATTTGAACCATTAGTCAACCTGTTGCATATTGAGAGGTCTGTACACAAAAATACCAGTACTCTTCATTATCATATATGTAAATGATACAGGAACACTCACTTGAGCATTCTTACCACATGGCATAACATGTTATCAAAATATGCTGATTGTATCACTGGGAGTCTTCTCTCTTATGTGTGGGTTTGAATACAAGTTCATACATTTGAATGTAATTAAAATTAACTTTTCCTTTTCCTAGCCATGAAAGAAATCAAGTGCAACCCACCTCCAGGTTAATGTTGTTTTGGGAAGCATAACTTTGATTTAGTTTTTTTGTTTGTTGGGGTTTTTTTCCCCCAATTATAATCCCAGCAAAATGTTACAACGATTGGAAACAGTTTGTTTTGAAAATATTGTCCCCAGATAGTAAGTTCATGTAGTCACAGCTCTAACAGTGCAAGCCAATGCTGGGCTGATGAAGCATTTCTGTTATAAGCCTTAACTCTTACTTGCTACAGATTTTGGCAAAATTACTTTTTGGTAGGAGATTTGTTATACAAGAAATGAGATGAGACTTTCTTCTATGGAATGTTTAATCAAATCCACTTCCAATTATTTGTTAGACAGTAAACTTAGAGAGTGAGATACGTGTTAACACAACTTGAAAATGACAGTGAAATATCTAGGTTATATTATCCATTGGTGTATAATTTATAAGAAGAAAAGTACAAATAAATCACTGCTAAAATAGAATACCACTAATGATGATTTTTCATTCAGCTTTCTCTAAGACTAAATTAATAGAAATTCTGACCCTTAAAATTGGTGTGTATAACTCTGTGGTCCCTTTACATGATATATTTTTGTCCAGATCCACTCCCCAGAGAATATAGGTCTTTTTCAACCCTGAATCATAGTCTCTGGATCAAACTATAGCAAGTTATGTATTTAGCTATAACCTTAATCATATTAGTCCCTGTTTGGCCAAAACAGTGATTGTAACACCTGGATATACTGTTGTCTTCTGCTTAAAATTACTGAAGTTTGAATTGGCAGTAACACCAATGAAACCATGTCCTCTGGTACAGTGCTTTATACCAACAAAAGAAAGAAATCTATTTAATGTAATTTCTGCATATTTGCAGGTCTGCTGCTCTCAAATCTGTGCATCATACATGTGACTTTTTTAGGAAAGAGGATGTCCTCCCTGTTGCTGTCTGGGAGACTCTACAGTAAGTAGACATAGTGAAATGATGAAATATTTATCTTGCAATATTCCTATGAATGTCACCTTTCATTTAGTAAACAGAAGTAACATTTCTTGTTTTTTACAAGGGTCTACATGAATACTGGAAAAATATTTGTCAGAGAGACCCATTGTGGAGGCACTAAGTAACAAATGATATCATGCCTAGAAAATCTCCAGAGCAGACAATAATTGAAGCCTGGAAAATCTGAGGGGTAAATATCATGTATGTTCTTATTATTCCCTAGACAATTAATAATGACAACTGTTGAAGGCAGAAGTCTTGGCTAGAAGTACCTTGATCTGAACCAGAGCAACCATTTTTCTGTACTTGCATTCTGAATTAAAGAACTCATTTTTTCAATTTCTGCTTTTAAGGAATTTGTGAATATCAGTTTTACATCCTGGCCAAATACATTTCTGTTTGGGAATTTTTCATGGAGTGGAAAATGCTGAATTTCACTCCATGACGTTTTCATTTCACACAATGTTTAGGCTATTCCTGAACAGAAGAATGAAATAGGTAGATAAATGTTGACTGTGGCAACAAAAATGAAATTGTTGCTTATAACAAGATACTGTGCAGATAGTGTCACATTACCACCTAGCAAGAGGCCAAAAATCTTAAACGTAATCCACCATACCTGACTGTTTGTCAGAACAGAGCTAGAGAAAACTTGACTTGGCCAAGCTTGAATATTTAAATCCAAGTAAAGGAGTGAATGAAAGCTACAGTAAATAAAGGAAATGGATGTGAAAGAGGCACCTGCATCCTGTGAGATTGCTGATTGTTGGCTGGGTGAGGTTGATGCAACTCTGCAGGACTGAAATAGACAAATTTTTATCTGCAGATTGGCTTTTTTGTTATTTTTAAATTGATTACTTGTAGACCGCACCATCTAGTGCTGTAGTAACATGCTTTAAAGTGTGGTTTCCCACATTTACTCATGTTAATCTGATAACAGATAAAGGCCTGTGTTTTCTCTTTTCCTCTCAGGTATTCATTTCAGCAAGTCCCTTTGACTTTCAATGAAATTGTGCTGCGTTACACCCTTGCTGTGAACAATCAGAGTGGTAAAAATAGCAGACAGTTTGAAGGAGGGTGAGCTCTGGTGAATTAATGAGAGATTTATTTCGTATAACCAGCATATTTCATCACATGTCACTGAGTGAGTAGGCAAAGAGTTCAGAAGAAAGGAAAGATGGAAATTTACTTCCTTAATATCTAACAATCGTCCTACACTAGAGACAATCAATGTGACAGGGGTAGAGAAAGATGTAAACTAGTACCCTAGGAGAAAGATTATTAAGCTCATTACTAGAAATGTATCAGTTTACTAAAATCACATTCATAGCTATTTCTTCTTTTCCTTTGGCTCACTGAAGACTTTTCTCATATAGACATCTCAAGTGGCAGGGGGAGGAGAAACTGAAGTTTGTCTGAGTCTCTGAGACACCAATAATACCATGCCCAGGGAGCAGAAAGGTCAGCTACCAGTATTCCAAGTTATTTTCCCTCCTCCATGGAGTGTTTGTTCTTTCCTCCAACAGATCAGAAAATGGATACAGGATCTCCTATGATCCATGGAGAGTGGACAGCATGAGGACATCACCACAGACTCAAGAAAATGTCTATAAAATATAGCTGGATTATCTTTACTATGCATTGCAGAAATTGTATTGGATATTTTAAACCTTTTCAAGTAAATATTCTCTGGCTTAATTACTCCTGAATCAATGTTACTTCTTCTTCTTCTTGGTAGAAATCCTAGACAAATAGTGTCCCCTACTTGAATATATAACACTGTAATTTACCTGCCTTTGGACCTCTGAATCTTTAGAATGCATTTCTTCTATTCCTCCTATTTTTCGACCAGTTGGGAATATATTAGTGCAGTGGTAGTAGCATTTCAATGTAAATATGGAATTAAATAATGTTTTGAGAAATGGTTTTGGACACTTAAAAACTTCCAAAAGGCTAAGTAAAATACTACTCTAATCTAGGAGTATTTAAAATAAGCAATCAACCTTTCTAACAGTCTTCACAGGTGATAAAATAAGCTGTCTTTTTTCTTTCACCACATTTCTGGAACCTCACTTTGACATAGATATGTTGTTTTATGTGTATAGCACTCCTTTGTAAGATGTAGGAAGCAATACATTTTTTATGTAGTCTGAAATCCTTGCACTAGAGGTTGGCTACAAGCAGTGTGGAGAGAGAGGACTGCATACTATGGCTCTGCTCCTTTCCCAAATACCATGAGAAGAATTTGGTGCAGCTGCATACAAGAAGTGGAGGGTGCTCAACAGTACCTGTAACATAATCCCTTATAACAATAAGCCCCAAGTAACATACTGTGGGTCAGAAGAAATCAACATTAGATTTCTCAGCTGCCAGAAGTGAATGTTAACCAATGTGCTTCAAAGCATTAATATAGATTATTGTGATGACATATTGGTTTAATAAGGAAGAACAGCTGACATTTAGCACACTGTTAAATTCCAATAATTACCAACTGGTTAATGCTATTTAAATACAATGAACTATCTTTATAGTTCAGTAGTTTACTTTTAGAATGATATGGCATTTCAGAAATGTTGTGAATTTCTCCCACATTACTACAAAAAAAACCCCAACACCCCCCCCACCAAATGCCCAACACCACTGTTGTCTTACTTTGCACACCTGAAAAAGAAGCAGAGAACAGAATAACTTCTGTGTCACTGAGCTTATAATGTGAGTGAGATAACATGATCAGACTGATTTGAATAAGATTGCGGGGTTCATTGTGTGAGAAAAACTCTTGCTGTGAGTATTCTGCCTTAACATTTTGCATGAAAGATTTTGTTGTAAGAATCATTTCTACTTGTAAAAAAGAAATGGCATGGGACACAGAGGTAAAAAGATTTTTCCATTCATCTGTGCTACTGATTTAATGATAGGCTGCATATTTGACAAAAGCATCTGAGTAGTATATAAATTTTTTAATGATTTATTTATGAGGTTATTTTTAATTTCTGGATTATTTAATTGCCAATAAGCCACTTGCACAGAGGAAGAGGGCTCTATAATAAGATGAGAGCAAAAAACCCACTGTGTTTTAAAGGCCTTGGTGCAACTCAGCTTTCAGGAGAGCGTTGAAAGTGGTGGTTACATTTCTCACCCAAGGAATACCATCCTTTTCAGTTATTAATTAATGTTTCAATTGTTTGGTGTAACTGAGACACACTTTACTCACCAAGGAGCTATAAAAAGCTTTTTGGTAAACATTAAATCAACTGTACTATCTGTCTCTGAGTTTCAAAACAGGCTTTTTTTGTCTTTATTTCTTTTACTCTGTAAGTGTATAATACACAATAATGGCATGCACATTCTGTGCTTTTCTTACAAATAGGCTTAAAATTTTAATGCCCTCCAAAAGCCATTAGAGGACTTTTTTTTTTAAGCAACGTTTAAATAATACATTAATTCTTATTTTGAGAAAGTTTCAAGGGAAAATTTGGTCTCAAATCACTTCCACCTCTCCGAGATATAGTTTGTCACAATCTAGGATAAACAGTTTTACCGTTTCTGGACATCAGACACAGTAAAGAAGTATGGGTGAGTGAATCAGATTTCAAGGTCAAATTTAAAAATAAAAATAAAATAGTCTTAACTTAAAAACAAATACATAAAAACTTTCTCTCCTTCAAGTCCTCCTCCCCCTAAAAAAAAGAAAGAACATTCCAGGTTTTGTAATTTTAAAAGCAATCTCTTTATAGCTGAAGTCCTCACTGTGACAAATCCTGTTTAGTGCAGGCTGAGTTGAACAGAGAAAGGTGTTAACAGTGGTTTCCTTAAGGGCTTAAGACCTCTTCCCTGCAAATGTTTAAAAACCATTTGTTTAAAAATCTTGCTAAACTTACGTTGTGACTTTCTTTTGGCATGCTTATTGAATTCTTCTCCACAGACATAGACTAGTTAGAAAAATCTGTCCCACTTTTCTGGAATCTTATCACTTCACAGAAATACCCTCCCCAAGGAATTTAAATTGTTCTGCTATTTATTTAATACCCCTAATCATTAGAGGTTTTTTTTAATAAACGCAATTGAAACTTGCCTTTCCCGTCACCCTTGCTCATTCAAGGATGACCTTCTGTAGCCAGCAGTTTCTTTGGGAAGGCCAATGAGGCACGCTGCACCCTGCGAGGCCAGTCTTATTCTAGATACACAGTGAAACGTGTCACTGGCATCTGGTCATACTCAGTCTGTGTGCAGAACTGCAGTAAAACTTCAGCACATATTCTTCATTTATGCCACAGGTGCCAGTTTAAGGGACAGGAGTGCTCACCTGACTGGAGGAAGGGGGAAAACCAACATAAAACATAATTCCCTACATAAGTGATTTGCTAGATGATTCACTCTAATGAAAAATGTTCAGTAAAACAAAAAGTCATTAAACAAACACTTCATTATACATAGCTTTGTGGAACAACTGTATCTTTTTGTGACTGTGATGGTACAGAGATGAACAAGGTACTTAGTGAAAATAATTTGCAAAATATTGTATATATATAGCTACATTATGTTGAACATTCCTTCCAAAAAATTTAGTTTGAAGAAACCTGGTGCTAGATACACTTTTCTCTGAATTGACAGAAAAGCATTTATTTGGCTTGGGTTTTGCAGTTCAAATGTCAACTGCTTGTTGGGGGAAATAAACAAGTTAACACATAACCTTTACTTAAGTTTAGCACTAGCTTGTTATAAAACCATTGTCACTGTGTTACATAGTCATCCACAGTGGTACTTGCAGAGAACTTAAAATTAGGAAACCCTAGATAAAAAAGTAAAGATGGTTCCTGCAAACAATCTTGTTAAATTGTGGATTTTAGTACTAGCAGATGTGATCTCAGGAAAAGGTAGCACAAAATTGCTCCACACTTATGTTTTATGGGCAAGAGGACTGTAAATAGAAAATTTGCATATTCATTTTTTTGTGAATCATCCAATTATTCATCCTTAATGTGAACTAGCAACAAAATAGGAAACTATATGGGTAAAACAATGGTCAGGTCACTGACATGCTCGTTGTATGTCAGAATATACAGGGTATATCCTTCTTCTCATGCGACTACCTTGTTGACCGCAATAGTGTCTACATTATCAACCTCTAAAAAGTCTGAGTATAAAATGACTTTGTATTTCAAATTAGCTATCTAATCTCACAAGCCTCCTAATTTACTGTAATTTCCTGATGTGGAGGATATTGAGTCAGCCTGTCACTTTACAGAGGCACTTTGAACACACGTGCAGTAGTTCTTGTTTCTGTAAAGAGAAAAAAAAATCAAAAAGGTTTGCTGAAACGATGGTGAGACAAACCCACTTCTGACATCTACAAATGTTCAGTATCTGCAAAAAACCATCCATCTGTCTAAAGAAAATTGAAATAATTCTTCTTGGAACAATAATTGTCATAGTTTGCTCTCAACTACATCTAGGAAGATAGTTGTTAGAAGTATGCTAAATTGCTGAACTGATGAATTTGCAGAAAATGCCTTACACAGAAAGTAATGTGATTTCATTCTAAGCATAGTACAATTGGTAGTACAATTTTTCTGCATGTCTGCGTATCCAAGAAAAATGCTGTGAGTATAATCAAGACCTACATATAGTGGGTTTTGATCTCATTAAAGCTTCAGTAAGTCAAAATATTTCAAGGGTACTGCTTCCTAAATTGGGCTATAATAACCATGACAACTTCATTGCTTCTCTTCATACAGGAATAAAGGTTCATGTTCTCAATCACAGAGATGTTTTTCAAGAGCTTCTGCTGCAACAAATGAAGTTAAAGATGGTATGCATTGACCCCTTTCATTTTTCCATAAGTACTTATTAGTATATTTAAAGATATGGATTGTGACATCTGTACTGAAATACAGAGTAGACAGATCTTAAACTTGCAATAGGTAGAATAAATAACTAAAATACGAAGAAAAGTAACACAGACACCCAGTGCAGGCTATAAGGAATTTGGTCAGCCCTGGAAATCTTTGAAAACACTGGACTGGATGACAAGGCTGGAAGAAAAACTTTGGTCTTCAGGACAGTGAGGATGGGCAACAATTATCTTTCCTTGTCTACCAGCAGGAAGACCTTGTATGTTAAAAACCTGAGAAATTAAACATTAAAGGAGTTATCTTGTTCCAGTGTGTTACTTTATTTCAGTAAAAGGTTAGCTTTATAAATTGAATGCCTTTGCTGTCTTCTGTTCACACTTGAACACTCAGCTCAATACTTTTGAGCTGAGTGCAGATTACTTTTGGATATGGTATTTTTCTTGAAATGAACTGATTTCAAATGTAGTAACATGATGAGCCGTGCTTATGGTACTGTACATGGAAGGGCTACAGGTTGAGTCTGCGAGCAAGATTGCTATTTACCACAGTGTTATTGGCATCACTTAACTTTATGCCTAGAAGACTGGGATGGAGTATTGTCAATATAATAAACACCGCGATCCATGCAGTCTACATTTTTCAGGAACTAGATAGTCAGTGGCAAGATATAATATTTAACATTGAAATACTACAGCATCATAACATCACTGTCATGACAACTGAAGCACAGATCAGATCACAAGATTTTGTAGCTGATAAGCCTCAAACCAGAATGCTGATGGTCAGTAGTTAGGAAGAGGTCAAAACAAAGCAGGAAATCATTTAAAGGATAAAAACTTGAACATAAGACAAAGAATTTGCTTATGATGGCCAAAAAATTTTTAAGCAACAGAGACTAGAAATAATTATTTTCTTTTTTTTTAATTCTGAGAAATTATAAATTGAAATATACACCATATAGAATGGGGAGAGATTAAGAAATTTGAAAAAATAGTTTTTATTCTGGTATCACCTGATTTCATTTTTGGTACATATGTCTGGTATTGTATAACTTGTGCCAGTCTGTGCACTCATCTTAAAGTGCATCTGCTCTGCTCCACTGAGGTGTAAATATACAAGTATTAGAAAAAGTCATCATAGCTTGGAATGATCACTAGCCTACATGTTCCTGAAACAGTATTTAGTGTCAGGGACTGCAAAACTGAAAGACCTTCTGGATCACTGAGTTCTGTTCTTTTTCTTACTTCTAACACTGTATTACATAATTTCTCTTATAAATGGCTGGTGCTCCATCTTAAAAGTAAAAGTATAATTTTTTTCCTGCTGAAACGCTGGTATGGATCCTCTCTGCTTTAGTAAGTAAAAACCTTTTTTCACTGTCCTTGATTATGCATCATCCTTGATTTATGCATCATCATTTTATATACTTCTACTCTTTTGCTGATATTTATTTAAAGTACATTTAAATACAACATTAACATTTAAATATAAACATAATCCTCATCTTACTTCTTAATGCGTATGGTGAAATCACGCATTTTTTTTCAGCATTCATATCTCTTCTCAGCATTCACTTTTATAGATGGGAAAGACCAATATCTTCTATGCCACAAACAGCTCCTCATTGCCGATATCACTTAAAAAGAGCATATGCCTGCTTGAGTGAATGATCACGATGACCAGGAAAACAGATAATGCTCCAGATGACATCTTATAATACTTTGTTCAAAGAACACATTGGCACTTCCTTATCTATATTGGAGATGCCTGTAGAACATCCTGGGTTTGTCCATTGCATAATTACCTATTATGGGTTTCTGTGGCACGGGGTTTTTTTGGTAGCGGGGGAGAGGCCGCAGGGCCGGCTCCTGTGAGAAGCTGCCAGAAGCTTCCCTGGCTCTGAGTGGGACCCGCCTCTGGCCCAGGCCGAGCCCGCCAGCGACGGCGGTAACACCTGAACAGATTTAAGAGGGGGAACCTGCAGTGAGTGGGGGATTGGGATGTGAGAGGAACCCCTCTGCAGACACCAGGTCAGTGAGGAAGGAGGGGAGGAGGAGCGGGGGAGGAGGCTGATGCCCCCGCAGCCCGCGGTGAGGCGGCAGGCTGTCCCCCCCCAGCCCACGGAGGGGAGCGGGGGAGCAGGTGCCCACCTGCAGCCCGCGGGAAGGACTCGCCTTGGAGCAGTTCGTGGAGGACTGTCTCCCGCGGGAGGGACCCCACGGTGGAGCAGGGGCCGGGTGAGGAGTCCTCCCCCCGAGGAGGAAGGAGCGGCAGAGACAAGGTGTGAGGAACCGACCCCAGCCCCCATCCCCTGTTCCCCTGCGCCGCCGAGGGGAGGAGGGAGAGAGAACCGGGAGTGGGGCTGAGGCGGGAAGGAGGGAGGGCTGGGGGAAAGGTCTTCTAAGGTTTGGGTTTGCTTCCTAATATCCTTGTTTTGATTTGATTGGTAACAAATGAAATTGAATTTGTTTCTTCCCCAAGTTGAGCTTGTCTTTTGCCCGTGACCATAAGTGGTGAGTGAACCCTCCCTGTCCTTGTCTTGACCCACGAGAGTTTCTTTATATTTTCTCCTTATCCCACTGGGGCTGGGGTGGGGGAAGTGAGTGAGCAGCTGCGTGGTTCTTTCTTACTGGCTGGGCTTAAACCAGGACATTACCACACTTTGGCAACAGATAAACATCTTCCAAAGAAATTGCATCTGCAGGTGCTTTTCCTTATTGATCTCCATCTTAAGGATTTCTCAGTTTATAGTCTGGAATTAATACGAGGACATAAATGACAGTGAAAAGGTTTGAGTCAGTTCTTTCCTGGCTTATATTTATTAAAAAATCTGCTCCCAGGAAACTGGCAGTTGTTGTCCTAATTCCCTTGCTATTTGCCAGAGAACTGGCAGAGAACTGAACTCTCTTCTGGTGTTCTGAAGAAAGACATATATTTTTTGATTGTCTATTTGAATGTTCATTTTACATGCAGTAGAATTATCAAGGAATTTTAAAGGAAACTGGAAAGAAAAAAGAAATAATTGATGGATTTATTTAAATATGCATTTTGCATACTACTGCATGCATAAAAATAAGTAGGAAAGCTTGTCTGGTATATTTAACAAGGCATTATAAACAGCTATATTCACGGGTTAGATAATGAGAATTCTAGGTTCCTAATCTTAAAGATTAGAAAGTTAGTTCATGTCTAATAGATTTGAATTAGTGATGTAAAAAATGGTGAAACATTTTTATTCTGACTTTTCAGAATTTTAGAGAAAGTGGTGAATGATTCAATGATTCAGAAAAAATAATGTAGCTATGACCTCTTTTGAGGGATAAAAACGACTAAGGAGTGAAGTCAACAGGCCTTTGCAGACACAACAGTAAGAATTTAATAGTATGGTAGCATGTGTGATTAGAGGTTAGCTGGGCTGTGATATTTAGCTAAATCTGTCCTGAATGCACAGCATTATATAAGGCAATGGTTGATATCAGACCCAATGTCTTTCTGTTCTTTTGCTTCATGCCAATGATGATAAACTCATTTGTAAATCTGATTTGGAGCAAGTTTTGGCTTCATTTGAGACAGCAGCCAGACCAAAAGGTATCATAATCAATCACTTGATTTAAGAAACCACAGTAACACTCACTTCCAGTTGTGTAGGAAGACATTTTGAAAGACAGACAATATAGTAACAGTACAAACCTCTTGAGACAGTAATTACACAGAGCTGGTAATAAGAATCAGGTTGACATGGACAGAATTTGAAGCAGAGACAGACAAGCTGTTGAATGCATTTCAGTAAAAGGAAATCCTGATCTCCTGATCATGAGCGTGGAAGTAAGGACAGCAGAAAAAACCTTGTCTTTAGAGCTGTTAAAAAAAGCTGTTAATGGAACTGAATTAAATTAAAATAAATTTTAAACCAGCAGATCTGACTCAGGCTCTGAACCCACACTGAATGGATTTCACCTATATAACTGTATATGGATGTGAATCCTCTTTTGTGCTATTCAGTAGGTGATCTTGAAAATGTATCTTTCTGGGTACTAATGACAACTCAACAAGCCATTTCTCAGCCTGGAGATAATTCTGATTCATTTAATAGTGTGCAAAGCTGCTTTATTAAAGCTGCCTTATTAAAGGAGGAAAAAGGGAGGAATTAAAAACTTGTAACTTCCTGCCATTGCTTCCTGAGATTTCTAAAAAAAAAGGTGTTGAACTGATCACAGGATCATAGAATTGTAGAGTAGTTTGGGTAAAGTACTAGATGATCTTTAGAGATCATCCACCATCCTGCCATGGGCATGGAACATGGGCAGTAACATTCATTCAGGAGGTAAGGCAAGGCAATGCATCTTTTTTTTCTTTATAAAATTATTCTGACCTTTTTAAAAAGTATTTGTAGGACTTGGATCTAACTTTAAACTTCATATTTAACAGCATTGACATCACATACATTAAACTTCATATTTACATTATATTTCCTACATTAACATACTTTAAACTTAATATTTAACATCAAAACCAGTTTTATTTGTAGTGTCCTAATTTAGTAGTCTGTTTGGTTTTGGTTTTTTTTTTTTAAAGTGGATAGTAACTTTTCTACAAACAAGTAAGTTACTTTCTCAGTTAATAATAAATTAAATCTGAAGCAGTTTTATATAACCCAAATGCATCACTCTGAAATCATGGTGGTGTAATTTTAAAATATATTACACTTCACTTGTCAGTTTTACAGGACTTTTGAGATGTTAATAACATATTCTTCACTACTATGCAGTTATAACAGATTTTCTCTGCAATTAAAAAATAATCATAAAACAGAAAATACATACAAATGGATATGTTTCTTATTGTTCAGATGCATGCATAGAGCAGAAATAGCACTACAGGTTTGGATTCTTCATTGGATTTCTCTTCAACAGATTTATCTTATTTATTTCATGTTTAATTACAAATTACATTGCTATTGTCTTTTCTACCCTTATGTTAAGGATTATGCTTTACCTTTATGTTTTTACCTTATTTTAGGGTAAAAATCGACTTTATCCACTCTCTGCTTTCACAAGTAGCTTTCTGAAATACTTGTCATACAGATGGAGACTATTCATCTTATCTCTCTTCCAAAAGAAGAGACATTTAGGTCCTAGTGGCTGTATAACACAAGAAATATTTCACCAGGACTTCTTTGTTTAGAAAATGTCGATTCATGAGAAGTAAACTCTTTAATTTACTGATTACTGAGGACTGAATTTTTAAGTCAGTCAGTCAGCCGTGAAATGTTGAGGGTGCCAATATAGCTTCAAGGCCTTTCCATATTTGACTGACACCTTGATGTGGAATGATGAAATCTCACTTCCTTCTGAATACCAGCAGAGGCAAACAACCAGATAAACAATTAAATACTTTTTTTTTAATAAAGATGATGAAAATAACCTGAGGATATGTAAAAACCTCAAAAATTTTATGAGACCAAAAAATCATCTTGGACCCCACAAATAAAAGTACTCTGAGTACTGTGAGTGTCTATACAAGGAGAAGATAAGCAAAGTGAAGAATTGGCTGTCCACCAATTTAGTGTCAATGTGCCAGCATGAGCAAGAAAATAATCTTCCTCTGAATAGACATACAGTCGCACTACACAAACACACACCAGTAAGTGCAGTAAAGTGGATTGAAAAAGGTCAGGCAGTTTTCAGTAGAATTTTTTTTTTTCCTCTGAAAATGTCAATTTGTCAAACCCCAAATCTTTTGTGAGGGAAGATTTATTTTTGTGAATTTTCCATTTCAATTTTGCTCTTAAATTAGTTTTGACATGCTGAAACATCACATCTTATCTGTTTGATAAAGTCTGATATAGAAACAGTTTTGGGTTTGGATCATATGATTATTTAAAAATATATGTTATTTTTAGTGAAGAAGAAAAAAATAAAAAATAATTAGGTTGCTTTGAAATTAATAAAGTAAATGTTTTCATTTATCTGAGGGGGGGAGGGAAGCTGTTCCACAAAAAAGTGGAATTGAATCATGACTTGAATCATAACAGAAAAAAAATTCCATGAGATGGGAGCCACTTTTCATTTAGTCTATGATGAACAAGATTATGATTCTCAGAATTGCTACTTGATATGACTGCTGTCTTAGCTTTAAGTTAGACCTAGAGAGTGGAGAACTTACACAGTTTGTAATTCAATTAGTTGATTTATTTATGTATTGGTATACTGATTTTTTTTTTAAAGGGGGGAATGAGTGAAGGTCACAGTTCACTACATCCAATAAATCCATGAGCCTTGTAAATAATGAATGAGATGTATGCATGCAATTTTTCTTTGTGTGGCTGCTCACCATGCTCTAATAATTACTTTTAAAGACCTTTTCCAGGTAGATCTGTACAGCCTATATACATGTTTCCAGGACTTAAGCTTACTAGCATCTGGATAAATTGTTGTTGCTGACAAGAGTAAGAGAAAAAGGACAATGAACTTCTCTGGTTTTGATAGCAGCAGAACTGCTCAATCTCTGCAACAGGAATCTAAAATTTATTGTGCCAATTAAACATTTAAGGAGTTGCAAACATACGAGAAGAATGAAACTAAGTGAATGGGGAAACATTGGGAACTGCAGATTAAAACCATTTTGCCATGCTCAGCTACATAATGCTCACAATGGTTCATTTCACTCTTCTCTGTTTATAAGAAATGAAGGGTATGTTCACCCCATGAACTCTGCAATATTTTTAAAAAAGGACTTTTAAGAGGGCAATTATCAAGACAGTTCCTTAGCCTGTCTTATACATTTAATGAAAATGGAAACTTTCACTGTTAAAGAATCTGCTTAATAGGAGTTATCTGCATGAATCATGTATGTAGGATATCTGTGGCTTCCAGTCTTGTATCATTTTGTACATAGAGAGCAAAGATCCCACTTGTCCTTTTCACATCAATGGAAACTCAACGGATGTGAAGAAGTCAATTTAAAAGAAAACAGTAAATATTGTGAAGAAAAGGTTGAAAGATTCCTCTTGAGAGGGTTAGGAGAAAATCGAAGCCAAGAAAATTTTGACAGCTAGGACTACAGGTCAGTAAATAATCCAGAAATTTTATGCACCTATTTCCTATAATTCTAAGGCAAATGCAACTTAAAGTGAAATCCATGCATCTGGCCCATAAGTCATTTGATTCAGAATTACAGTTATTCAAGGGCTAACATCTCCCATTTCAAACTTCCATGTTGAATTTTAAAACAAATAAATTCTTAGCCTAGCACACATAAATATTTGTGCATCTTCACATAAAAATATGCATATTTTATTTGCATCTAGTCAGAGTAGAGTGACAATGCCAATTATCCAACAAAGTTGAAATCCAAGGCATACAATAGAAGAGCAAAACTTAGCATGAAAACTATAGTGGAGGAAAAGACATAAAGCCTTTTCAAACACTTCATAGGATCTTTATGAAGATCTACTACAGAGCTCCCATAAACAAGCAAAAGTAATCCCAGGACTCTAAAAGCAATAAAAGTTAGGATTAGACTTACTGTGGAGTAGTCTGCTTGTGCAGCACCCCTACAAAACAGTTCTCAAGAAACTAAACAAAAAAAAAAAAAAAAAAAAAGCCTGTGGTGGGTTAGACTAACAGCCAAACTCCCACCCAGCTGCTCTCTCACTCCCCCATTCCCTTCAGGATAGGGGGAAAAATAGGAGCATCAGGAGTGAGAAAGCTCATGGGTCAAGATAAAGACAGAGATTGCTTACCGATTACCATCATGGGCAAAACAGACTCAACTTGGGGAAAATTAATTTAATATATTGCCAAATAAAAGAGATACTGATTTGGGTGGTGAGAAGCAAAAAGAAAAACATTAAAGCAACACCTTTCCCCCCTCTTTTACCCACCTCAACTTTTCTTTTTCACTCCAGACTCCTCTACCTACCTCTCCCCTCTCCCCCCAAGCACTGCAGCAGGGGATGGTGGTGTACGATCAGTGCATATGGTCACTACACAGCGGTTTCTTCTGCTCCAGCAGCTGGTCCTCCATGAACTGCAGTGATTATCTGCTCTGGCACCTGGAGTGCTGCCGCCTCCTCTTCTGCCCTTGGTGTTCCCCCTACTTTTTATCACTCTTTTTGTTCCCTCTTCTCCCTCTCTCTCTCTCTCTCTGTGATGGAGTTTTGCCCTTTCTTAACTAAATTTTCCCTGAGGCGCCCCATCCGTGGCCGCGGGGCTGAGCAGTGCCCCGGGGTGGGCGGGTTGGAGCCGGCTGGAACCGGCTGTGTCCGGCACAGGGCAGCCCCGGCCTCTCCTCACACAGGCTGCCCGCCCCACAGCCCCCGCTGCCAGCGCCTTGCCACAAACACCCAGTACGATGTCTGGTAATCTGATTGATTTATGAAAGAGCAATCACTGCCATTAATTCAACAAGTCTTACTACAAATATACTATAATACACACCTATCTTAAAATTACACTGACAGTCACATCTAATTTGCTGCAGAAAGTTACACAGAGCTCTGCTATCAGTAACACTTCAATCTTGTTATCTAAATCACAGTCTGCTAGGACAAGAGTGACCACTTGCCCTTTTGAAAACTGCTTAGTTGTAATCAGCTTGTTAATATGCGACAGAAGAACAATTGTGCTTTTAAACCTTTTGATATTAACATTGCGGATGTGAATTTTTCCGGGAGTAAGAAAGTTTCCATATCTCTAGCAGGGAGATTTGTGATAAATTTTTCATAACTCTTGTCCGTTGCCATTCTCTGTCTAATCTGGTACGAGAATCAGCAGACAAGGCAATCTGTTTATTTTTCAGCAGAATCAGAGAGTTTTTCCAGAAATGCCACCTCATCAAGCTAATAGAAAGGGGAGGTTTATGTGGCTTTTTTCCAATAAGGCATATGATTTTTCAATTAAATTAACTTTTCTGTTAAGAAATATTTCCTTCTGGTGGAAAGTTTCAGCCTTTCATGAAAGCAGAATGTTTTCAGTCACAAAACAAATCACCTGAAACAAAGACTAAAATACTTATTTTGGAAGTAGTCTCATTGCTGTAATCACTAGAGTGCTGGTTATTTTGGAGTAGCACTGTAACTGCTCTCTCTTTTAGTTCTCACATGGTAAATATTACCTAAATATTAACTGGTGTACACATTTGAATGATGGATTTGAACCTACGTTAGTGCCCTGTGCAAAGAATTGTATCTCAAAGCTGTCCAGATTAGCAGCTCACCATGTATGAGAGCAGGGACATTATTGTTGTTGCCCTGAGATTTTGCTTTCACTTACAAGGAGTTTGATAGCAATGTTCATTTAATTTGTTTACACCTTTGCGGTATCACCTGTTATTGTGCTTGCCACATTGTACTAGGAGGATGCAAAAGGGAAACACAACCATACTTCAGGCCATTATTGTTTTAGCACTGTTTCAAATATGTTGTAATGCGAAACCATGGCCTGAGGGCTACATAATCTCTACTACACTCCATTCTGCAGTATAAAGATACACACACAGGGTGCTTTAAGACATATGTATTTTTTGTCACATGAAGAAGATGAACTAGTAAACCATGGGATTTTTTTGATGGAGCTGGATAAGTTGTCTGCCTTTTTAAGCAAGGTTAATTGTCAACCTAAAGAATTTGCCAATACAGATCTACCACGGTCTTTTATTGAGAGCTGATCAATCAAGGAAAAAATGATCAAGTTTGATGCTACATTTTTTCTTCATTTCTTAAGTATAACCAAAGCATAGTTCTATATTGGAAATGTTCCAAACCACATTCTTTATTAGAAAGTAAATGTTGACTACTGGAGTAAAAGGATAGAAATTGTTTTCAACCTCAACTACAGAGTCTTACTGTGGAATCCATAAGAAGAATGTGGAAGACAAAAATTAAATTTAACAGTCATCACAACTGATTAGAAAAAATAGATATTGTTGCAATCCCATGATCCATTCTCTCTTTTTCATTATTTGCTATTATGCCTGTAATCAGAAGTAATCAGCTTGTTCGGTTCAAATATACCATATACTATGTAGCCAGGACTGTAATTTGTTTTCAATCAGTGGTTTTTAACTGCAGCTAATAAAAAATTGTTAATAAAAACATTCTGAGAAAAGATGAGCACTCAACCAGGTTTTGTAATATTCATTAAGAGTGTTGTAATCAAAATTATAGAGACATACTCTCCTTTTCCTCTACAGAGGGAGCAATGGCATGGATTGTACCAGTGGTGATTCTCTAAAAACTCTGAAACAGCTTTGTGAGGGACTAACAAAATGTGCTTTCAATAGGTTTATCAATGACCTGAATTATCTGAGTTCCCAGCTGAAACCTCAGTGAAATACCACAGGGCCCCTCCTTATTACCTGCCAACAGTAACAATGCTGCAGGGGCCTTGTATGATATGGACATGACATTTGCTTACCAACAGTTTAAGATTACTAAATCATTACAAAATTAGGTAAAAGTAGCCATTTTCAGTCACACAGTATTTGAAGTAGGCAGCTCGAGATACCAGTAGTGGTATTCATTTGATAAAATGTACGTGTGTACATCTGATTTAGTCATCTAAGTTGCAACAGAAAGAAAAACAGATCCTTCTACAAAGCGATTGCTCTCACCCAGATGAAAGACATTCAGTCAATTATGCCCTAAAGTTATTTATTTCTCTCAACTGATTATAGCAGAAGTGTCTTCAATTAAGTGAAATGAACCTTACTGTTGCTATCACATATCCTGTTATAGTTCAACACCTTTCTAGCAAGAATGGATTTTTTTTTTCACTACTTACAGATGTCACATATTTTATGAGTGCCCCTGAGGTGGAGAAACCACTGGTTTGCACAGGGGCAAATGGCTCATTGCAGGAGCTCTTGCTGTCTACAAAGCTTGGAACTGCAGGGAAACTCAGCACATAAAGGCTGGTTACCCCCTCTCCAAAAGAGTGACTACTTGGCCTGCAGAACCTCAGCAGGGGCTGGGAGGTGGCTGTCTCAGCCTCTCACCTGATGGACAATGCCTTTTTTCATCTTCATGGAATAGGTGCCTGTTTCATGGTGCCTGCAAGACTTCTGTCTGTGCTTTGCCGGTGTGATAAGCAACGGCTACCAGTGATTCCTGTATCTTTGTCTGAAATATTGAATGTTAGCATTATACTCCAAATAAAATGCAGCAGTATAAAAAATCATATTATTCAACTCTGGTTACTGAAGGACCTTGTGGAAACTGATAGGAATTTTTTTTTTTTTTTTAGTTGAGCTTAACATGCTTTCTATCAACTGTAGTCAACAGCCAGCTTGTACAGGGTACGAACTGAAGTCTAAAAGAGGTAGGAAAAACTAGTAAATAAAGCACATTTTCCTCATATAGCCAGGAAGCAATTGTTTTGTCAGCTGCCTGGTTTTGGCAAAGGTAAGGTCAATGAATGTGACTCATCATTGTGTTAATCTAATTTATATCTGTATCATCCTAATGAAATTTATGAGTTTACAGAACTGGAGTGTTGCTGTAATGAATCACCCTATTATAGTAACCCATTAAGAATCACCTCCCTGCTATACCAGCCAACGGACAAATGCAAACTAAAAAGGAAGTTTCCACATTGAAGGAAGTGTGCTGGTTTTGGCTGCAATAGAGTTAATTTTCTTCCTAGTAGCTAGTATGGGGCTATGGTTTGGATTTGTGCTGGAAACAGCGTTGATAACACAGAGATGTTTTCGTTACTGCTGAGCAGCACTTACCCAGAGCCAAGGGCTTTTCTGCTTCTCACCCCACCCCACCAGCGAGGAGGCTGGGGGGGCACAAGGAGTTGGGAGGGGACACAGCCGGGACAGCTGACCCCAGCCGACCCAAGGGATATTCCAGACCATAGGATGTCATGCTCAGCATGTAAAGCTGGGGGAAGAAGAAAGAAGGGGTGGACATTCAGTGTGATGGCATTTGTCTTCCCAAGTAACTGTTATGTGTGATGGAGCCCTGCTGTCCTGGAGATGGCTGAACACCTGCCAGCCCATGGGAAGTGGGGAATGAATTCCTTGGTTTGCTTTGCTTGTGTGCGCAGCTTCTGCTTTACCTATTAAACTGTCTTTACCTCAACCCACGAGTTTTTTCACTTTTACTCTTCTGATTCTCTCCCCCATCCCAACTCGGGGGAGTGAGCAAGCAGCTGTGTGGAGGTTAGTCGCAGGCTGGGGTTAAACCACCACAGGGAGTAAAAGGCAGTCTTTGTGTTAACTAATCGCTGAGTTAATCTTCTTTTTAGGCTCTAACTAGTACTTTATGTGAAGAGGCAACAGCTTCAAGATGAAAAGTAGTGTACACCAGACTGAGGTAGGTCTCCGTCTCAATATTTTAGAAAAATAATTTTTTCTAGTGTCATGTTTATTACATAATTCTTAATGGAATAAAATAAGATCAAGTGCTAGAGATGATCACTTGGACCTCATCATAATGAACACAAAGTTCAGTTCACTCCCAAGTTGGACTTTTATTCTCTGCTCTTCACCTGACTGCAGGTGAAACACCTGAACTGTGAAGTTACCGACATGGGAAGCCATGAAATCTGGTCAGTCTAGGTACCTTCAGATGAAAGATTCACCTAAACCACTTAAAAGATTGAAGCTGAATTTATAGGTAAAAGTCAAGTTTTTCATGGAATGTTTGTGTCATAAATATCCAAAGAAATGCAATGCATGTTCAGAAAGCTATGAAATTAATTTTAGCGAGCAGATAGTGGTTTATTTTAGCCATGCTGATTTGTTATCATATAATCTGTTGTCTGGCCACCATCACCAGTTAACTTAAAAATATTTTAAGCTATTTTAACATAAATATATAACCAGGATTAGTACTGACTTTTTTGATACAAAAAGTAGATAAAACAGCAGCTAAAATATACTTTCAAAAGCAGTTTACATAATGTACACATTGAGATGTCTTGCTTTTTTTTCTGCATGTTTAACAAATAAGAAGCAATGGCATGCCATGTAGAAAAGAGCTTTTACTTGGCCACAGAGTAACATGTACTATCAGCAACAAAAAAACTATCAAAAATGCATGCTTGAAATCAGCATGCAAAACCTCTTTGAAAGTGATGAACATAATCTACAGAGGTCAAGAAATATTCTCTACATTTAAAGAAGGAAGAATAAGCTTTCTGTGCAAAATCTTAAGAATGCATAAGACAATAGCTACATAGTCAAGAATAACTCCTAATAAGAGGTTACAAGGTGAGTAACAGAGATCATCAGAATCTAAAAGCAGCGTCAAATTAGTGGGTTTTTTATTTTGCAGACACATGATATAAGCCATTGCTTTTACAGCAGAAAAGACTGAAAAGGGAAGAACGGTGCTCAGTTCCCCTCCTTCAAGCACAGAGTTGCATAGAAATTACAGATTTTGATATACACCTATAAGCAGATACATTAGTTTTAAGTTTATTCAAAGCACTCTGAGAACATACCTATATGAACAAATGAGAAAGGTGTGATTAAATTCCTGTTAGTTAAATCTGAGAATTTCAAAGCATGCATATGTAGGTAACTTGATGATTTATATTCGTTCACACTGGTTGTATTTAATTATCATTCCTATCATTCCAAATCCTATTTTCTGTGAAATCATGAAGGGGATTAAAACTGTTATCCCATTTTAAGGGGATACTGTTAATAATTGTTGGTATTATTTTTATATTTTGATAAATTCAGTAAATTATTTTTCCAATTCCTTATGTTGTCTTTTTTTCCTATCAGGTAGGTTTTGGAAAAATTTACTATGACATGTGATCTTATAATCAAATGGTTAGACAGATTGAAAATTTACTTTGTCTCACCTGAGACATTTTAAAATCAGATTCAGGACAGTTAAAATATTTTCTTCCCAACAGCATGAACTATAATAGAAATAGCAACATTAATAGCAATGTAAAAAAACGTAAAGCTTCAATAACTTAAAAAAAAAAAAGACTGCACTACAAAAAGTCTCACATCAAATAGACATTGTTTATTCTTTAGACGTATTTCATGGAATAAATACTAATTAGAAGCTTGAATTAAGCCTGTTAATCAGCATGGTGAACTGCTACTTCAGTGCATAGTGCTGTGAAAATGAAATCAAGAGAAGTTATTTGTACCTCATTCATAATATCAGGGTGTGTATATATAGACTCCACATCATTGAATCTGACCTAAAGTTCAGTTGTAGATTAGGTAGCATGAATAGCAGTGCTGGACATAACTTTCAGTGACTGGTTCTGAACTGAAGAATTGCAAAAATTGATTCTAAGAAGCAACTTGCTGAATAGAAATCCTCAGTTCAGTTCACTTAGATATGATGTTTCATACTATTTCTCAGTATTCAAATGGACTGTTAAAATGAATTATAATGAGAATAGAGTTCTATTTATAATATTTCATGAAAAAACCTGACAACATAACATTTCAACTTGTAATTAAAATAAATTAGAAAATAATTTTGTGTGTTGCAGGGAATAAACTTTTAAAACCCTTGCTGAAAAAAATTCTGACCACTCCCCCCCAAAATAACAAAGTTGCTATGTATAGTTTAAATTTATTGCAGGAAAAAAAAACATATTCTACTAGTAGTCAGATTCAGAATAGTCTTATGTAAAAATTAACAAATCCTATAATTTTCAGAAATGTTACTAGAAATAATCTTTTTTACAGAAAATGAAACACCCCCCCCGCCCAAAAAAAAAAACAAACCCCAACCATTTTCAACTTCCATTGGTCTCTGCTTCAAAGCAAAAATAAAGATCAAAGATAAATTAGTTGATACAGGATCATGGGGTTGAAAAAGTTTCTAAAGGATACAAGATGATTTCAGAACCTCAATAACAGTCAGGAAAAGTAATGAGCACCTCAGAAAAAATGTCTACTACTTGTGACATCATACTTAAGCAAAGAGTCTCTTACTCAGTTCCTTATAGAACTGAGTGTTACCGATGCACGACTAACCAAATCCAACAGGTGTTAAAACTCAGATTTATTCTTCAGCAAAAGTTAGTTAGAAGTCCGATAACATTCTATAAAATCACAGGCTCAATGATGTAAAGAGAATTAATACTACACGGCTGACTTAAGAATTCCCAAGATTTAAAGTGATGGCTCAAAACATATCACTCACCTAAAAGCTGAGGGCTCTCTCCCTCGAGGAGTTACCTCGGGCGGTGCCCCGGCCCGAGGGGGAGTCCCCGACTGCAGACCCGCTGCTCCGAGGAGGACTGCCAACGTGTCCTCCGGCGGGACCCTGTTTATACCCCTGTCAAATCTGACCTGTGGTCATTTAATTCTATTGGCTAGGAGGGTCACCTCGGTGTACCTGGCGCATCTCGATTGGCCAGTTCAAATTTGAACCTGCAGCCTCCAGGGTTTCCTTCCCCTTCTCCCTTCCTGGAGAAGTTTTGTTTCCTGCTGGCAGGATGGGGGGGGCGGGATGTACTGCCACACTGAGTTCTGTTGACAATGCACATAATGCATTGTCCGTCCTCTCCTTAAATATATTTTGGATTTACCATTATCTGCTATGCAAGTCCCATATACTATGCAAGTCCTGTATAATTCTGTCTTTTTTATGGAATATTTCTGTTTAATTATCCTAGCTTATTTTTAGTCTTTTCCTTATTGTTTATTCTTTTGCTTTCATTCATTTTTAATCTCCATTTTTAATACTGATCTTTGGCTTATCTCAGACTATCAATATTTAATTCTGCTGCCAAAGTGTAGCAAGGATCAGTGACTAAGTCACATGCTATGATGTTCTTATTCAAATGGGCAGATTAAAGGTTAGCTTTTGTTTGCCTTTTGGTCATGTGAAAATGCCATTCAAATAAATAAATTTTTGGCTAACTGATAGTGCCTCCATCTCAACTTAAAATATTATTGGTTTGATTGTAACTTCTAGGTTTTTCTTTGTTTTATTTTTCCATTATTTAAAATGGAAGAAATATTTAAATGTTATAAACAGAAATAGTGTTTCTAAGTTTTTTCTAATAATATAGTATTTTTATAATATAAATGTGTGTATTATAGGTGTGAATGTTAGAAAGTGCTTAGAAGCATCATTATATGTATTATATATCTTTGTCATATGTAATATTATATATAGATATACACAAATGTATAAACACATAACCACTCATTGCCAATGTTTGTCATAAATGACCACCGGTAATGAATGGCTCTGGGTCTAAATTTTTTATTTAAGTTCGGTTACTGTAAAGAGTGCTTTGTGACAAAAATGTGTTAACAGAACTTATTTTAAATCGAATAAAAATTCTGCCTTCTCATCCTAGTGCTGCCATGTTTAATTTTCATTATTATGAATAGTTAGCAAATTCAGGCAAGATTTTCCTCTTTCTTTTCTATATTTGTTTGGGGAAAAAAGACTTTCTCATGAGAAACAAAATGAAGACTTGCAGTTGTTTCTGACTTGAGGCTGCCTAGCAGGTGCAGGGGAAGAAGAAACACTGGAAGGGACTTTAATCATAGTAGTGTGTGCAGGCATTTGGCACTCTGCTGTTCATTGATTGTTTCAAAAGTTTGTCTCAGTTCAGTAAAGGGTTACAAGGTGCACATCACCTAACCAGAAACCTGAGGTAAGCCTACAACTGTATTTCCCAAGTCTCAGACCGTTTCTCACTGCTAGAAGCTGCTGAATCCAGTAGCCCAAGAAATGTAGGGTTGTGGCTGGTCCACATTCCCAGGTCCAGCCAGGAGAAAGGCTGGGCATGCATTCCCAGCAGGCACACACATCTACACAGTATGTAACACATACAGTGCCAGCCACACAGATCAACACAGAAAGCAGAGCATTCGTAAGCACCAAATATATACACAAGGTACATCACTCCGGTAACTGGCCTGGGTAGACACTCAGGCTATCTGGTCACTGGCCACTGGACCTCCCTGCTGTCTCGTGCACAGATGCACGCGTACAAATGCCTCTCTCTGTAGCTGGTCTCAACTTCTGGCCTTACCAGCAGCCAACTCCCAGACCCTGTGGTCTCTCCAGGAGCTGGCTTGAACTTCCCGGTCCCTCCAGTAGCCAACTCTCAGACCCCCCCAGTCTCTCCAGAATCCTATTCAGACTTACAACTGCTTCAAAACTTGTGTCCCAAGCCTTTTGTTCTACTTGAAAGCTAGCCTGGCTTGATGTTTGCTAGCTGTTACATGCTGATAGGCACAGCCCCGTAGCAGGCACATGCTCCAGTCTCTCCAGGTACTGACGTCTCAGACCCATGGGCCCCTGTGTCCTACTCAGGTCGCTGGTGCTTAGACCTCTATACACACACATGCACACAGAATAGCAAGTCCCTCACCTGATAAAACAGAAATAGAGTTTAAATAGGACAGACTGCAGGAATTAGGAGTAGGGAATGCTGATACAAGTACACTGTCTAGCAACCTGTTTACACACAATCTACTACTTTTACCCCCTTTTTTCTCTATTTGCCATGCTTGTTTCTCCTACTTTTGGTCCTTCTCCCTATAGTAAGTCTTGTATAATCCCAAAATGTTCTTCCCATAAAAGTGCCCCCTGCCACCTCCTCAGACTGGAAGGTGATTGAGGGAGTGTTTCCCTCACTCCAGGGCAATGGTCTGAGGCTCCCTTGGAATCACCGGGCGAGGGGCCAGCTCAGGCGCTCCATTTGATCTGATGAGGTTGTTGGGGTTCCCCTGCCTGTCATTGTTCCTCCGGGCTCCTTTGGGTTCATGAAGATGAGCGCTAAAGCATGTATCCTGACACTCAGACCTCAGACTTTCTATTTGCAGAGGGACAGTAGAGACAGGAGGTGTCAAAGCACCTTGTCTGCAGGATTTCAGAATTTTCTTTCAGGGATCTATTTGTGCAGCCACAATCGTCTGTCATTCTTGCTTATAGGAGGAAGGATACATGTCCTTCCTGGCCCTTGACATGAACTGCAAGTTGCTAGAATGACTCATTCTTTCATTTCTTTATCTTGCAGGAGGCATGGATATACATCGGTATCTACAGATCTATGTGTGCTTATACATACATATATTTATACATCTGGACATATGGACACATATACACACACATATGTATATACACTTAAAATGTACTTGTGTGTACATATGATGTGACATATGACTAACTGTTCCTGACCAATGTTGTGAGGAAGGTTCAGAAAATGATACTGGCACTTCTTGACACTGTGGAATGGGTGATTAGTGAAATCCACAGTATTTTGCAAATGTGACTCACCATCTACAATGGTAGGAAGGAAGATTAAGGCAGCTGAAGTGGGAGGATTCTGGTGCGTCTTAGAAAAAAGCAATGAGATTAGGTCTGGAGCATGACAGCAACATGATAAACATTCTGTGGCAGTTGGCACAGTTGACTCTGGAAAACAGAGAAACCCATTTAAGTTGAAGTGGCTTTCCATTTTCTTCTTTTCTCTCCTTTTTTCTTCTGAGTGGTAGAAATACCAAATAGCATTACAGGAGAGAGATATATTTCGGGTGCTGACCCACTTTCCCAAGTTACAAATTAAAAAAATCAGGAAGTCTTTCTAAAATTCACTCTTTGCTTGATTCAAATAAAAAATTTGAACTCCTCCATCATCTCATTCTTTTATTTCTAGGGAGCCAGGAAAGAATCATTTATGCCATCAACTTCTAACCAAGTGAATCACCTGACAACCTTCTAACTGGAGAACATTTTAGTTTAAAAGTCATGGTCTGGTTCATTCTCCTTTGCTGACCCTAGTCTCTGCATAAATCACTTGAGAGCAAAGCAGAAACTGTAATGAAATGGATAACAGTGAGAGAAGGCACAATCTGGATGTTCTATGTCCTAACACACAGGATGTGCGGTCATCCTTAAGCTTACTCTCCAGATCAGGCACACACAGAAAAAAGTCTGACATGAACTTGCAGTGTTGCCTTTGTATATTCTCTGTTGGTGTTTCCAGTCAATTGCATTCCTCTCATCTTTGCTTATATGTTGCTTGTCATAGAGTGGGCTATCTGATGTGCTCTCCTAACTTGACCTTTAATTTGGTACATATCTACAGTGACAGTTTTTCTTCTTACAATATTTTGGATTTTTTTACCATGACATCCTCCATTCTTTATGAATTTTATTCTAGGGTTTGTCAAGTTCCATTTCACCTACCTTTAATTTTGCATCACCCAGTAATGATATCTCATGTCACTCAATGTTATACCTCATCAGACATTTTAATTGCTCCACTTCTTCACTCAGACTGAAGTACTTTATTTTGCATTGTTCCTGGTATTTTAAGGGGACTAGGAATTGCTGTGACTTCAAACTGCTTGAAACAAATCCTCTTCACTGAACACATCAGGGAAAAATAGAATATAGATTTCTGATTCCTCTTTGCAGGTGTTGTGTCTTCAAGGCAAGCCACCAGAAATGGAGTTCGTAATCCATATCAAATAAAATTTAGTGAAAAACTGACTGGTAAATATTAAAGGTAGAAGTCAGCTGTCCTTTTTTAGACATTTAACATCTGGATATCTGCATCTGATCTAGTCATCTTCATGGTCAAAGAGGAAGAAGCCTGCGTTTAGGAAGTGACACCTTTCTTCTGAAAACAGACTTGGAAGAGCTGTTTGAAAAGTTCTATTTCTTTCTATTAACTGTTGAAGGAGCCCAAAAAGCTAATTCATTTAAAACGTCTAGATTTCTAAAGTTAGGTGAAATTAACATTAACCTAAAGAACCTGAAACCAGAGACATTTATGAAAATTTGGTCCTAACTATAGAGAATAAACTAACTTACTATATTTAAAAGTTTTGCACTGCTACCTCTTCTGTATCTGTCCATACTACCTAGCTATTCATACAGTTATAATGACCTCCTTCATAATTTTTGAAGTTGTATCTCCCCTCGCTGACCTGCCTGAACTCAGTTCCAGTGGTCTAGTAAAAATGATACTGGCAAAAATGTGTCCTCTTTGAATACATCTCATATTTTAGCCTTCTGTTGAGGGAAACTAATTGATACCACAAAGAAAACATTTAGTTAATTCAAATGCAAGATGCTTTGACCTAAGCAAAAATTTTCCTCAGAAGTGTTTATGAATGGTAAAATTAGTTACAACACTTTTGTAGTTTAATCAGAGAAGTTTGCAGGGATATGCAACTCTTTGGGGGAGGAATGGTGAAGGGGAAGCAATACTGTTGATCACATACCATTTCACAGTAAAATACTCTAAAACCAAAATGGGCACAGTAGAAAAATATCTTTCTGGAATGACAAAAATTATTACTAAATTAACATAAGAATGGCAAATAGTGTCTTGATTTTTCCTTTGCATACGTGTTTGTTTACATATTTTTCTGTAGTATTCCTATATTACTTTGTGATATCTCTCTATGTCACTAAAAACATTTTATGTATTTTTTAAAAAGTTAAGCAGAAGAAATAATGAAGGGCAACTTCTACTGGGTAGTGATTGGACATATTAGGTTTCCTACAACAGACAGTTTTTACTGTTTGATATAATGAAACAGTTTCACTATTTAACAAACAAGAAATAATATTTTTGGTTCAGTTAATTACCATATTTTTCATAAAACAACCTGAAAATTATTTGAGACACAAAAGGTATTTAAGTTAATATTAAATAATAGTTGGCCTTTCATTATTTTAAGAGTGGAAGATTATGATATTTGAGCAAATATGTATTTCCATATAGTTTACAGTATTATAATGTACTACTATGCTAACAAGCCATGAAATAGTGTAAAAATAATAATACAATATAAATGAAAAACATAACATTAAACTTCAATTAAAATACAAATTCATACTTAGAAAATAAAGACACCTCATAATTAAATTATTTGAAATTGTCACGTTGTAGGAAATTTGGAAAGTATCTGTTATGGTCCTTGAAAAGAAGAAAAATAAATTTTGAAATATCAAAATATTCCATTGAGTGAAAACCTTTAGTGTTAACATGCTCCTCTTTCTGATTATATAAGTAACTTAGAAACATTTTAGCATTTTTCACCAGTAAAAAGAGGTGAATAAAAAAAAAGTGATGTAAGCCATCTTTGTAGTGATTAATCCACAAAAGAGTCTTTCACTCTTGTCAGGGTTTTTCCACACAATTTGGAAATTAACAATATTATCTGCTGACACTCCTGTCATAAGGTATCAGAAGGTTAATTTGCATATAAATGTTTAACATGGTATTCATTGAAAACTGAGTTTCCATACCAGTTGGGTCAGCCTCACTGGAAAGTGGGAAGTATAATTTCAGTTTCAGCAAGAAAGATGGTAGAAAACAGTTTTACTCTGATCTACCCCTGCAATTTATAACTTTAGCTTAACTGAGGGGATAATTTTAGTAGTACAGTGGCTTGGGATTTCCATATTGTTGGTAAAGGGATGGGTGCTGCTTGTCACTTACTACTTGAACCATTCTCTGGAGCGGCTGGCTTTTCTCCACAAGCTCTCTGGGTACCAAAGGGTTTACCTAGCACCTAGGGCTTAACCTCGTCAGCTAAATGCTTTACAGTTAGTTGGAAGGAAAACTGAAGGCCCTTTCATCTTTCTACACTGCTTTTTGGTTTTAAATAATTCACAATTAAACATTAAAGATTAAAGAAAACCCACTTTTTTTAAATAAGAAGGACTAATCATTGTGAACTTGCATGACAGAAGGGAAATGAGGAAGAGATATTACAGGAATTACTAGAACAGTTGGAAGCATCAATGTAACATCTATTCTTGCTAGGTTATGCAAATTAGCTATTACACACTATTGAATAAAGCCTGAGCCAAATAGTAAGAATTCGCAGGATCAGATCCATAGTCCATGACTGGGGAATTATCACTGAAGTAAGAAATACTGAATTTACTCCTAATCAAAAGGCCAAAGATGACTCTTTTTTTCATTAAGTGAAGAAGAAACAGATGTATCTATAAACTGACATATAAATTCTCCAAAGTTCTTTCTTTCTTTGTCTTTCCCAGTAGACTTAACAAGCAAATAGAATCAAGAAGTCTACGCATGTTCCCCAATGATTTGGAAAAGGAGGACATTTTACCAGAAGAACACTTGAATGCTTACCAAACTAGTCTGCAGCTTTTTGTTTTGACATCCTTTATAAAATGTGGTAAGCAATGTCTTTCAAGGATTTTATCAACAAGTGTCTGCATCAAACGCATTAGCAACAGCAATAAAATCAAAACACTCAGCCACACAGCACAAAGTGTAAGCTAGGCATTTCTAGATTTTTGAAATACTCATAAATAAAACTGGTTTTACATTAGTATCCAAGTAGCTGAAAAAAAATTTAAGGGTAATGTAAAATTTGGATCTGAGCATTAATTAGACCTGAATGTAATCACTTAACATGAAAGATATTACTGTGGTCATCATGCTCTCTTTACATGTTCTAATGGCCACACAGAGTAAAACATTATTTTAACTGCAATAGCTGTTATACCTGTAAATGATATCACAAATTACAGTTGTCTGCATTCAGAACACCGAGTTTGATGCATCTTATTGTACTTGTTAGGAACTTGGAGGCAATTTAATTTTTATGGTTACCATGAAGGAAAGCTGTATTCTCAAGCAGTCATCATGTTTGTTTGGTGCATAATTTCTGAAAAGACTTGTGAATTTTATTAGTCATCCGAACTTGCTCTGAGGCCAGACTTCTTAATTTTCTGCAAAGTGCTAGTCAATCAATACGCCTTGCTTGTCAAGTGAACACTGACAGGGTCTTCATAGTGGCAGTTTTTGTAAAAAACTATTATCTTCCTACCATATTGTATATTTCCCTGGTGGTAATATTATCAGCATTAAAATACAACCTGTGGAGATATTTTCCAAACCAAGGAAAATCAACCTAAAGTAAGTTCTATGCCAAATCATACTAATCACATAATTCTCAGAAGATTAAATACCTGTAAATACACACGTATAGCCCAGAAAACAGACTTTGTAGGAGTTCACGTCTACCAGGTGAGATCTATCCACTTCCTTCATTCCTGAAATTTTATAAGGAGACTTGAAAAGAAAAAAAATTAGGATGTAACACTACAACTAAGAACAAAAATCTTTAAAGACTGAAGCTTCCTTTTTAAAAGGAAGCCTTTTCTCCTTTACGATCACATCTCCCCAATTACACATAAAAGACATGGCCACATAGTAAACAACAGTGAAATCTATTTTATAGGCTACTCTTCCAGTGTACTGCTTTACCATTTGGTTAATGAGATCATCAAAATACGCTTTGTACACTTCAAAATACACCAATGCCTGAATCAAACAGATTAGAGGAGCATTCATTCAAATAAGTTTGTAATGCACCAAAAGTAGATAATAAGAATACTGTTCTTCATATAAGATCTAAAGGAATATGACTTTATCCATATCAGGGAGAAGAAACACTTTTATTTTGTAAATTAAAAAGTTTTATTTTAAAGAGTGAGAAAAGCTAAACTGATTAATCACGACTGTTTTAAAACTCTGCATATGTCAGAGTACTCCTTAGTTGCAGCATGGTCGTGTTTCTTATAAAATATTCTGTTAGGAGTTTTTTAGGGGAGGGAGAAATTAGTAACTTTGGTTTAGGTCTGTCATGTACTGTGCACTTGGGGAGTTGTTCTGAAGCAAAAAATGTTGTCAGTGCCTGTAACACTGCAGTGAAAACACTGCCCAAAACATGAGCTACACCCAGGCGATGATGAGAAGGATAGAGGTAAACACAAATAGGCCAAGAGGAAAAGAATGGGCAGTACTGTGGTTTTCAAAAGAACTTTAGTTGCCTTCCCATGGACTTACAAATATATTCTAACATGAACGTATACCGTGCTTTCTTTTACCTCTGTCAGGACAGTATATTAACTGTATATCACCAAGGAGTTCCCCTTAAAAGGTGGAGCTACTGGGTAACGTGAAACTCTTTGCTGGCTTGTTTGAACCATGGGATTAGCAAGCAGGGCTGGAATTGAGCAGCTGGCTCCAATTTCTGATTTCCAGGTCAGCTTTCTTGCAGTTCATCAAATCCTCATTTCAGACTTGAACTCAGATTCCAAATATTAATGTTTCTTCCTTGTCAAAAAGGACAGATGAATGGTGGTGGGTTTTTTCTCTCTCTCTTCTTTCTTTTAAAAACATCTGAGCTGTTCATTGTTATATGAGAGTTATATGAAGCCATTAAAACCCCCATTGCTGAAAATCAAATTCTGTGCCCAGATATCGCTGTATTTAAGGTATATAAAAGTTAAACACATTCTTAATTCTGATTTCTCTGGGCAAGCAGAACCTTATTTGTTCTTATTCTCCGTTTCCTAGATATAGTAAAAGAACTAGATAAAGATCAGCATTTAGGTTTATTTCAGCTTCTCTAACACCTCTCTGAAAAGACGTAGAAGAGATATTGTGGCTTGCTGTTCAAGAACTTCACTCGTTTTCCATTTATTATGCTAATTATCCAAGCCACCTAGTACAGATTTAGTTTTTGTGTGAAAAATCGACAGCATGAAAGTCAGAAATCTTGCATGCATGTGTGTGGAGGAGGAAGCAAAAACAGGAAGCAGACATGCATTTGTTCAGGGTGGGGGACCATAGTTTATTTTTGAGCTCCATTCACTGGGGAGCCACAATATCATAACACTGATATAGTAGCAGCTGACTAAAGTGTGTTTCCTCTTCTTCCCTCGGCCCTGGAATCCTGTTGCAAATGAATTACGCCTGTGAGGGAAGAGATTCAGATTTGAATCAAGGTTTTTGTTTGCTTGCATATATTTGAACCTTCAGTGAAATGGTCTGTTATGTTTTTATTACTAAAAAGTTCATATAAGTTATACAACACATTTATTTTTCCATAAATGCTTTTCCGGGGTAGTTCAGGGAACCCATCCAGGTAGATGGGGGATGTTGCACTAAGCATTACACAAAAAAGACAAGAGATTGATGCCTAAGTCTCTCTGGGTTGAAAATATCTATTATTGTGGTAAAGGCTTTCTAGGTCAAGATATGTCAGGTGAAGTAGGAACCATTCCGAATGATTTACTGACACCTGAAAAGCCAGTTTTTGGATCTCAGCCACTCTGCTATGAGTTCCTTTGAGGGATGAAGGGAAAAGTGTTTCTAAACGTATTTTGCCTACTGAAAGAAAACAAAATCTGTAGCATCATAATCAGCACAGCTCTGTGTTCAGCAATGTTGAGGCCTGCAGTTTATCAGCTCTGCTCACATAAGTATCACTTCAGTCAATGGGAATTCTTATAAAAGCAATCTGCAGGTTTGGAGATAAATCAAGCAGCTAAAGACGCATTAAAAATGTGCAAGGATGGCAGAAGGATACAAGCAGTTTAGAATATATTTAGCTAGCATATAAAAGAACAGAGCTTGAAGCTGGCATGGTTTTAATGTAATGAATGCTCCAATATCCCTCTTATACCATCACCTCAGTGACATGGACAGGGAGATTTAAAAAATGGTCTTGAAAATAAAAACCTTTAGTTTTTTTTTTTATTTGTTTTTTAAAAGTCTGCTCTTGTCATTTATGAGATGGCAGGTAAAGCACAGGGGGGTATTAAAAATATAAGCAAGCCTCTTGTCCTTTTGAAATGGAGTTAGATTTTGACAGCAGTGTCACTGTTGGAAATGAATAAGAACTGTTACAGCTATAAGCAGCGAAAATAAAAAAAAAAAAACAAAAACAAAATAAAATCAGTGAGTTCCTGTGTATTCCAGTGAAAATATTTAAAAGAATATTTAATGATAATGTACCGCATGAGTACCAAACCTGCACCATTTTTACATGCACAGCAATTGATATATGTCCTCTTACTGTATTTAATGTTATAATTTCTTGTTTCTTTAGGAAAACAAAGATCTACTCAAAGGAGTTACTATTCCTGTATTCCCAGTATACTCTTAAAGTTTAACTAGAAAGGAAATATAAATTGTGAAGAGGAGGGGGATTTTATTTTCCACATTGAATTTCATCTGGTTGGGAACTGTGACAAGAGCCAAAGTGAAGGATCTGAGTAGACCCCAGAGTTTTAGGGGTGAGTCTCTTTGCAAACCTTGATGGTGGAAGTGTCCCAACTGACTAAAGGCATTAAAGAATGCTGGTATGAGAAGCAGTTAACGAAAGTTATTGTTTAGTCTTGATTCTTCCATAGTTGATAGCTTCATATACTGCTCCAGGTAGAACCATCAAAAAAAAAAAAAAAAAGGATTTCTTGCTGTGATGCACACCTGACAGCATTGTTAAATGTCATAGAGCAATAAAAATAGGTTAGTGAGCCAAATAAATTCCCAGTGCAGCTGTACAGCCTTTAATAGCTGAACCAGGATTATATTCTCCCAGTTGCCATCTAGAAAGAGATTTATTTTACTTAAAGTAAGCACAAATGAGGCTTAACTTAAGCCAAATATCTAGAGGGATGCTTCTAGAGAGTTAGCTGTGAACTACACTGCTAGGCCATGCCTAAAGAAATCATAGAAGTGATATCAAAACAGAGATGCAGGAAAACCTACAGCAGTTTAGATAGGTGAGCAGCTCACTGTGTGAGCAGCGAATGTTGTTTACTTTGACCTTAGTGAGGCATTCAACACTCTCTTCCATAACATCCTCATGGAGAAACTGATGTAAAGACTCGGTATGTGAGAAGTGGGGTCAACTGAAAACTGATTGAATAGCCAGGCTTAGAGGGCTGTGATCAGTGGCACAAAGTCCAGTTAGAGGTCAGTCACTAGTCATGTAAGCAGGGGTTCATACTGGGACCAATACTGTTTAACATCTTCATTAATGACTTGGCTGATGGGACTGGGTGCACCTTCAGCAATTTTGCAAATGATACAAAACTGTAAGGAGTGATTAATACATCAGAGAGTTCAGAGGGACCTCAAAAGGCTGGAGAAATAGTATGACAGGAACATTAGAAGTTCAACAAGTGGAAAAGCCAAGTCCTGCACCTGGGGAGGAATAATCCCATGCTGGTCCTGGTAGAAAACAGGTTGAACATGAGCTAGAATTATGCTGTTGAGACACAGAAGGGCAGCAATATTCTTGAGTGCACTGAGAAGAGTGTTGCCAGCAGATCAAAGGAGGTGATCCTTCCCATCTACTTAGAACTGATGAGGTTGCACCTGGAGTACTGTGCCTAGTACAAGAAAGAAACACACATACTGGAGAGAGTCATGAATAAGAGATTGGAGCATCCAAGCTACATGGAGGGTCTGGGAGCTGGGATTGTTCAGTTGGGTGAATGGAAGAGTCAGGGTGAGCTTATCCATAAGTATAAACACTTGATGGCAGATATTAAAGAAGGCAGAGGCAGACTCTTCTAAGTGGCACCCAGTGACAGGACAGTAGGCAATGGGCAGAATTTGAAACACAGGAAGTTCCTTTTAAACATAATGAAAAAATAAGTCTGAGATGGTTGGACACTGGAAGAGTTTGCTCAGAGAATCTCGGGAGTTTGCATCTTTGGAGCTATTCAAAACCCAACCAGACATGGTCTTGGGTAACCTGCTTTAGCTGTCTTTGCTTTTAACAGAGGGTTGAAGCAGAGAATCTCCAGAGGTCCCTGCCGATCTCAGCTTTTCTGTGATTCTCTGTCAATTGTCAGAAGAACCCTTTCTTCCAGCGCATTTTTTCCTATGACCAGCATGCCTTTGAATACACTTTACAATGTGTACAGGCCAGTGGGTTTTTTCCAGTTAGCATGGATTTTTTTTCAACCACAGCAGCGTGGTCTTCACTGAGCCTTTGAAGAATAATAAACATCATAAAACCAATCTTTTAGAAGGTATGGGTGAGTATTTCCTTCTGGTATTACTGATAAGCCTTGTCTAGGAGTTGGAAAGATCACTATTCTACCCCTGTGTGGGAGAGCTAGGGATAACAGATGTATCTGGAGTCTTAGAAGCCCAGGGGCTACTCTTTCACATGACACTGGGCAAGATCGCATTGAATAGGATGATAAAGAGGTAAGATTCCTCACTGTTGCTGTCTGACAGGCAAATTTCAGAAACAGCAGTTTCTGTCTCTGATTCCCTCTAAGAAATCAATTCAGATAAGGTTTGATGAGAGCAAATTCCAGATAGGTGGCAGAAATTAGTGAACACTGATAAGTGAAGAATCAATGAGAGGATGAAGAGGTGCTGACTGGTACTTTGGAAGTACTACTCTAAGGCAAATGGACTTACTTGAGAAGATGTAAAGTTTTCTCTTCCTACAATTGTTAAATAAAATCAAACCTGAAGAAACCATGTGATCCATTTCAAAATGTTATGCTACTTTAAATTACTTTTCTCTTTGGTTCTTGTGCTTGGGAAAGCAAAATAAATTCCATCATAAAAAGTAAATTATGAAAAAAGAAATTTAAACACCTTTACTGTTTTAGATCATTTAGTTTCTCCATGCATGGACAACAGTTGAATAATGTCTACTGATGTGAATATCATCCTGCAATAAAGCCAGTTACAAAGGACATCAAGATATAAATTATAAATGAATTACAACCCTAGTCTAAAAGCAAGTTCTTAGATATTTTATTTTTTTGTGTGTAGGCAAATGGGGTGGTTATCAGGTGTTTCTGGCTCATATATGCATTATTTCAGGTTTACTGTGCCTACCTGATAGAAAGAGAAATGTCTGTTAATACAGACTAAAGGTCCTGAATAAATTGGTTTTGCATTCAAAGATCAATAAAATCCATTAGAGTGTTATGGTATTTTTAGTTTCAAAATATTCCTTCTTTCTTCTCTTTATAAAACAAAGCTATCACAAAACCCTCAAAAAGTCCTACAGAAAAAAGATCAGTCTCCAGTAAGGTGGAATTCCACATAATAAACTACAGCTTCTTACTAACTTTTGCCTGCTCCTAACTGAATTTATACTTTATCCCACTTTTGGCATTTTTCATATTCCACTGTTTTTAAACTTCCTTTTTAAAAGTTGCTTACTATAGCACAAGTTTGATTATTATAATGATGTTTTAAAAATAGTGTAAAAAAATTAATTGTGGAAAATTTAAACTACTCATTAAAACAGTGGAAAACAAGAAAATTTTTTACTTATATTACAAAATATTTAATTATTCTATGCAACTTTAAAAAAATCATTGGATTCTATCATACTCCATTGTTAAGTCTGGGACCTTATTTTACATACAGTGAGAATATATAGAGATTCAGATCTTTAGCTATAATAAATTGAAATAAAACTTCATTTAACAATGTGCATAACCTGAGTGTCTGCTTCAGGAATTTTATGAACAATTGAGGTGATCATCAGTTCCCTTAGCTTATAAGTTATGGTAAAAATACAAGTGAAAGGGCTTATGCTACCTTCCTGAGAGACTGAGAAAGGAAAGCTAAATTTGCTGGTGGAATTCCTAGCACATCATAGAGTTTGGATTCAGTGGGATTACTAGACAAGTGGTTGATGAAAGATGAAACAAGCAGTCAGACACACATGGCAACAAAGCATGTAAATAAGAGGCTAGGCTTCTTCTATTTGGACTATGTTTTCTTCCTTCTCCCCTCTAGGCTGAATTAAGACATATACTGGGGATAGTCTGTTATTTAAGTGGGCTGCTTGTCTTGTGTCACGTAGGAGGAGGGAAAGCAAAAAATTTCATTTCTGCCCCTATCATTTTAAGTTCAGTCAGTGACTGTTAAAATAACGTGTTTATGCCATCAAGAGAATTGGAAGTGTTCAGTCCAAAAAGGCAGTTTCAGAAGTACAGCTGTTCTTTATTATCTTTCAGCCGCTATCATCTTGCCTATTCCCATTCCCAAAGTTCCTACTCTTCTTCGTGTCCACAGTTTCACCCTAGTAACTGCAGCTTCTACTTACTCCCTCAATCACATTAAACTTCAGCAACAGCATGCACAAGGTAGGTGATGTTATACTATCAAAAGTGGTAAGATTAAACAGTTGCCTATGTATATATGCTGTTCTACTTTGACTCTTCTTCCCCATCCCTTTATATGCTTACTAGTCACTTTTAGTCACTATTTGTATTTCTTTCTCTCAAAGAAGAGATATTAGTGATGACAGTTATTATTTTAATCTTTCACAATAGCAAGAGGGAGGCTTATATCCACAACCATTGCAATACTATTAAAATTTTGCTCAGGATAGCTCTGGAGGTCTGACTAGCAGGTCCCAGGAACCCTTCCTGTTCCCCAGCTGTGTTCTTCTCCCTGGGAGACAGAGACCTCGCTGGGAGACTTCATTTCATATTGGAGACAATGTAATATGTTGATGCCAAGGCTTTCTCTTCCTCCACTCTCATCTTTGGATGCTGCAGTCTTTAAGCTGTACAAACTCCCTGTTCACTTCCCTGTCTCTTGGGACACAGTTCAATATGGAGATTATTGCATAAAGGAATGGTAAGGACTGATAGAGGAGACATACCCTAAATTTTCACATAGTCACCAATATTCAGAAATGTCTATACTCCTCTGAGTAAGATGAAATCTGAGGAATGTCCTCCCCTTTCTTCCTCCCCACAGCTGCTTCTGGCCTTCAGGGAATGGCATGTCAGCCTCATGCAGGCTCCCTTCCAGCAGCCACTCAGCTGCCTCTTCCCCTGCTCCCTAATGAATGTCTTTCTCGGTTTCTACAGCAGCCAATTCCAACCTCATCCCTGAACAGCTGAGTGAAAGTCACAGCAGGGAAAAGCTGAAGCCAGCTGCTGCTGGCACCGAGGCCATCCGGGCAATGGGACATGAAGAAAGATGGAAAATATTCTCTTGGTTTAGGGCAGCTGCTACTTACTGGCACGCAGTGTAGTAGGACCAGGGCATGTTGTACACTCCATGGTGACTCTGGGAAACTGAGTGTATCCCAGCCAAACTAGCCCTTTTACAGCTGTTAACACTGTTGAAGTTGTTTTTTTTTTTAGTCCATGAATAAAGTTAAAGGACTTTGACTTTATTCCACCATCCTACACTGTGTTTCACTGTCATCTGGAAGCAAAAAAACCTATCCTTTTACAAAGAAAAAAATGGTAAGCATTTTTCAATAAACTCCAAACCCTACCACCCCCCATCTCCATATTCTAACTTCTTTACTGCATTTATTCCAAGTATTGTGCTAAACATCTTAAAACCTCCCCCTTTAGCAGGACTGGCCTATGCAGCGCTCAGTTTTTATGTTAGAGCTGGGTGTACTAACCTGAAAATTTTCTGTGGAGGTTGATATACTCAGGAATTTTCTGAGCTACTCCTTATCTTGTTTTCATACACTTCTGTACATCTCTGTGGGAATAAAAAACATTTTGATGTAATCACTTGGTCTAAATGGAGAACAATTTGAAAAAGAAAGTAAAATCCTGCTTATATATACAGCTATTCAATATTCATGCAGCAAACAGTGTTAAATAAAATAAAGCAAATACATAAGAACAGAAAAAATAACAAACCTGTTTTTTGGATCAAGTGATGAGTGATTTAAAACATTATATTTGATCTAATAGTAGCAAAAGGGGAATTAACATACAAAGCTTAAACTTGGCATATATAATATGCTACATTCATTTTTGCTGTTCAATGCTTGTAATGGTAAAAAGTTGCAGTTCGTGTTCCAAACTGCTATTCTTTGAATTTATGAGTCTGAAGGAGAATAGGACTGAGCACAAATAAAATACACTGAAATCCTATTAGAATTAAGTTTTGTCTCTTACACTTTGGGATCTTCTTTTACATTAAGTTTAACCTAACAACTTAGGGCTAAGCTTCGAAAAACATGAATGCCTGCAGATGTAAACTGGGAATTTCTGGAGTTTCCACAAATGATAAATATTGGCCATAACTATTCCTGCTTCACTTAAAATCTAAGAGCTACTTTGGACAAGCACTGCTGTAGTGATGCATTTTCTGTCTGTGCTCTCAAGAGCTGGAGGAAAAGGGAAAGAAAAACAACAAACAAACAAGTAAGGAAATCTGGCTGATTATGAGAAGAAATTATAGTACTTACCAACATATATATGTAAAAAATGATAAACAAGTGGGACTTCTAGTGCAGCACTTTCAGTAGGTTTCTCTGAAAACAAAACGTGTCTTGCAATATTTCAACATTCAATAAATTGTTTTTAGAAAATGCTGGATCTTGCATGAGCTTCAGCATGACACAGTGTCACATGAAGTCTTAGTTGAAAAGCTTTGTTCCACAAGGGCTGCTGTCCTGTGGACTATAAACCTTAACAAAGGCTGTAGGGCAATAGTCAACTGTAGTACATGTGGTAGGAAGCTTGTGTATATTGGAGCAGCTCTGGGGATCAGTCCCAAGCCTTGTTCGACATCTCCATCAATGCCTGACAAGAGGGAGTAAATGGAATATTAATGAATTAACAGACAACATTGAATTAGGAGGCGTTTTGAATACCAATGAAGGGAGAAAGGCACACAACAAAAATGTAGAGCTGTTGGTATTGTGTTGTGGATTCTGCTGGCTCCGAGGCAAAATGTGGCTTACATATGTGGGTCTTGGTATTTGCTGCAAAACATTGTTCAGAGAAGGGCTAAGAGAGGACAAAAAAGCTATAAGAAGAACTAGCAAAAGGGACAGGTACGAATAAAAAAGTGCAATATAGATGGGAGGGAAACGATTTATGGACACAATCACAAAAGGTAAGAAATGCCCTGAACAACTCATGTGGAAGAGGCCTGGACTGAATGTGGCAGGAGGGTGAAAGGGGAAATAACCTCTAGTTCTGTACTAATACATTTGTGCCCTTCCCCTCTCCCTCTCAACTACTATCCAGCAGGCAGAGCAGAGAGCATTGATCATTAAAGTGTCTACGAGTACACATGAATAGATGATAGCTAGTTTTCCTATATTGTTGATTATGGATAGAACAGGAGGAAGGAGAGTTATAAAGGGATGGCCACATAATGGTAGCGTAAGAGACCTTAGATGGCTACATCATATAGGAGTGGGAGCTGCACTGACAGGAGCTTAAATCAGTTGTGAAGTACAAAAGCATATTGACTGTGAATCAGCAACGTAGTCACTGCAGTTTAGCACAGCTCCGGCTTCTTTTCCCCCTACTCCAGCCAAACACAACAGGGCAACGGCCATCTGATTTGTTCAGGGCTTAATCAATGCCTGTGAAGTCAGAGGGAGTCACCAACTTCCACGACCTTTGGAGGAAGTCATTTAATGAAGTTTCACACAGAGAAAACTGAGGGTCCAGACAAAAAAAAAAAAAAATTCATTTTCACATGAGTGCTGTGCAACCTCCCCTTGTACTCAGCTAATTTTCCTCAGGTTTGTGCTGAGAATTTGGCAGTTTTCACATGTATCAGCCAGCACACTACTTCTCTGTGGCAATATCATAATCTCAGCTCCTTTATCTGTCTGTTAGGTTATGAAGTTATCTACTTCCAAAATGATTACACTGAGGCATCTGAGAAACGGGTCAGTTTTAATTCCTGTATAATTTCCTATATGATAATTGTGGTCATATCCATAGTAATCACTCCTCATTTCTTTTCATATAATAAGTTTTGGCATTCATTGTAATTTGATTCTATAACTAAAGATAATACTTCTATAAAAACAAAATCCTGGAATCATATTAATTTCTCAATGCCTAATTTAGTTACTTCTATTTCTCATTTCCAGCTTAACTTTTCTTTTCAAATCTGATGTGTTAAAGAAAAAATAACTCCTGCAAACTGAATACCAATTATGAGTAAAATAGAAGCTATCTAGAGCACTTGATGCTTCTGATTTTTAAATATAAAGAGCAGGATACTAATAAGATAGCAAATGGTCTGAGGATCTCAAGGCATCATGTCTGAGCAAACTAGGGTAAGTGTGAAACCTGGCCTTTATAAAGATGACCAGTCTGATGGTAGTAAAAGCAATTAATGTTGCACCTCCCAAAGAAGCAGAAACAACTGTCTCCTGACCATCCTCAAAAAAGCCTCATGGCCAACTCAGCTACTCAGGTAGCCAAGCTTTTCACATCCTCCCTTAAGGTGACTTTCAGACTTTTGCCTCAAATCAATCACCTGGCTGTAGAACAGAGAATTCTGGTCACCTATGCACGGTTTCATGGTTTCTAGTTTAACACACCTGTGGCTGTTTCGTGGTTAGCTAGTTGGAAGGGAAGGGGAAAGGGAAAGGGAAAGGGAAAGGGAAAGGGAAAGGGAAGGGAAGGGAAGGGAAGGGAAGGGAAGGGAAGGGAAGGGAAGGGAAGGGAAGGGAAGGGAAGGAAAGGAAAGGAAAGGAAAGGAAAGGCATTGATTTTTCAAGATAGGAAATAAAATACAAAAATTGATTTTGCACAGGGAAGAATCAACATGACTCCTCTGAGACTACTTTCCTAGAAGGCTGTTGGCTAAGAAAATCTTACATCCCTAGGAGTTGTTCCCCAAATATAGTAGCTGAAGAATAATTCTGCCCCTGTTTTGAGTCAAGCAGAAATAGCTGCAGTCTGCAGGATTGCTAACAGACCAGAATACTCTCACTAAGGTCGTTATGCTTAGAGAGAGATCTATTTATTATTTTTTTTAAATGAAAACCACTTCCAAGGAAAAAATGACAAATTGGCTATTTTATTTTCCTGATTAATGATGAAAATAATTTTTTAATAGTTTAGGAAAAGATATAAAATCTCTGACTGCCTCCATTGGTCCTACATTTTAAAAATTTAAATATTTTCAAATTAACCTGCTAATTTATTAGATGGAATTTTTTTCAGTTCAAAGAAGAAATAACAAATGCAATGAAAGAGCAAATAACAAAATTAGTACACAATATTTCTTTTATTTTCACTTGGCTCCAAGATTTTCAACTGAGCTTTCATGATCTGGTGGATTTTTAGCTGATTTTTGCAAAACACTTTTTAGCCTTTTATTGAACAGAAAATCCGTTTTAGAAAAAAGACATTGTTTAGGGTAAAAGACTAATGTTTCAGGCTATGCAAGCCAAATCATACCTAAGTAGGTCAAACTTAAACTTGTCTTTGATTAAAAAAAAAAAAAGTCACCTGCAAATTTATCATTGCTGAAATCTAAGTATATCCATATACCTATAAATATCCTTCTTCTCTAAGACTATGGGTGGTGAATCTAGAAAAGAATACATTCGTAGTGTCAAATTATTCTTTTTATTAAAAATCCAACACACAATGCAATCATATGCCAGCCGTCTGCATTTCAACATGCTAACACATCATAGGTAACCATTCTCCACTGAGAGGCTTACACCACAAATGAATGTACTGGTCTGTTTTATTTTACAAACATGCTTGAACTAATTACATTAGCAAAATGATAATCTGTAACTTTACCCTACAAAAAAAACAAGGCTCAAGTGCCCTAGAACAAATAAAACATACAAATTTAACTTTTTTTTTTCTTGCCCTTGGGAAAAGTAAGAAGATAATTTTCTTTGCCAGCCAAAATGCTAAGCCAAAATTCATCATGTTCAAGTTGTAAAGCACTAAAGCTTTATTATTATTGAAAAATATGTGGATACAACAATAATAGTAGAACTAGGAAAAAAAAAAGAAACAGTGAAATTCAATTTTATTCCTTCTTAAACTTACTGTATTGAAGAAAGAACATAGGGTAGCTTCTTATTGGAATAATACTACTCTACTTTTGAACAAGTCTGATTTTAGATGGTTTGACCAGCTGATTTATAAATTCAATTTCTAAACCAATTTCCTTTCAATTGTGAATAATATGAAAGTCATGACTAAAAGGAAAGACTTTCTCTCAGACCACACTGGATTAAAGTGCAGCATTTGTCAAAAAGTGAATCATGAACAGACAGCAGACAGCCAGAGCCTACATTAAAAAAAAAAAAAAAAAAGAAAAGGAAGGAATAATAAATCTTGTGCTCTGTGGTTTACACCAATCTCTAGTCATTAGAGCCAGAGGCTTATGCCTTTCTGTGTGATCTGATAATGGCTGTTGTCACTAGCAAAATTAGTATTCTGAACTAGATGGATTTGGGATTTGATCCTTATGAAAATTCCTGGGGTTTATTTTGTCAGTTCCATGTGTATGTATTTTTTTTCCCTCTGCAGCCAAGACCTATGCAGATAGATAGACATTAAATGAGATAATTCTTTTCAAAACAGTCATTTAAACCTACAAAGAGAGGCTCAGATCTCTATGGACAGAATACAAGTCTATAATATATATCACACCACTGTCATTTGCTCTAAAAAAACTGTATACTTATTCAGAGTTGCAGCACCTTCCTGCCTGTCTTCCATGATGATAGGTGGATGGAGGGATGGTGACACAAAGGAAATATAGCACTAATAAGGACTAGTGCTGCTGCTTCTCCATTCCTCAGACATTGATACTTAGATTTTCATTCACACAACTGGAGTAACTAACCTGGGAAATTCTTACTCCACACACCTTGCTGCCAACAGCTTTACTACCAACATCTTTACTATAACCCTAACATTCCCACTTGACCTCTATATTTAATTGCTGAGATTTCATGGAAGGAAAGAGCCGAATATTATCAGGTATGACTATGTGTCCTCATAGGTACAGAAATGTGACTTTTGTTTGCATTTGGAAACTTAACACATCTGAGCAGGATTTGTCTCTGAAAAGGTAAAATTGTTTTAGGGTTTTTATAAGTATGCCTGTGGTCAATTCATGGACTTTCAATGCATCTTTAACACAATTTCATTGGACAATCTGTTTCTGACTTCAAGTAGTGTTAGACTAGAAGGTTTGGACATGAACAATATCCATTCAAGCCTTAGGTGACTAACTAACTGGAAAGGTGCACTGAAGCTTTTCCTCTATTAGTGAACAGAACAAGTGCTGTTCCTTGTACTGCGCAGGAAATAAGCCACATTCCTGTGGCAGTCTCCATTCTCTTTTTCCATCTCAGAATAGGTACAAGAGCACCTGGAGACAGTACCCATGGAAACACTGTCACAACATCAGGCAAGATCATTTATTTTATCTTTGATTTTTCTGATCTTGCTTGGATTTTTGACTTTTAGTTGGATGCAGTGATATTTTTAGCGATGTGGTATGTTTTCCTTCCTTCAGAAATAAATACTTTGAGGCTCACAAATGTATTACACTCTGTAAAGGAGTAAGGATTTTTAATATGCTATGCATGAAGTTGAATTTAAGATTCCATTCCATTCATACATAAAATTACTCTTTTAATTCAACTTACCAGAATACTTTTTTGTTTAGTGTTCAGAAGACAATCAGTTTAAGTAGTTAGAGGGTTACAAATGTTCAAAGTCTATGGAAGCAGCATGTTTTTTGCAGCCTTGAAGCTCAGCAGAAATATGTTCTGCATGAAGTCTGATTCACTTCTTTACAAAGTGTTTTTTACTTCAACTCCTAAAGAATGCTCTAGCAAAAAAAAAAAATGCTAACCCTGGTAGGCCTTAGGCACTCCTCAAACCAAATAACCTGGACGGAGGAGATTAAAACTGGTTGGTTATTAGAAAGTTCACATGAAACAAGAATTGCTGAAATGAATGTTGCCCAAAGCACTGTTAAACTTTAATGCTTTATGTGTGCATGCAGCCTAAGAAGACATTAAAACTCCTGAGACTAACTTTTAGGTAACCAGCACTGACAGCCTAGCACAGCAGACCTCGGTTTCAGAGCCAGCCTTAGAAGCTGGGAAAATAGCTCTCAGCTAAGACCTGCTGTGCCATGGGAACACAGCCATTAGTATTTCGCACAACCAGGTTAAACCTGTCTTAGATGCACCTAGACAAGACATAATCAAATCTTTAGTGTATCATAAATAAACTATTAATCAGAAATGGTGTCTCACAGGAAAGGAATAATATTACCTCACTTTAAATGCCTATAGTGTAAATCTCTGCATTTGAACTAGCTACCTGATGCCTTGTAGTCAAATGTAGACAAATAGGGAACAATTAATCCAGATTATTTTACAAGTCTGCTTTAGAATGAAATTAATCACAACCCTGAAGTGCCCATTCCTTTCTGTTAGCCAGGGAGACCTGCAGGGTGCACATGAATGCTGGTTCACGTCCTCATCAAATATATCTGCATGTAGTTCAATGACTCCCATCTACAATATCTAGCAGCTGAGAAAAGCCAGACAATAAGAGAGAAAGAATACAGAAAAGTAATAAAATACAGATCTTGACATATTTTTTATCCCTGGAGATGACCAGGTATTTCAGGAATACTTTTTGACAGATACATTTTGCTTTCTTTCCTGAGGAAGTATAAAATAAAAGGAATCTGCACCCAAATTTATTTATGGTGCAATCTAACATAATTATCTATTTGAGTGGTATTTGTATATTCATTTGCAAGTTCAGTGCCTAATCTGACCTAACCATCTTGATGTCCTCTTTAATCAAATGAAAGAAATAAGTGCATTTGGAAGACAGTTGCTCCTGCAAATATTAGACAGGTTTCCAAAGGTCTCTGTTTGTAGAGAGCCTAGTCAAGTAACCCATATCAGAATATCACATTTTAGATAGCTAGATTTGGGGAAGATTAATTCCTCCTCTCTTTTTTTTTTTTAACAATATATATAATTTTATCTTCTCTCTTTCTAATTTTTTTTATTTTGGACAATATAATTTCCTTAAGCACACAGAATGACAGAGAAAAATCTTTACTTATTTATAGCATTCCTTCAAGAGCTTTATAAGTTCATCAAAACCCCTTATTTAAATATGTGGACATTATGATGTACCTGTAAGCCTTTTGTTTCCATTGTCAATAATACAACAATTTCAGTATTCGCTATCCTTTAGAACAATGTATTAGCACTTGAGCACTGAAAAAAGAGGATCTGATCATTCACACTCCAATGTTCAAGGACCTAAGAAACCTGTGGACAGCTCTGATTATGCTTTTATATTTTTTTAAAGCTGATCAAGACCTATGGTTAAAGAAAAAAAAAAACAAAAGGGCTTCAAGGCATTAAACAAAGGGAATGAAATGATTTATTACTCTGCTTATTTGTACCAAATCAATTTCCCACCCAAGAACCAGATAGTGATTAAACATCAAGAGATTCAATAAGCACATAAATGCTTAAGCTTTAGTGACTCTGAAGAGCAAAGGAAATTAAATGAAATAAAAATAAAAAGTAGTATTGAAGTTATCATCTTAAACATCCTATTAAGAATATTGGTGAATAAGAGTCCAGCATCAACAAACCTAATGGCTAAAATGTTTGAGGTGATCTATTTTGGACACTATACAAGGTTGTCGTGGTTTAACCCCAGCCAGCAACTAAACACCACGCAGCCGCTCACTCACTCCCCCCCACCCAGTGGGATGGGGGAGAAAATCGGGAGAAGAAGCAAAACCCGTGGGTTGAGATAAGAACGGTTTAATAGAACAGAAAAGAAGAAACTAATAATGATAATGATAACACTAATAAAATGACAACAGCAATAATGAAAGGATTGGAATGTACAAATGATACGCAGTGCAATTGCTCACCACCCGCCGACCGACACCCAGCCAGTCCCCCGAGCGGCGAATCCCTGCCCCCCACTTCCCCGTTTCTGTACTGGATGGGACGTCACATGGTATGGAATACACCGTTGGCCAGTTTGGGTCAGGTGCCCTGGCTGTGTCCTGTGCCAACTTCTTGTGCCCCTCCAGCTTTCTCACTGGCTGGGCATGAGAAGCTGAAAAATCCTTGACATTAGTCTAAACACTACTGAGCAACAACTGAAAACATCAGTGTTATCAACATTCTTCGCTCTGAACTCAAAACACAGCACTGTACCAGCTACTAGGAAGACAGTTAACTCTATCCCAGCTGAAACCAGGACAGTATCCACCCCTTATTCTATACCATTGACGTCATGCACAGTTCCCATACCTTTAGTTACATCCTGATCAATCATCACTTTTCCATCCCTTTAAGACATATGAGCAATGATATATATATATATGTATACACACACAGAGATATCATTCCTTTAGTTCATGGGTCATGTTCATAAAATGTTCATTGAGTTCATTTAGTTTCCGACTCTGGGCTCCATCTGTCATACCAGTCTTTCTGGGCAGGAGGGATGGTGCAAAGTCCTCTCAGTCGGTAGAGCAGAATTGGGCTTCAGTGCAGTGTGACAAGCAGGTGACATTTGGCGCAGCAGGAGGATGGTGTGCACCGTTGGATTGTTGCATGCTGGAGTCAGTTCTGGTTCCATCACTACTGCGCTTTGCTCAGTTTTATCACAGTTCTTTTCTTGCTTGATCTAAGTGATTCTTACTATAGTACTATGGATATAGCACATAATTATAGTAAGGATAATATACAGTAGCAGGGTTATATAGCAACTAATATACAGTTTAATTCTAGCTGTTCTCACCTAAAATTAAATCCCCTTGAGGCACACATCGGACTTCCCCATCTTTTCGCATCACCCACCAAGTGCACCCAGGCCCTTGAGCAAAAGCAATCCCACGAATGGGTTTACCTTTGCCTGAGGCAGGAGTAACCCAGACTGTCTTCCCTAACATATTTTTTATGTGCACTACAGGGACTTTATCCCCTTCTACAGTATGTAAAAATTCCGACTGGGCAGGGCCACCCCGATTGGCAGATCCTCTGGTGTTGACTAACCAGGTGGCTTTTGCTAAATGTGTATCCCAATGTTTGAAAGTTCCACCCCCCATTGCTCTCAATGTAGTCTTTAACAGTCCATTGTATCGCTCAATTTTCCCAGAGGCTGGTGCATGATAGGGGATATGATACACCCACTCAATGCCATGCTCTTTGGCCCAGGTGTCTATGAGGTTGTTTCGGAAATGAGTCCCGTTGTCTGACTCAATTCGTTCTGGGGTGCCATGTCGCCACAAGACTTGCTTTTCTAGGCCCAGGATAGTGTTCCGGGCGGTGGCATGGGGCACAGAATATGTTTCCAGCCATCCAGTGGTTGCTTCCACCATCGTGAGCACATAGCGCTTGCCTTGGCGAGTTTGTGGGAGTGTGATATAGTCAATCTGCCAGGCTTCTCCATATTTATATTTCAGCCATCGCCCTCCATACCACAGGGGCTTTAACCGCTTGGCTTGCTTAATTGCAGCACATGTTTCACATTCATGGATAACCTGTGCAATAGTGTCCATGGTCAAGTCCACCCCTCGGTCACGAGCCCATCTATATGTTGCATCTCTTCCCTGATGGCCTGAAGCATCATGGGCCCACCGAGCCATAAATAGCTCACCCTTATGTTGCCAGTCCAGGTCCACCTGAGCCACTTCAATCTTGGCAGCCTGATCCACCTGTTGGTTGTTTTGATGTTCTTCAGTGGCCCGACTCTTGGGTATGTGAGCATCTACATGACGTACTTTTACAACCAGATTCTCTAGCCGGGATGCAATATCTTGCCACAGTGCGGCAGCCCAGATGGGTTTACCTCTGCGCTGCCAGTTGCTCTGCTTCCATTGCTGTAGCCACCCCCACAGGGCATTTGCCACCATCCATGAGTCAGTATAGAGATAGAGCACTGGCCACTTTTCTCTTTCAGCAATATCTAATGCTAGCTGGATGGCTTTCACCTCTGCAAACTGACTCGATTCACCTTCTCCTTCAGCAGTTTCTGCAACTTGTCGTGTAGGACTCCATACGGCAGCTTTCCACCTCCGATGCTTTCCCACGATGCGACAGGATCCGTCAGTGAACAGGGCATATTGCCTCTCATTTTCTGGCAGTTTATTATACAGCGGGGCCTCTTCAGCACGTGCCACCTCCTCCTCTGGCGACATTCCAAAATCTTTGCCTTCTGGCCAGTCCGTGATCACTTCCAAAATTCCTGGGCGACTGGGGTTTCCTATGCGAGCCCGTTGTGTGATCAGTGCAATCCACTTACTCCACGTGGCATCAGTCGCGTGATGTGTAGAGGAGACCCTCCCTTTGAACATCCAGCCCAGCACTGGCAGTCGGGGTGCTAAGAGGAGCTGTGTTTCAGTACCAACAACTTCTGAGGCAGCTTGAACTCCTTCATATGCTGCCAATATCTCCTTTTCAGTTGGAGTATAGCGAGCCTCGGATCCTCTGTATCCCCGACTCCAAAACCCCAGGGGTCGGCCTCGGGTCTCCCCAGGTGCTTTCTGCCAGAGGCTCCAGGTAGGGCCATTCTCCCCAGCTGCAGTATAGAGCACATTTTTAACATCTTGTCCTGTCCGGACTGGTCCAAGGGCTACTGCGTGAACAATCTCCCGTTTAATTTGTTCAAAGGCTTGTTGTTGCTCAGGGCCCCATTGAAAATCATTCTTCTTTCGGGTCACTTGATAGAGAGGGCTTACAATCAGACTGTAATTTGGAATATGCATTCTCCAAAACCCCACGACACCTAAGAAGGCCTGTGTTTCCTTTTTATTAGTTGGTGGAGACATAGCTGCTATTTTGTTAATCACATCCATTGGGATCTGACGACGCCCATCTTGCCATTTTATTCCTAAAAACTGGATCTCCCGTGCAGGTCCCTTGACCTTACTTTCTTTTATGGCAAAACCGGCTTTCAGAAGGATTTGGATTATTTTCTTCCCTTTCTCAAAGACTTCTTCTGCCGTGTTGCCCCATACGATGATGTCATCAATGTATTGCAGGTGTTCCGGAGCTTCACCTTTTTCCAGTGCAGTCTGGATTAGTCCATGGCAAATGGTGGGGCTGTGTTTCCACCCCTGGGGCAATCGATTCCAAGTGTACTGGACACCCCTCCAAGTAAAGGCAAATTGTGGACGACACTCTGCTGCCAGAGGGATTGAGAAAAACGCATTAGCAATGTCAATTGTAGCATACCACTTGGCTGCCTTTGACTCTAGTTCGTATTGAAGTTCTAGCATATCTGGAACGGCAGCACTCAGCGGTGGCGTAACTTCATTCAGGCCGCGATAGTCAACTGTTAGTCTCCACTCCCCATTAGACTTTCGCACGGGCCATATGGGACTATTAAAAGGTGAGCGAGTTTTGCTGATCACTCCTTGGCTCTCCAGTTGGCGAATCAACTTGTGGATGGGAATCAGAGAGTCTCGGTTGGTGCGATATTGCCGCCGGTGCACCGTCGTGGTAGCAATTGGTACTTGTTGTTCTTCAACCCTCAGCAACCCCACAATCGAAGGGTCTTGAGAGAGACCAGGCAGGGTAGACAGCTGTTCCGTGCCCTCCGTCTCCAAGGCAGCTATACCAAAAGCCCATCGATACCCCTTTGGGTCCTTAAAATACCCTCTCCTGAGATAGTCTATGCCAAGGATGCACGGAGCCTCTGGACCAGTCACAATGGGGTGTTTCTGCCATTCATTCCCAGTTAGGCTTACTTCAGCTTCCAATACAGTTAACTCTTGGGATCCCCCTGTCACACCAGAAATAGAAATGGGTTCTGCCCCTTCATAACTTGATGGCATTAAAGTACACTGTGCGCCGGTGTCTACTAGAGCCTTATACTCCTGTGGGTCTAACGTGCCAGGCCATCGAATCCACACAGTCCAATAGACCCGGTTATCCCTTTCCTCCACCTGGCTGGAGGCAGGGCCCCTCTAATTCTGGTCAGAGTATCCAGTATTCACTTCTCGTAAAATTGGCTCAGAAGTCCCTTCAAGAGGATCAGAAATAAGATCAGCCCTTCTACTCTGTTTGGAAACCGGAGCGGCATTTTTCCTGGTAGAATCCCCTTTTGTGGTGTTTTTTCCTCGCAGCTCACGTACCCGTGCATTTAGGACCGAGGTAGGTTTTCCATCCCATTTCCTCATGTCCTCTCCATGATCACATAAGTAAAACCACAGGGCACCTCGCGGTGTGTACCTTCTATATTCTTTCTCTTGGGCAGAGGAGCGCTCACTCCTAATAGCTGAGACATTGGTCCTTACAGGTGGGCAACAGGACATCTCCTCTTTGAATTGCTGGAAATCCTCGGACAGCTTCTCCACAGCCGAAATGCAGGCTTGTAGGGAGGAGGAGAGATTCTCTTCGTATTGACGGAGTTGGCGAGCCACTTCATCCACTGTCGGTGCCTCTTCGTCTTTCCAGGTCATTATTGCCAGTGAGTTGGCATAGGACGATGGTGCGCTCCGTACAAACTTCCGCCACATGGGTCGTGTGCATTGGACTTCGTCTGGATCTTTGGGTAATTGTGGGTTGTCCGGATCATGATGAATTGTCTCTAGCACAGCTAATTCCCTCAGATATTGGATACCTTTTTCCATGGTTGTCCACTTGCTTGATTGACATATAACATCTTCCTTAAAGGGGTACCTTTCCTTCACACTTGACAGGAGTCGCCTCCAGAGGCTGATGGCTTGTGTCCCTTTTCCAATTGCCTTGTCAATGCCACCTTCCCTGGCAAGCGATCCCAGCTGCTTGGCTTCCCTACCTTCTAATTCCAAGCTATTAGCCCCATTGTCCCAGCATCGGAGGAGCCAGGTGATAATATGCTCACCTATACGGCGGCCAAAATCTTTTCGCATATCCCGCAGCTCACTCAAGGATAGGGACCGGGTTATTACCTCTGGTTCTGCCTCTTCCTCCTGTTCCCGTGATGACCCTGGTTCGCCTTCATCCTTCGCTAAGCGAACTGATTTTTTTGTATATTTCTTTTTCTGTACGGGGGCAACTGATACTGGTGCAGGTTGGTCCACTGGTTCAGTTGCAGTACCGCTCGCCGGGTCTTGGATAACCGCAGTGTCTGTTGCCAAGGTTTGGGTAGCTGCTGTGCTCGTTGCTGGGGCTGGAGGGACCTCAGTGCCCGTTGCCGAGGTTTGGGTAGCTGCCGTGCTCATTGCCGAGGCTGGAGGGGCTGCAGTGCCTGTCGCTGAGGTTTGGATAGCCACAGTGCTCATCGTTTTGTTGTTAGGTCCAGAGACCTTCTCTTCCCCTTGAGGGTACTGAGTGGTGTCGAACAGGGCTCGATAGGCATGGGCCAGGCCCCAGCACGTTGCAGTAATTTGTATCTCTCTGGAGCTGCCGGGGTGACAGCATACCTTTTCCAAATATTTTACTAGTTCTTCTGGATTCTGCACTTGTTCAGGGGTGAATTTCCAAAACACTGGAGGTGCCCACTTTTCTAGGTACTTGCCCATACTACCCCACACACCCTGCCACTCATAATTATCCAGCCTTGGGGCAGATCTCTGGGTGATTTTCTTAAATAGTTGTTTAACCTTAAATGAGAGCTGAACCACATTCAGAAGCATGCTAATTCCTAGCAGTAGGGCTAGGACCGTGCTGGTCCCAACATCCCAAGAGTATTCAAATTTTTCAAAATTCTCAAACACCATTGTAACTGGACTGAAGGAGAAAGGAGAGGGGAAGAAAGGTATCCCACCCATAGACTGGTTTTCCAAGGAGGAAAGGTAAATGGTATAATTATTAATAGTTTCCCACAGATGGCTTCCACAGTATAAAGGTGACAATGCTGGGTGCAAGTACCGGATTAATCCCACAGCCGACGACTTTATCATACCATAAACCAGTGTTATACAATACATCAAAGCGAAAACCTTAATCCACCTCCCACGGATGATAAGCAGCAGAAGAGGGACTACATACAGCAAGCGAGGTGATACATAACAGAACTTTAAAAACCAGAGCAACAACTCTAAGAACACATAAATCAACATAATGACCAGCAACTATTAGACCGATATAATGAATGCTTATAACAAATTTGTTTTAACAAGCTCTGGTCAGGTTTGTCGTTATCTCAACCCTTCGTGCCCCACGTTGGGCGCCAAAAAGGACTGTCGTGGTTTAACCCCAGCCAGCAACTAAACACCACGCAGCCGCTCACTCACTCCCCCCCACCCAGTGGGATGGGGGAGAAAATCGGGAGAAGAAGCAAAACCCGTGGGTTGAGATAAGAACGGTTTAATAGAACAGAAAAGAAGAAACTAATAATGATAATGATAACACTAATAAAATGACAACAGCAATAATGAAAGGATTGGAATGTACAAATGATACGCAGTGCAATTGCTCACCACCCGCCGACCGACACCCAGCCAGTCCCCCGAGCGGCGAATCCCTGCCCCCCACTTCCCCGTTTCTGTACTGGATGGGACGTCACATGGTATGGAATACACCGTTGGCCAGTTTGGGTCAGGTGCCCTGGCTGTGTCCTGTGCCAACTTCTTGTGCCCCTCCAGCTTTCTCACTGGCTGGGCATGAGAAGCTGAAAAATCCTTGACATTAGTCTAAACACTACTGAGCAACAACTGAAAACATCAGTGTTATCAACATTCTTCGCTCTGAACTCAAAACACAGCACTGTACCAGCTACTAGGAAGACAGTTAACTCTATCCCAGCTGAAACCAGGACAAAGGTCTTTACAAATTGCTATTCATGCCATAAGGCACAATAACAAAGAAATCAACACTGTTGTTTCTTTACATTAATTTAGAATATAAGTACATTATTTAGAAGAAGGCAGTTAGAAACAGCATGACTCTGCCTTAAAACATTATGCATATGAGAAATAAACAGAGAGGATTGGAAAGTTTGTATCAAAATTATTTTCACCGAAGATGTGCCAACTAAATATTTAGATAAATCCTTTTATTCTAATGAAACTTCATTTGACTAAAAGAACCTGAATGAAATATTGTAAAAATGTTAAAATATTCTGCTTTCATACTTATGGAATGAAATGTCTCTATCTGAAAAATAGAGAAGTAGGAACTTTAGGAATCCAGAATTTTTCTGGCTTATTTTAAACACCTACTTTAGAATAAGATGAGCGAAGCCTCAGAGACGCCTACTTTTACCATTGATTACAGAAGGAAGGTCAGTTGTACATGTTTATAGTTGGCCAGGTGAATCACTCTCTTATTTTGGGTGTTCTAGGACACCTTTTTTTTTATGTTACCTGGAGTAGCATCCAAACAAAAGTTCATCTTCAAAAAATGAGAATCTTGAAGCAATCCAATGACAGAAGTTGAAAACTGAAAGCTGAAAAATACAGAATTGGTCATTTTCACACTGCTCTAATTCTTAATTTCTGGTTGTACAGAAAGAACCCAGATAGATTAGGGGGATTTTTTAGTACCTTGTCAAACCTGGAGCTAATTTCTTATTCTTTGTAGTTTCGAGAAATAAACTCCTATCCTTTAGTTATATCTGGAATTTTCTCTAGACAGCCCATGTGTTTCTTCTAATGTATGTCTATTGTTCACTGAAAACAGTGAGTAGAATAGAGTCTGATATTATCTACTTGTGTCTTAACAGTTCTTGAGGTTATTGTGCTGTAAATTAATGCCCAATTTTAGAACAAATAAGCTGGAAATTTTGAAAAGCAACTATAGAATCCTTGCAGGAATTAGTCAATGAAGATTCATAAAAGCATCTATGTAAAGAAAAATCTGAAAGGGAAAGTACAAAGGCAATAAGTTGTTGAGAGTAGGTGACTGCAGCAAAAAGCCACAGCAGGAATATATTCAAACAAGCAGTTTGCAAATGTTAAGCTGTATATCAGCATCATTTAGTCTCCTTATTCCCACTTATCCAGGAACATTTGGTATACATCTTGATCTTGAATAGTTATCTCAGATCCTTTCATTTAAGATCATCTGCGTGCTTTATTAACATTCTCATCTCTCTTCCAGTTTATCAATGAGCATATTAAATGGAGGTCAGAACTCTGGCCTCTAGAGTCAGCACATGATACCTCCCATCTACTTATTTCATTGTTAATTTTCATTACTTTTTGTTACAGACTTTTAGACAGATTTCAGTTCATTGACAGTATTCTTTGCAGAGCAATTTATACAAATTTTTCAAGTGAAATGTGATAGAGTCAGTGTCTTTTTTATTGCATGAGTTTATACCTTTGAAAGCTCTTCTAAGATCAACATAATCTAGGAAATGAAGTCTAACTCAGTGTGTCAAACAGTTCATTGAGATGTTAAAGAAAATAATATATGCATATGATGTTAAAAATGATAACATAATTAAAATATTTCACAGAATAGGATACCTAATTCTTATGAGTTCATTGCTTTCCAGGCACTGGTCCTGCATATACTGAGATTCTTCAGCCTGAATTGACCTCCATAGAATTGGAAGTGCTAAGTACCATACAATATCGAGCTTTCCACATTTAATGATTTTTCTTTTGGATTTTAATGTAGGAAATCACTTAATCATGCGTGAAATGAAAGAATCATCCAAGAAATGAAAGAACCATCCAAGCAGTCTCACTAAAGTTAAGATTCCCACTTACAAGTATTGAGTTACACATATAGGTTAAGTCCTGATCTTCACCTAAGATAAATCAGTGTGGCTTCATTTAATTCAATAGAACTAGGCCAGTTCACCTCATCTAATGATCTGTCAGCTTACACTTTTTTACTAAGGATATGAGCTCGACCTAAGAGGTTCTACTTTGAAAATCATTCTATTCCTCTTTTCCAAAAATGACTTCATACATTTGAAAGTTTTTGCCAGTGTTTTTAATTCTTCCAGTTGTGGTTTTTGTTCTTTTCTATCTCTTGCAAGTACAGTGTCACAAAGTAAATGTTTACTTACAAAAAAACCTGAATATGCATATTAGTCATTTTCACAACATTCTCATTGAGTGTTTTGCTTAGTTTGGTACATACGATTGGCAGATTGGATCTGATCCTAACACACAACATGTATCATTTAGGCCATAATGTAGGACTTTGACCTGGGCAGACTCCTAACAAAATTAGGACACGTAGATGCAAGAGTATCATCAGCCGGGAAGTGATTTACCATTCAGCTCTCAGTTGTGCTTCCAAGCCCACACCATTGCTTCTCCTCCACCTTCTTTCCCAATGTGAAGTGAAAGGCATTGTTATACCCACCTGATAATTTAGCTAATAAAAGGTGTTAAGCTAAACCATTTAGTTTCAGATGGGAATAGGGAAAGTTTCACAAGCAAGTTTCACAAGTACTGCTCTTGACATACTAATTAACATAATGCATCCCAGCCATATGTGCGAGTATTTTGCCATCTTTTCTTAAAAAACAAAGTCAAATAGGTTAGCTTAATACCTGTGGTTTCAGCTGATTGATGGGATTTTTGCATGGAGGGGAGGAGAAGCATTCACTGGCTATCACCACTCTAAGCTAGCAGGAAAGGACCGAGAGCATTATCTATCTTTCACGCTGTCTTGCTCTGACTATCAGTTTTTCCTGATGCTTGGTAGTTGCAGTACTTGAGCACCCAAATGAAAACCCAGGCAAGAATCTTAAATATGTGAATGAACAGTGAACTGAAGTACAAATTCAGTCTGAAATATCTGGTTGCTGTGGGTTAATGACAAATAAGGAGAAAGTGCCAAGCTAAAAATATACCTCAGATTATATACCTCCCTGAACATTGCTAAAGAAAAGCCAGAAGACATACTTTAATGATTTAAACATCTTTCTTTTTACAATATATAGGGTTTTTTCCTCTTAGCTCGTGTTCTGTTCCACTTGTTTTCAATAGGAGTATTGTGCACGTCTATGACATCAGAATGTTGTTTCTTGTACATATGGTGATCATGAAATCAAAAGCAGTATTTTTTTATGTGCAAATGTATTCTGTGATGCTCAATTTCTTTTGTGAACTATGATCTTATGAACAGTGACTGTATACACAGCTTGGGAAACCAAACTTTCTTTGCCTCACTGGCTCTAATAAGAAGATAGGAGAAAACACTCTTCTAAAAAGACATGGAAGAACATTATAAAAGATACTGACAAAAGGATATAAAAATGCTCTGGATTAACAATGATGTCTAATAAGGTGCAGCTGTCTCCTGGTAAGTAAAACTATGTTTGAACTAGTTAATACGTACAAGCTTCAAGAAATTCATGCTTGAGATGACAAAGTGATGCTGGCATTTGCTGCAATTTATTTATTTATTTATTTAAATATGCTTTGCAGCTTTATCAAGATGTCTGGCCTAGATGTCATGGCATCTCATGATGCCCTCAATAGCTTGGCTAGAGCATATTTACATGACAAACAGGAAGAAAAACTGCTCAGACAATTGACTTGGCCACCATGTCTAAATCCATGTCTAAATCCTATCCTTTTGCAGGATAAAGTCAAGAAGTGAATTATAAATGGGATCTTTGTTAAGTAGCAACAGAATTAAGGAGTAAAAAATGCTATAAATGTTTCATAGAATCATAAAATGTTTTGGGTCAGAAGGGATCTTAAAGATCATCTAGTTCCAGCCCCCTACTGTGGGCAGACACCTTTCACTAGATCGGGTTGCTCAAAGCCCTGTCCCAGTGGACTTTGAACACTTCCAGGAACGTGGCATCCACAAGTTCTCTGGGCAACCTGTTCCAGTGTCTCACCACCCTCACTGTAAAGAAATTCTTCCTTCTGTCCAGTCTAAACCTACCCTCTTTTCCTTTAAAACCCTTACGCCTGTTTGGCTGAATCCCATTTCTGCTGGACATGTGTGGAAAGAGACAGTGCTATTAAAAGACAAAAGGCCTGTTGGAACTTCCTACTGTGTAAGTATCATGCATCTAACTGTTTTTCGGAGAAATCAACACATTCCCCCTGCATCCTTCCTGATACGTGTGGATGAGTAGGAAATGAATTCTGAATCTCTTCTCATTGCAGGGTGACGTTCATTTTACTGATTGCACAGCTTCCCTTGCTCCTGAGCAAATTCTGGGGAGGTTACTCGTTGTGATGACATTTATTTTGTCTGCAAGGAAACTTAGAAAGTAGAATAAGTCCACATATTTTAGATACATAATAGTTACGAGAAAGTAAATTGTAGTATGTTCTTCCTGTCACTTGCCCTTTAAACTAGCGTTCTAGGTGATGACCTTACATCTTCATAAGTGAATATGATGGGATCTTCTGCCTAGGCTTGTGATGAGCACACAGTTGTAGCAGTTTTGTAATGCCTCACATCTGGTGACAAAGATAGGAAGGATAAGAAAAGGCCAGAGCCATATGTTTTTATATTTTCTCTTTAAGACGTATTATATATTTATCTAGAAATCCAATTACAAATGTCAAGGTTCTACTCAAGAGGAGTGTTATGAGAAGAGTTAAATAGGATATAGTCCTCAGCTACCTCACTAGTACTGTCTCTGGTCCTTATTCTTCCTCTCCATTTCATCTATCTAGTACTATCTGCCAGTGACACACATAGGAGTAAATGTCTAACAGCACTTCAGCCACTTTTGATTCACCAGTCCAAATGATCAAATTCTCAAGTTGAATCATCCATTGGCAGTCTGTGACATGAATGGCCAAGAAGGTTTGAAATCACATTGCTGCAACTTTGTGGGGAACTAGTGGCAATGCAGTATAAGTATTGCACCGGCCTCCTCGGAGGGGTGGCGCTTGGGGGTAGAGGGTGACACCCACGAAGGGGAGGGCGCGCTTTTGGACACTATAAATGTAATTGTTACGACGCAATAAACGCCATTTGCTGCTTCTACTCCATGAGTGTCTGAGTCGTCAATGGCCCGGAGCGGGGAGAGCTCTGACCTGGTAAGACACAAGCCTGAGGTTGTCAAAGGGAAAGACAACAAGTGGTGACCCCGACGTGATACTGCCAGGTGGCCCGGGTAGGGCGAGAAGGCTGCAGCCATGGAAGCGGTTGTGAAGGTGCTGAAGGCACTGGCCCACGACGCCGAGATTTCTGTGAAATCGAAACGGGTGCGAGAGTGTGTGGGGTATCTCCTGAAGACGGGAGTGATCAACACACCGGCTGATGTTCTTTCAACTGGTGTGTGGCCGCAGTGTTTGCGGGAGCTCACGGAGCGAGCGATGGCAGGGAAAGCGGAAGAGTTGCAGACGTGGGGACAAATCGTCTCCGTGCTCCGACATGCCCATCAAGAGAAAGAAGCGTGGAAGGCGGCGAGAGCAATCATGGGTTTGCCCTCTTCTGTAGCAGTTCAAGCCGGATCTCGAGCAGCAGCGGAGATTGCGCAAGAACAAATAAAGAAACGGGCTGTGGAAACCGAGACCACGGAAGATCAGCCACCAACTGCCTGCCCGGTGAGACCGACCCCGAAGTCAGGGGAGGGAGAGCAAAAAGATAGCCCAGGGCAAGGGGGTTGGAGGGAGCCCAAGCCAGTAGCTAGTGATGAGGACAGTGGAGACTATCGGGAGGTGCCCACTGCACCACCCGTGGAGCAGGGAGATACGGAGGGGCGGGAAGAGAAGGACAATCGAACGGCGGAGAGACCTCCCGCCTATCCCTGGGAAGAGTTGGCTAAGCTAAAGATCAGGGAACAGGGCGAAGAACGGGCTCCTACGCAGGGAAAAAGGGGTGAAGAGGGAGGCGGTCGGAGGCGACCGAGAGACGGGCCAAATAAGGAGAAAAACGAGGACTTGAATGTTGATTGGATACCGGGTACTCCGATCAGGAAGTGGGTGCGGTCAAGCGATGAGTCAGGGAGTGAGACGGAAGAGGAGGAGGAGCGAAAAAGCAGGGGGCGTAGACAGAGGAGGGTCCGGTTTCAGGAGGTGGAGAAAGAGGAGGGGCAGAATTGGGCGGAGCTGGAGCGGCTCTTTGAGCTGCTGAGAGAGGAAGTGGTGAAACAGAAGGAAACCACAAGCAAGCAGAGTGAACTATGCCGGAAAGCAATTCAGGCGTCACAAGATAGGGAGACAGAGCGAAAGGGGTATACCCTCCCGTTGACGGATTGGCAATTAGTCGCCACGGAGTGTGCATTACAAGGGCTCAAGTTACAACTACCACCCACTATTGCGCCTGTGCGCGCTTTGGCTGGGGGCCAAGGGGTGGAATGGCAGCCTTTAGACCCTAAGTTGGTCGCACAATTGAAGAGCGCTGTGACGGAGGAAGGGCCTGATGGTCCTTTAGCAGGTGTTTTGTTAGACCAGGTTCATGCGTCAGGGCTTCTTCCCTGGGATTGTCGCATGTTGGCGCGATGCCTGCTACCACCTACAATGTGCCAAATGTGGAAGATGGAATGGGTGAATGTGCTGCAGCAGCAATTAACGGAGGCGTCTAGGGACAGGGGACATCCATTGAGGCACGCCACCCTACAGCAGCTCAAGGGGTCTGACCCAGCTGCCAACACACCCCAGCTGCAGGCAGCTAGTCTGAGAGGCCGTGAAATCCGTGCCACCACTCAGGCGTCACGGGAAGCGTATCGGAAGATCGCGAAACTGGAAAAGAGGGGGGAGCCTTGGCTTTCGATTCGCCAGGGGCTTGATGAAGGGTTTCTTCCCTTCTGCGACCGCCTGCAACAGGCGTTAACAAAGGCAGACCTTCCCGAGGGGGCTAAGGGCCCGATTATGGCCGAATGTCTTCGACAGAGGGGGAACCCACAAACTCAGCAGCTCATGGTCGGTGCTCCAACGGGGCTAGACGTAGGGGGCCTAATTAAGTGGGTTTTGGAGAAACAGCAACAAGGAATAGCGCAGACACAAGCACAGGCTTTCGCTGCAGCTATCACTCAGGCAGGTCGGGAGAAAGTATGTTATAGGTGTGGTCGCCCAGGGCACTTTAAAGGTCAGTGTCCAGAAAGAATGGGGACAACGCAAAGGGCAGGAATAAGATGCTGGGCGTGTGGGGGATTTGGACATACAGCTAGGGAGTGCCGAAGAAGACAGGGAAACGGGGGACCGGCGGCCGGGAGGCGAGGCCTGACTGCTGGAGCCAACAGCCCTCGCCCAGAACAGCCACAGAGGCCCGGGATGCGGCAGAACTCCGGAGAGAACCCCCAGACCTCTCCACCGTCGCCTTGGTCGTAGACTTTGAGCAACGCCCGATGGTGCGACTGAGGTTGAGCAATCCTCGGTGCGCCGATGGGACGAGGACTATAGAAGTACAAGCTATGGTGGACACCGGCGCAGACGTCACAGTTATCAACATGAAGCACTGGCCACCTACATGGCCGCTGGAACGAACCTGTGGGGTGCAAGGAGTCGGCGGAATGGTAGAAGCATCTCGTAGTGTATATAAACTGTGTTGTGAGGTGGATGGCGGGGACTTTTGCGGCGTTCGACCTTATGTCTTCCAATTTGGGGCCAACTTGGTGGGACGAGACATCTTGGCTGCTATAGGCTGTCAGATGTCAAATTTACCCTGAGGGCCACTGTTCTAGTAATGGACGCGAAATGGGCGATACCACTGAAATGGAAAACAGATGACCCGGTGTGGGTAGAGCAGTGGCCCTTGACGACAGAAAAGCTGAACGCCCTCATGTTGATTGTACAAGACTTGCTGACTGATGGGCGCATTGAGCCCTCTCGGAGTCCATGGAATGCACCAGTCTTTGTAATTATGAAAAAAGATAAGAAACGATACCGCATGCTGCACGATCTACGTGCGATCAACAACTGTGTCGAGAGTTTTGGAGCTCTGCAGCCTGGCATTCCATGGCCGGGGGCGGTCCCGACCACCTGGCCAGTGGTGGTAATGGATATTAAGGACTGTTTCTTTTCGATACCACTAGCCGAGCAGGATCGGGAGCGCTTTGCATTTACAGTACCCACGACTAATTTACAGCAACCGGCGAACAGGTATCAGTGGACAGTGCTGCCTCAAGGAATGAAGAATTCACCCACCATTTGTCAACAAGTAGTGGCAGCGGTTTTAAGGCCTGTCCGTGAGCAGTATCCGCACGTGTATTTTATTCATTACATGGACGATATTTTAGTAGCCGCAAGTACCGCTGCTGAACTCACACAAGCGGAAAAAGCGGTGTGTACTGCTTGCGAGAGTCAGGGACTGCAGTTACAGACGGCCAAGACACAAAGGAGCCCCGGCGTCATATACCTGGGGCTGAGTGTCCGAGATACCTCAGTAGTTCCGCAAACGGTAGAGCTACCCACGGACATTCGGACGCTACATGATGCCCAAAGGCTCTTAGGCTGCCTACAATGGCTACGACCTCTGTTACCTATTACGCCAGAACTATTGAACCCTCTATTTGACCTATTAAAGGGCAAACTGGAGGCGACAGAGAGTTGTCAGCTAAGTGAGGAAGCTAAGGAGAGTCTAAAGCGGATACAGGAATTGCTACAAACGAGTTCAGTACACAGATGGGATCCAGCCCTACCGCTTGTCTTGGCGGTTACCAATACCGAACATGGCGGTGTCGGGGTAATAGCACAAGGAGAACACTCGGCGTTGCGACCTCTTTATTGGCTGAGCTCCACACGGTTAGACCGAGCGTGGTCGAGTGTAGTACGTGTCATCATATTGCTCATACTCCAAGGACGACACGTATGCACGCGTTATTGGGGCAAAGAGCCAGATGTAATCCTACTCCCCTTTACGCGACAGGAATGGGAGCTTCTTTGTCACAGTGATGATTACCTCCTTAGCACGCTGAAAGACACAGCACATCGAATACAGATACAAGCCACTCTAGACATCTTTAGACATTGCCGGACTCTGATCCCTGTACAGCCGAAGGTTTCCAAACAACCAGTAAGCGGTCCTACGCTGTTCACAGACGCCTCATCTTTGACGCATCAAGCCGCAGTGGTGTGGCGTGAACAAGGGGAATGGAAACGCATCACCGAGACAGACAAAAAGGCCTCAGTTCAGCAATTGGAGGCCAGAGCTGTCGCCATGGCGCTGTTAGCCATGCCGCATACGGCCATCAACATAGTGTCTGACTCTCGTTTTACAGTGATGTTAGCAGAGCGCATGGGACAACCTGGCTGGCCCGGAACAAAAATAGCACTGAGTATCTATACAGCTTTACAGGCGAGGACGGAACCAGTGTTCTTCGCCTATGTAAAAGCGCACCAAAGTGCGGAAGGCTATTTTAAAGGCAATGCGGAAGCAGACCGTGTAGCTAAACAGATATGGACATTGGAGGAAGCGTTCCGGTTACACGAAGACCTACATATTGGTCCGCATGCGATAGCCAAAGAGTGCAACATTCCTATCAGCACAGCCAGAGAAGTTGTCAGTGCCTGCCCACACTGCCAAAAAACCCCTCTCTGGTTGTCGGGCGTCAATCCTCGTGGTCTATGTAGCAATGAGCTGTGGCAAACCGACTTTACCTGGTTTGCGCCGTTCAAGCCTAATGCATGGTTGGCGGTCACTGTCGACACCTACAGTGGAGTCATCTTGGCTACACACCATAGAGGCACCAAAGCTTCTCACGCACGACATCATTGGATGGCCGTCATAGCCTGCCTGGGCCGTCCACAGTGCATTAAAACAGATAACGGCTCTGCGTTTACTGCTGCGAGCACCCGAGAATGGGCACACCGTTGGGGCATACAGTTAAAACAGGGCCTCCCCTATAATTCCCAAGGCCAAGGCATTGTCGAGCGGGCGAACCAGACACTCAAAGCCAAACTAGTTGTGCTTGGGGAGGGGGAAGGTTTCTCCCAGGGGATTCCCGTGGCACATCAAGGCCCACTTCTAGCGAGAGCACTCTACTCTCTCAATTTTTTCGCCCGCTCGGGAGCCACAGGGGCCCCGATGGCCCGACACTGGGCGGCAGCATCCCCAGCGATCGGGCCGCCTGTGCGCGTTAAGGACTTGAAGACCGGTCAATGGGAGGAGGGGTATCGGCTGGTAACGGTGGGGCGTGGATACGCTGCCGTGCAAGACGACACGGGGCAGACCCGTTGGGTACCAGCACGGTGCGTGAAACCTCAAATGTAACTGTGTCTTTTACAGGTGTGGTACCTACGTAACCGGGTGGTGTGCCCGGACTGCAGAGATTGTGCCCCTTGGCTGCTTGTGCAGTGTCCTGACTGTGGGAAACGCTCTTGGCTGCACGCCAGTTGGCTGTTAACTCGTTGCAGGCCTTGTCTTGTGTCTTATAGAGAAGGCCTACAGCATCTAAGTGAGTCAAGAGCAGGTGCGTCAGCAGACCATGAAAGTCGACAAGATGCCGCCTCTGATGCCGCCGCTGAAGTCATCCACGTCAACGCTTTGGGCGCGTGGGGAAGCCGCGTGGAGTGCCGGAGAAACATCTGGGTCCCGCAGATTTGGCAGATTGCGGAAAATGACTGGGAGAAGGTCAAACGCCAGCAGGCGAAGCGGAGGGCAGGGCGGTGGGCTCGGCGGTAGCGGGGTAGTGTGGGTGCTCGGCTATTTTATGGCCGTGCTTGGGGGAGCACAAGGACAGTTTATGGAAGCCTTACGGCACGTGGCGCAGAAACGTTCCTATGGGGAAGTGTGTGTGCCGTTGGGGACACAGAGCTGCTCGGTAGCAATACCTCTCAACCATAGCGAGCTACCTACAGGAGGTTGGTCGTGTTGCGTGACTCTCAATACGGAAGGCGGCTTTAGGGGCGAGACACCGTTACAGTGTACTGGGTCCGAGCTTGAGCTTGGGGTACGGAATACCCAAGCTTTGCAAGGCATAACATGTCAAGTATTAAAGCAAGGGAAAGTATTGGAGTGGTTAGGAAATGAGACGGTAAGAGTCACAAAGCAGACCCAGCACGTTCTTCTGGCACACCGGGAGATGATAGAGGTGCTGGCCGCTGTCATAGTGCAAGGGGGTTGCAAGGCAGCGGTGCTAAGCAACACCACCTTTTGTTGTCTCACAACTGACGACTATCAGCAACTTGCCATTAATGAGTCGCGGTGGAGGGACATGGCTCGAGAAATAATTAAGCTCGTAGAGGCAAAACAAGGGGGATAGGAATGGTTGGGTAATATCTTTGACTCAGTATGGCAATGGCTATTGTTGTTGTTGAATTGGGAGTGGATTTGGTGGATTTTAGGTGGAGTATTGATTGCTTGGATATGTTTATGTTGTGTTTTACCCGTAGCAGTGCGCTGGTTACGCTCAGCAGGGCAACGGCTGATAAGGGTAGAGAATCGCGTTTTATATATGCGCTTAACGCAAGAAGATACAGCACTTTAGGATGGGGAGGGGGAACTGTGGGGAACTAGTGGCAATGCAGTATAAGTATTGCACCGGCCTCCTCGGAGGGGTGGCGCTTGGGGGTAGAGGGTGACACCCACGAAGGGGAGGGCGCGCTTTTGGACACTATAAATGTAATTGTTACGACGCAATAAACGCCATTTGCTGCTTCTACTCCATGAGTGTCTGAGTCGTCAATGGCCCGGAGCGGGGAGAGCTCTGACCTGGTAAGACACAAGCCTGAGGTTGTCAAAGGGAAAGACAACACAACTTAACAGTTTAAAAGCTCTGTTTCTATGCCTTTAAGAACCGTGTGACAGTACCATCATATTCATACTCTAGTGACCTATTCAAGGAGCCATACAACTGTGTGAAGCACATGCTTCAGTCAGAGTATCAGTACCTCTAATTGTTATATAGTGACACCTCCCAAACAGAAAAAATAAAAGAGGAAATGAATTCTTTAGGATGGTGGTAGCACCAATTTAGTATAAATATACAATATTATAATACATAACATTATTATCAAAGGGCATTGGTACAAAAAGGTACATTACCTTACCCATCTGTTGGGAACATCTCATGAGGATATTTTGTCATAAATCTGACTAACGTATCTCTATCTCGGATCTTTCCATTCAATTATTTCTTACTTGATTTCCCATTCATAGACAGGCTTTCCTTACAGTTCAAGTTCCTGTTAGCTTAATTTTGCTCTTACTTAAACATATTTGCTTGCAAGAAGTTTAGAGAAAACCATCTGAAAATGATTTTTTTTTCCACTCTGTTAAACTTTTTCATAAAGTTTGCAATATTTTGTTACCAAGTTTTTGTGTTTCTTTTACTTACAATGACAGTGGCCCCTTTGTTTAATCAGATAAAATCTGATAAATTGACCAAAACATAAAGGTAGTTATTTGTATATAGATGAAGGGAGGTCTAGTAGGGATGAAGCTGAAAAATTCTTAAGATATAGGGCCTGATCTTGAATTTATAAATAATTCTTTTGGGGAGAAACTTACAGCTTACAGCTCACATGGTGATGTGCTCCACTATTACAGAATCATCTGCTAGGAGACTCATAAAAGGATGTGCCTTCTCAACTTCTTATATACTCCCAATGGCACATCATTCTCATTCCCAGTCAGAAAAGGAGGAATAAAATTGTATAAAACTGCACCTTTCCCATTTGTGCAGCTTTTTGTTTGAGTAAATGTGCTGGTTTTGGCTGGGATAGAGTTAATTTTCTTCACAGTAGCTAGCATGAGGCTGTGTTTTGGATTTGTGCTGAAAACAATGTTGATAACACAGAGATGTTTTCGTTACTGCTGAGCAGCGCTTACCCAGAGCCAAGGGCTTTTCTGCTTTTCACCCCACCCCACCAGCGAGGAGGCTGGGGGGGCACAAGGAGTTGGGAGGGGACACAGCCGGGACAGCTGACCCCAGCTGACCCAAGGGATATCCCAGACCATAGGACGTGATGCTCAGCATGTAAAGCTGGGGGAAGAAGAAGGAAGGGGGGGCGTTCGGAATGATGGCGTTTGTCTTCCCAAGTCACCATTATGCGTGATGGAGCCCTGCTGTCCTGGAGATGGCTGAACACCTGCCTGCCCATGGGAAGTGGGGAATGAATTCCTGGGTTTGCTTTGCTTGTGCACGTGGCTTCTGCTTTACTTATTAAACTGTCTTTATCTCAATTCACGATTTTCTCACTTTTACTCTTCCGACTCTCTCCTCCATCCTGATGTGGGGGGGAGTGAATGAGCGGCTGTGTGGGGCTGAGTTGCCCGCTGGGGTGAAACCACGACAGTAAAGTATTTAGGTTGCAAGTGTTAGTAATTTGTTCCTGCTTGATTTAGACTACAGAGGGGTAGATACCTTGACAAACTGCCAGACAATGGGGAAGCAAACACCTTTCATTTCAATGTATTCAGTTCTTTCCTGCTTTTTCCCCTCTGATTCTCCCTACCTTGTGATCTTCAGACCATTGGTCCCAGACCAACGCAGCAAGTTGTAGAAAATGTTTGAAAACTATTTAGAAAAACATTCCCTAATTCTCCCATATGTTCCTACAGTCCAGAGAAATGTATGGGTACATTTGCACAAACACTGAGAACGTTCATCCAAAAACTAGGATGTCAGGAGAAAGAAAGTATATCTTATGGAATTGTTTTGATTTATTCCATGCTGAGAAGTGAACAAGAAAATTCACAGAACTGGAACTAATTCAAACAAAAGAGTTCCATTGATATATGAAGTTGATGGATGTTGCTTGCTCTGTATATTATGATTTATAGATAGCTAGCATACATGTATTTTGAATGTTGAGTTTACATTGAAAAATAAAGTTGAAAAATAAAGTATCGTAGCTGTGAATGGAAATCAAGTAAGGTTACAATCTAACAAAATGACTGTGAAACAATACCATCTATGTAATGTAGCACCCAGAAAGCAAAATCTGCAGTTTTACTCTATGTACTGGCAGATTTTAAGAGCGCCTAGACAAACAACATTTTTGCACATGAGAGGGAATCAGTGCTCAGTTTTGACATCAAATACTTATCCTGCCTTTTACACATTGCCATCTTTTATACTTGATTTTTCTCTCAGTTTGCATGACAGCAAGCGTTTGTGCATATGCAATTCCATGGCACATTTAGCCATCAACAAGGCTTATTTTGATCCATTTACAGAGAAGTGATATTGCTGTAAGAGCACTAAAGGCAGCATGGAAGAGTTTAAATGAAATTGTACTTCAGAAGCCACAAAAACTGCTCCCTGGTGTCCCGTAGCTTTTATGAGCCTTTGCAAATAGGCAGCAGGACTGTTAACAGACCATGATGACATGAGAAACATGTTGTATAATACAATTATTTTATGTTAAAGCAGTGATACAATTCATTTTAATAATGAAACATAATACACTGCTAATTGATAGTGCATTAGTTTTTATGGGATATGGAATATGGAAGTGATGGGAACAAATCAAGTATATGTTATTCTGTTGTATGCTAACTTCTGTGTAGCATGTAGGGAAGAGTATAAATAAAAGCTCTCAATTACAGTAAAAGTGTCAATACTGCTTCTGCAAAGACTCTGAAATGTAAAATATCCCTTCAGCTCATCTGTTTTTATCATATTAAAAAAAAATAAAATTACTGTGTTCATACTGAAGTTCTCATAATACTTTTATGGTTATTATAAATAGCTAGTCCCTCATATACTGTTAACAAGAGTATGTGCTCAAAAGGAGGACTTCACAGTAAATCAGACTGGTATTACATATGACCAAAACCTTTTTAAATTGAAGTTTATGGCATCAAGTCTCTTGAAGCAGTCTAAAGCCCAGTAAAATGACTCATTGGTTTGAAATAACCCCTTCTGAAATACCAACTTGTCTGTCACATTTAAGTTTTAATAACCAAGTACAACCTTTACATAACAAGTAGGATAACTGAATATGTAGAAAAACATACCAAATATTATGGAATTAAAATTACAGCTGCCATTATAGCTAAATGAACCAGTCTTGCAGCTCTTTAGAGGTAATCTTTTTAAAATAAAGTCTTTGATCTCATGTCTTCCCTTTATTCAGGACTGAAAAGAGTGGGAGCACTGGGAAATGAAGGCTCCCTGGTTCTGCAACAACTTGTCCTTTTCTCAAGTTATCAAAATTTACATGTGCCCTTTCATGTTATAGAATCTCTTCAACTTGACATACTTGTTGATTTTAGGCACTATGACTCCATTCATTTAACCATGTGGCACTTTAAACTGTAGAATCTGAACACATTTTGCATTTGAATACATTTAGCTTGCTCTCCTCTGCAAAGTAGGGAAATGCCATGAAAGCCCTCTAAAACACAATGAAAATCAGCTGAGAGAGAAGGAGAGGCTAAAGAAGGACTTTTAACATCGCTTTGCTATGCAGAGGTGACTTGTATGATTCAATCAATGTCTTTGCACTGCACTCCTCCTAGCTCCTTGTTCCAAGGATCGTTATGGACAAAACCTGCTGGATTGCCTCTGCATCTGTTATTGGAGACATGCATGTAAAAATCTAATGTGGGAGAGATGTGGATAGAATTGTAGGTATTCAACTGTATCATATAATGCAGTAAAGACATTATTCATCAAGACCATCTAAACCAGAAAATGCGTATACTAGTTAACCTCTCCCTTCACCTTCTGAGGGACATGGGTCCCTCCTCACTGTTACTCTAACATACCATCTTCTTTCTTCACAAACTTAGCTCTATTTCTCCTCTGACCATCTCCTACACCCACCATTAGAAAATACGCCTTGGATTACTGAGTGCAGTGCCAAAGTTTTAGATGTCCAGCCCTGTTGCAGAACCCAGAACCCAGTTTGAGGTGGCTGTATTGTATAGTGGGTTTTATTGAATACTGAAGTGGTCAGGTTCATGGATACTTAGGTCTGTAAAAAGCCAGTGGCACAGTTCAGCACAGAACAGACTACTTGCTGAAGTCTAAATGTATTAGCTGCATTGTGCTGGCAGTAGCATGATATTTCTTTTCAATTAAAAAGCCCTAGATTTCAGCTTTATTATCTTGAATGCAGTAAAGCATTGATATGGCTAGATTGCAAGGGTAGTTGAGGTGTTCAAATTTGCACACTACAGTCATGAGAAATACTTGGAAGGTTCTTTCTCCCCTTACGTGTCTGCCTACTGAAAATACAGAAGCAGTTTTACAGGCTAAGAAGGTAAAAATAAGATGCCTACGCTAGGATGACATAGCAGTTAAACTGGGATTTTCAGGGTTACAGCTTCTGATTTAAGCACTTAGTATCTATCTAAGTGCCAATTCACTAGCCTGAATTCTTTTTTTTTTTTTTTTTTTTTTTAAAATCTGGTCCTAGGAGAGATTATAATATACAGTTTACAAGAAAGTTAGTGTAATTATTGATGGGCATAAGTTGCTAATTTTCCCTGACATAATCCTGCTGCACAACATCAAAGGCAGCAAATAAATGAAAAACTTGAAAAAAAAAGATGAATGAGGATGTCACTGCATCAATCTTGTTTGCAGCCAATGGAGCTTCACACGGACAGGAAAATTCATTTTAGAATTTGGCTTATATGACCTGTGTATTCATCTGGATCCCAAATAACCTGCAATTTGCTGCTTCATCTGATCCTGACTTTTTGGGAAATGATTAGATTTTCCTGACCCTTCCTGCCAGATCTTAATTGTGTGGTAGTTAGAGGGATAAATGTTAATTATGAATGCTGTCTGCTGTCCTCATTTCCCTCTTCCCCTCCTCCTGTTCTACTTAATCAAATTTTAACTCTGGTTTAATTATTTTGTTACCCATTTTGGCACTACTTCACTACAAAAAAAAAAAAAACAACCAAACCCTGAAACCCCACACCTTTCTTAAATAAATCATATACTTAGCCTGCCTTAATAAAGTAATACTATCAATTAAAAATGTAGTCACTTTGAAAATTACATAGTTTCAGCTATTGTGTCGATATTTGCTAGCTTTTTAAGTGGTACAGCCACAGTTAGCCTATTTTATTTTTCTTTCTCCTGTGGCAGAACCTTGAATCTCACCTTCCCACACTCAATACACCAAGTATAGCTCAACCATCTGTATGTGCCAGCAGGTGTGGTCAGTTGTAAGACCACTTGGCATGAACGGCCTGCCTTACAAAACACTCGTGCCATTGCTGCAACTAAGTCCTCGCAAGTCAAGATGTTAATAGGTAGTAGTTGCAGGGAATTAATAGAGAAGAATACCGGGATATTGAAAGAGATATATACTTTGTTATTATTGTTATTGTTGGTGGTGGTGTTATTTTCCTAATCAGATACTGGTGCCAAACCCTCTTGTCAAATGAGGATACAAATGTCCACCAAAAAGTATGTAATGCATTTTGAAGTTTACCTCAGTCACTACTGATTCAGAAATTGCTTGAGTTTTTGAGATTGCCAGCCTTCTGACAGTCTTGTAAATCACGTTGCTGCATGTTTTAATGAAGTTAAGAACCAGCAGTGCTATTGTCCAGTAAGAGTGGTCGCAAGTTCTGATTTCAAGAATAAGGCCATACCATTTGCTGTGTAGAGAAGAAGACTGAACCAAAGCTACAGCTAGGATTGGAAGACTATTGAGTTTTCACACAACCAGCCAAGTAAGAGCTGACAGGCAGCAAGGCACAGCTTTCTAAGGCACATCTCAGCAGTAACTGATAATGTGAGCATTCCTGAGCAAATGAAGTGGGTGAGTTAAAATCAAATTTATTTATTTGAAGTCTGAATTCACATGCTTGGCTGGGTTCTAAAATGAAGTCTCTCACACTGTCTCCTGTTTAGCAAATCCTTCTTTGCTGCTTCATCGCTGCTATCTGTCAAATGCCAGCTAAGACCCAGTGCCCTCCAGTATGAGTACTGTGTCTTCTCCAAAAAATCACCTGTTTCAGCTGAGGTAGAGAGCACTACCTGAACTACTATTTATCGGTGTTTCTTCGTTCACTTTTTCCTGCCTAAGACCCCTGTATAAAGAAGACATTTTCCTTCACTCCACTGCAATGTAGGCTGTTGGCAGAGAGGTGACAAGCACTTTCCTACGTATGTAATTAATCTTGACAGCGGGGAGGCAACACACAGTAGCTGTAGTATTTGCTTGTCCCTACTGCCTTGTGTCTGGGATTAATGTCTGACATCATGGTTTATGCTGGAAAACATCCACATGTAGCTAGGATTTCTGAACTGGTGCCTAAAGCACCGAAACATTTTAGAACGTGCTCTCTATCACCCCTTTGCTGTTAGTGACTGTGTCACAGCATAGTTACAGGAGAGGCTTGCTGTGTGCTAACTTGTTGAACGCAGGGGAAAATCTGACATCTCAGGAACTGTTCTAGAGTATCAGTCCGGCATCTCAAGCCCAGAACTGTCTGTGTTCCCATCCTGAAGAAGATGTCTTGAATGCTCCCATGCTTTCATGGTGATGTGAGTTCTACCTTGGAGGTAACGGTTAATAAATAACTTGCAACATTAATCTTGTAACTGACGTTGGTCAGTAGAACTCGGTGTATATGCTGAGCATCATTTTATTGGGTAAGGTTTTATATGAGAAAGAAACAGGAAAGAAAAATCTAATGCATAGATGTATGAGGCCCTGAAATAATAGTCAAACAAATTGATCGGTTCCATCCTAATACACAATATGTCCTTCAGTCAGCATTTTAAGCATTAGCAGAAATTTACTCCCAGGAAAATCCCAATAGCCTCATATAATGCACTTCCACTGTGGTGTTAAAATTTGTTTAAACTCCACACAGTTCAGTGTTTTTGCACTGAAGTTAGCCTTAAACATAATCTCACACATCTGCTTGCCAACATGTCAGTGGCACAAGCTAGCTTTCTGCATCCTGTCAAAGAACCCTTAATTAACCTCTCCTCATTGTAAACTGACATGATGCGTGACACATTGTAACTACTGAGAAGATATGATGAGCTGCTTGACTATCACGGTCCATGATAAAAATACTGACTGATGTCAATTAGGCCTACCTAGAGATTGTTGTTTCAATTTAGAGTGGTGCCAAGGGACTCATGATCATAAATAAACAACTGTTCTGATGAGATTATGCTAGCGGCATAGTTTGGACTGTTTCATCACCAAGCACTGTACACGAGACAAACCTATCGATACATTCAAAACCTGCAAGTATTTGTGCTTTGGCCTTTCCGCGTGCTTCCACAGGTGGGACAGTGAGTGATACTGAAGGAACTAATTTTTGAAGAAAGAAGCGAACTACAGAGTGTTCAGTCAGAAGAAGTATTTAAAAAGAAATATATGTGCATTGAGCAGGATTAATAAATATTTAGTGAACCATGTATGGAATTTTTACCTAGAAAACTGAGAACATATTCTTCCTTGATGGTAAAAAGTATCTAGGTTTGAAATTAGATGATCTATTTTATTTCTAATCTTGTCACTATTCTAATGCTGTAATAGTTTTAAATAATTTCAGTATTGTGCATTTCCATGATGTAAACTCAAATTTAAACACCTGTCTTGTGCATATGCTCTCTTAGATTTCTCTACAGTTCTTCTTCTTCCTTCTCCTTGGACATCTCTTATTCAGCTTCCCAGTTCAGCTTTTTTCTGTCTCCTTTATTGATGAATTCTGACTTTTCTGTCATTGTCAAATGAAACCAGTACTCTTCCTCCGTTTCTTCATTGCCGTTTTCCTTTGTTGCTCCTCTTCTTCCATGACAGATGGACAGCTGTATAGTACCTCAGTTAGAGGCTATCAGTACCAAAGTAGGTAAAACAAACACATTTAAGGACTGCACAGCAAAATGTGCTGTCACCTAAATTCTTATATGGTTCTGAGATATTTAAGAGACAAAGCAGTGTTGATGAACTGAAAGCAAATTACTTTTATCAAAAAATTGACAAAACTTCAGCAGAAACTTTTTCCTTAACTTTTCTTGCACCCTGAAATCTTAAAAGTAACATTTCCATAAGTAGGTACAATTTCATATGTATATGAATATGTGTTTTAGCAAACATTAACAAAGATGAAACTTCAAATCTCAATATGAAATGATAAATGAAAAAGAGTCATTACAATTTATAGTTGTAAGACTGGAAGCAGATGGATAGCCATGTGGTACATTTCACATTGTTCCTTGCAACACACTTTCTACCAGCTTTTGTTTTGGCAACAGCACAGATGACACACTAATAATATTTGGGATATTTCACAAGATGTGCAAGCAAAGGTGTCACTTGATTGTAAGGACAAAACTGTCCTTCACAGATTGTTATAGAGATCATAATCTTCCTTTCATAAGTATCTCAAGACATCTAAGAGTTGACATCCTTATTTTCCTCTCACTTGTCTTGATGTCTACTCTGCACATAATTCATTTATGAAGTTCTTCAGGGATATCTAAACCCTGGCTTCAAAGCTTGAAGGAAAAAATGAAGAAAAGCTAGTTCTATGCATCTTCCCAGTAGTATTTCTGGCCCTGACCAACTGAAGCAACTGTCTTAGTTATATAAAATGCACCTTTTGTTTTGCTCTAAACTCTCTAAAAATATCAAAATTGGTCCAGATATGACAGAATAAATGGGTTCTTTATGCTGCTTACCCAGGAGTGGAAAGCAGAAGTGGGAAATCAAAAGTCAGTGAACTGACAAACTGAGCTGAACTGGGATCTAAGAGTAAGGATTTGTCACTTGTAGTTGTCATGTTCCCTGCTAAAGCAAGACAGAGGGAGAGAAAAAGGTGCTTCTGGGATGTACCACATTACAATTTGTGTTATCTATAGGTTGATGTATCTAAAGCCTTCAATTTGAAATGTTTTATACATTAAAAAGTCAATAACCTTGTCACAGGATGAAACCTACCTGAAAGCACAGCTCAGATAAAACAAGGTCTGTATCTGCCCAGCTCCAACTGATTTGGTGATTCTGGTATGCGCTGCAAAGACAAAGCAGCACAGATAATTATTAAGAGGGAAGCTTACCTGAAAGCACTGCTAGATGAAATCTGACCTACATCTGCCCACCCGAAATGGTTTAGATGTGCACTGGAAGGAATCAGAGATAAGTTGTTAACCACATTGCATCCTGGTAACGCATTTTGGGCAGGAGATCAGAAGGCAATGCTACCCCAGGCAACCGCTGTTAATAGACTTCAGACAGGGTGCGAGTAAAACAGACTGGGGATATGTGACCAGCAAGGCTGTTGGCAGGTGCTGCTGACCATTTAACTTAAAAAACGGCAGTATAACCAGCAGTAGTCCCTCGGTGGGGACATGTCCACAGAGGTCCACCACCCTGCAGCAGGCTGAGGGCAGCAGTCCTGGGGTGGGACAGTCACCCATGGCAGTGAGACCCCTACCACAACTCAGGCACCCGGGGGGCTGCCTCATTCCCATGCCTCAAAGGTGAGGGGCACACCCAGACCCCAAAACAGGGGCCTTGACTGGTGCGTGTCCTGTGTGTAGTAGGACAGATCTCCAGACAGAATTCAATACCCAACTGCTACACATACTCCTCTTAGAAAAATAACTTCAGGTTTTATGTCACTATGTTGACTGGTTCTGCTCTTGCAGTTATCCCCACACCACACCACTCCCACCCCGCCAATGACAAGCCTAAATGATGACAAGCCTAAATAATAATGTCTTTACTGATAAACATGATTTTGTTGAGAGGGAGGGATTTGTGGGGTTTTTTTTTACCTCCCCGAATCTTTTACCTGGAGAGGAAGGAGGATAAAGAAAAGAGAATCCAGATGGAGTTTTTCATATACTGCCATCCTGACTGAGAGCTCAGTGCTGGAAACAGGGCCACCAAACCCTCCTAACTTAGCACTCAGTGTCATATCCTACACATTTCCACTCAGTAGAGAGGACACAGGGATTAGTGAAAGTTCTACAATATCCATTTAGTAAAACTCCATAAAAATCTTTCTCACATCTTCAGTGACAGAAGTTGCTTTGAAATGGAAGAGTGACTCAGCTTTCAGACTTAACTTGTTCTAGTCCCTCAGGATTCCTGAAGCTTCAGAGATGAGCTATGCCATTCAGGAGTTCACAGAAATGCATGGATACATACATCCTTCTTATAATGAGCCTCTGGATGTTGGTTCTGTTGCTAGCCAGAGCTTGGGGAATGGGTGTGATTTCAAAAATGCAGGCATGATACAATAAATTACAGAGAAGAAAGTTTTGTTGGGTTTGTTTTGTTTTGTTTTCCAAAAATACACACATAAGCAACAGAATCATAAAAAACTTAAAAAAATCTAAAGTAAACAAATAATTGGACATCAGTCAAAATATAGAGAGATCTTCACCTGGCATTTTCCAGGAAGAAGCTGTGCATGAGTTTCATAATATTATGTCAACCCATATTCCTTTCCTGTATTCATGAAACAAGCATTTTCTCATCATTATCCAAGCCTCAGCAATTCAAACAAATCTAAACATTCCAGATATGAGAAGAAGCCAAGATATGGAAAGATATTGATAGCCACAGAAGAAGAAAGAAAATCTGAGAACATTTCTATGCTGCACATGGAGAATAGCACTAACATATCTGAACTAGCTCTAGAGCTGAAAGCAAATGGTTTGATGCTGGTTTCAAGCTAATATTTGGGTGCTGTATTGTGCTAATACAGCCTTATTGCTTGCAGGACTGAAGAACGGTCTCAATACAGCATTAGTCCAGCTTAAACAGAGCTTGAACAGTTCTTTATTTCTTGGTATAGACATATGCTTAGGACCATTATTGAAACAGGAAAGAGGATATTTCACAGAATAAATATACAATGTAACAGGCACAGCCCTGCATAATTGTTATGCACAATCTTTTTTACCATATTATAAAAGTGTATGAAGGCAAGACATAAAGCAGCATTTAGAGGATGCAACATGGCACTTATGACAACACTTCACACATTTCCGTCTCTAAAAATGCTTTGTAATCCACCACCAGTTTAGCTTCAGAACACCCAAAACACATAATTGTATATTACCTCCAAACACAAAAACTCTGGCAAGTGAGTAATTAAATGACAGACGTTCCTTCCCACCTGCAAATAGACTGCTCTTTGGTTATAGCAATAGCAGATTCTTTCACTTCTCTGCACCATTTACCTGACACACCAGAAAAATTAGATTTATTCATTTTTCTCCCACCTTGAGTGAAACTCCGATCCCATGGATCCTACTCTCTGCTCTCTTCCTTGACACTGTGGTCTGACTAGATTTATCTTAATCTATGGTGTCATAAAGGCAGTCCCGATTGCAGGTCCAGGTTCATCCCCCTCATTTAAGTAGGAAATATGGGTGTTACTGACTCCTGTTATAATGAAAGGAGAGAGGCAGGTGCTTCAGCAGGCAATTCATCCTACCTAAAATCAGAATCACACTCAATAAGTACTGGAACAGGACCTCAGATGCATACATTTCCAGTTTAGGCACTGCAATTGCATGTCTGAAATTAGAATTGATTAATTTCAGTCTTAAAGTGAAGTTTGTCAAAAGTCTGAGAGAAAAATTCTGTTGGAGCTGAAGGGAAGACCCTAGCTAAAGTGATCTGAAACTCAGAACTTACATTCCAAGGAAAAATTTAGTTTCTTAAAACATAATTTTGTTGTGTATTGGAACAACACAAAAAGATCCCTCCTTCTAATTTAATTACATGTAAACAATTATGTACTTTTTTCAGTTCATATTTTTTTCTCCTTCTTCAGCTGCTCACTACAAGCAGCTAATGTCTATATTATGTTTTACATTATTTGTTGCATTATCTGATTGAGATAATAAACTCCCTGGGATAGAAGCTTTGTCATTTTATGTTTTAGGAAGCAGATGGTGGACCTGTCAGATTGTCACTTCCTCTGACTCACTGATGATGTCTCTTTACAGTGAGGATCATTTTAAGAGAGAATTTGCTACTTACAGGAGGTGTCTTTACTGTGACTGTGTGGCATTTTCCACTTCCATATTGTGAAAAAAAAAAAACAAAACAAACAGACAATGGCATAGCAAAAAGTGAATTTTTTTTTTTTTGGTGCCCACTGCAAGAGCAATAATATATAAGCCAAATTAAAATTGTCCAAATAAGAGTTTCTAGTTTATTTGAAGCCCGTTTTTCTTGCTGCTGATCACAGACACCTGATATGCAGTCTATATACCATTATTCCATGTCTAGTCTCATTTAACAGTTGAAGTAAGCTTGTTGATCATTTTATTTGTAAATTGTTTCACAAGAAATCTCTCAGTGTCATCTGCAAGTCATGGGAACTAGTCAAATGAATGCAATATGATGCTGAAACTTTCAAAGTAATTATCATCAACACTTTGATCTTAGCCCATTACACTGTAACATATTAGCATATTAAATCTAAATCTAAATTAGATGTCAATGTAACTCCAAATTTAATCATCATGAGGGCTTTATCTGATTTCATTGATAGCTTCTTGTTGTATAAGTAGTAATAGCATTTTACTGCTGTTTCTGATTAACATAAATTAAATTCAGCTTTCAGAAAATATTCTTATCATTCAGATTATTCTTATCCCTTATCATTATAGGGAAAAGCCACAAAAATTGTAATCTAATCATATTGTCTTCCAAAATAAAAACAGCTATTGTTTGAAATTTAAATATTAAAAAATATGTTTATGATGCATTGCCTATGTATAATATGATGTAATCATATTTTGAATACAATGTTGTTGCTATTATACTTGCATTACCTGATTTTTGCCTGAGACAAAATTTGCCATGTGAATATATATTTGATTTATGCAAATATTTTTATTTGCTTATGTAAATATTTGTTGGGTTTTTTTAATTGCAGCACAATTTGTTTTTATAATCAGCTTTCAAATCAACAGCCAATAGGAAGTAATCAAAAATATATCACAAGATGTAACCCATTTAAATGTTTAACAATTGTGTAAGGAAGGTTTCAAAATATGTATTTTTAAATTCTCAATATTCTCTTCCATTCTCCATTCTGTAAGTCTGACAGGATCTTGCATGCTGTTTGCCACTTGCTATGTTTATTATAGTTCAACCAATTGTTAGGAACAGTTATTTTTTGTAACTGTTCAAAATATGAGAAAATTGGAATTTTTCTGCCTGTTCTTTCAGAACTTTCACCAGTTTCAGGATGACTGTTTGCAGGAATAAGTTTTGACTATAAGGGCTCACTCTGTCATTTTATTAAAAAAAAAAAAAAAACCACTACAAAACCAAACAAAAAACAACCCCCAGGCTGTAGGAGCAGGATAGTTAAATGAAGGAACAATACTTGCCTCTATATCTCAATCTTGAAAATGTAATAGGATAAATTATCTTTAAAAAGACAAGCAGCAAGGTAGCAGTGATGGTGGGGAAACTTCAAAGAAACATATGTTTATATGAATTTAAATTCAATTCCTCAGTGGTCAGTTCTATAAATAAGGAGACCCTGAGTAATTTTGTTTGCTAAGATTTCAATTTAGCGCACGAATCTGCTTTAATATGCAAGGCACCAAAGCCCAGTGAGGCAGTTCTGTAGTAATGCAAGAAATCTGCTTGTGAAAGTTTCCGTTAGGGCTGGAGGAGCTGGACAAAGCAGCTAAGACAGTTTTTTTGGAGGGGAGTCATTCACATGTGTTTAAAGTTTCCGCTACCAAAATGCTACACTGCTGTTTCTAGCGTTTTGGTAGCGGAAACTTTAAACACACCTCAACAGTTACGTGAAGGTATAACCCCAGAAGTAAAGCAAAATAAAACATAAACCCCCTGAAGTAATTTTTAAACATGAAGTCCTATTAATTGAATTACAGTCATTCAGCTGTGGATAAGACCTATCATTCTATCAGAACTTAAGGATATTCAAATCCTTTTTTGAATGTTTAGCCTTCTAGACATCCTGTGGTCCTAAACATCCTGTGGGAATTAGTGTTCAGTGCACAGATACGCATCTGAACTAGCTATCCAGACTCTTGCCATAGCCATATAATTTAGGAAGCAATTCACCTCAGTCTGAACCAGATTTCTAAAACAAATTCCTATTTCCCTCCACTGATAATGGAGGATGGTAAAGGAAGCCTAGGAGATATCCCTAAATCCAGGTTTTGTTATTTTTGTGAAATCCCAAGGCATCAGAGTTGGCATAAAGCGCTTTTGATGCTCCTGTCATCATATGATAGAGGAGGACTGCAGTGCCGAGAAGTCCATCTTCGAGATGGGCATAAATGAACCCATAACCCATCCTGCATGAACATGTGTCATCCCTTTCTGAACTTTTGGTTTCCACAGCAGCCTGCAACACTGTATTCCACAAATTAATTAGGAAAAAAAAAAATCCAGACAATAAAACAAACAAAATCAAAATCCCCTCACTTAAAAATTCTTCCCCTTTTTATGAGAGCTTGTGCCCTAATTATTTCACTTGGTGGCCTCACTGCCTGTAGAAGGAGTTAGAACATATATATGTTCTAATTGGTTTTAAATAGAGTGACCAGAACTGCACACCATTATGTTAGCTGTAGGTGCTTCAGGGATTTATGCAGTAAAATAAAACCACCTGTTTTGTCTCCATTTCTTTTCTAGTAATTTGAAATATCTCTGCCATTTTCAACTGCTAATGTTCAGAGAACAGATGTTTTCGGGGAAGCATTCACAGTGGCTGAAAGACCTTGTTCCCAAGAGGTAACAGTTAATTTAGAGACTGCCTATGTGTAAACGTATTTAAGGTTGGTTTTCCCCTCTGCACATTACTTTGCATTATTGATAGTGTTACATCCATCATTTTATTGCTAGTCATTCTGTATTGGAAGTTTTAGATCTGACTGTCCTGAACATTTTATATCATCTACAGACTCTTTACAGTTCACTGCCATTTTCAAACTCCTTAAGGAAAATAGGAAGAAAATGAATAAAAACACTGGCTCTTCCTACAGCTGTTAAGTAGCAACTGGTTCGCTGGCAATAATCACTTTGAAAAAAACAATGATTCTGCCTCTTTATTGTTGTTTTACAAAGTTCCTGCAAGCCTTGCCACACAGATGCTTTTTACGGACTATGTTCTCCTCCTCTCCAAAAGAGGAAGTTATTTCTCTGGAGGTCAAAGACTGTCCACACAAGAATTGATTCACCATGTAACATAGGTATAGCCTTATTTCCATCCCTTATTTCCATATCTCTAGAATCTTACGAGCAATTTAACTGTTCTTGAACTCTTGTAAGGAGTTATCTACAGCCCAGTGAGGTAATATAACACAGTGAGGTAATATAACATTACTCCCTGTACGCATTTTTTTATCTGCTGCTTTTTCTTAGCACGCACAGTTCCGTTAAACATATTCTATGGTTCCCAAATCAATATTGCTTTAGTATTGACTTTAGATGGTTTTGCATGTGTTTATATATACAGGTGGAGAGGATACATCATAGGTAAATTTCAAGAGCATATTAGAGGTCTTTCATTTTTATTTATAAATTACAGTATTAATATTCATGGAAAGTTACATCTTGATGCTTATTAATGTATATTTCTTCCTATCGGTACTAGTGAGGTAGCTAAATCCAAAATTAAGTGCATGCTTTTTCCCCAAAAGTGATAAAACACATAAAAGCTTTGTATTTTGTGCCTGAAATAAGACATGTTATAAAGTACCAGTTGCAATACATTTTGAGTTAATATTAGAAAATTGAAGCACATAAGCACTCACTAAACATAAAAGTTTAAAAGACAGCAGAAAAAATAATTTTAAAAGATAAATGTGTGGCCTCTGAACTTAGATACAGGGAGTCTGCAAAATTAAAATGAATTAAATCAACATTGGGATACATACTGTTGCTACCTAGACTCAGCTATAAAAATTGTTGTGCAGTCAGAGAATGGTCTTAAGAAAAAGCCAATCCTATTCCATGTTGTCAGAGGTACGGTTTGAGCAATCAAGAGAGAACATGGAGGTGGAGGGTTCTTTTGTTCACAGCTTTGGTGAGAATCCAATAGCAACATGTTCTCTTCTGCTAACAAGTTTGTAATACAATGTTTTCTGGAAGTCAGTAAAATCCTACTAAGAAAGGGAGCTTTTTCATCATCAGATGTCTTTAGATTCCCAGAGGATCAAGGATTTTAGACGATTTTCATTCAGAGACTTAGGAGATTCTGAAATGTCTTTGAAATCTAAATTAAGAGAATGCGTGAGTCATCATGGGATGTTATGCTTGTTTTAACTCATGGGAATCATCAAATTGCTAATAATGAGGCATGTAGAAGGAAAAAATCTTTAAAAAATAATGTACATTCTGTATTTGAAAAAGCCATTATGTACTCTCACCATGTGAAAATCATGAAATACCTGTCCTAAGAAGGATATTGGACCGCATTTACTAAACGAAAATATTTTAAAATCAGGAGGCTCAGCAAACTTGTACCTACATCTGCAAAATATGTAAATTTAAAAGCTGAGGGTTTTTTAGAAGTTGATATATACAATTTAAAAATCTCTCCCACTTGTCCCCTTTCTGGCCAAAGAGCCATTTTAGACCACTCTGGGACCCTTCAGAGCTTAAGGCCTTCCCTCACAGACACCTTGCATTATCATCTCAAAATATCCTGACGTGTTCCTTCAGGCAGCCAGTGATGCAAAGCGTATCCCTCTCTTTCTGAGGTTGGTTCTTGAAATCCTAATTATTATTCTCCTTCCTAGACATATCACATGTATTCTAATTAATCAAGTTCTGTTTCATCCCAGACATGAGTCAATCTCTGTTCAGTCTCTGTTTCTTTATCAACTGAGGAAAAATACAAGAAACAATTCCACTGCTGGAGTTTAACATTACATTTTTCCTTCCTATTGTCTTAAAACAGTCTTGCTGTAGGATTCTGACTCATGGGATTTTCTCGCATTCACCCACAGGAGCTAATCCTCCCTTAAGCTGCTTCCACATCTTCTTACACCTACTACCTGTCAGACCTCACCCTTCCTAAGCCTCCCATCCTCTCTTTCACTCTCCTCCCCAGGTTTCCTGCTTCCTTCAGCTACTTCTTTTGACGTGGTATCTTTGGTGACCCTATTATCTTCATGACCTCCTATAACATATTTTTTCAATTCCCTTTTGAAATATGATAGTTCTTACTGGCCCCACTCCAGAGTCTGCATTTTGTTTGGGAGGTCTATGCCTTTAAAGAATCATGGAGGAAATATCCCATCATTCCAAATGTGAATTTAACACCCTACCTCCCCATGAAGAAACTTGTTTATGTGCCTTTACATTCAGATATTCTGAAACTAAACAAGAACAAATATGAAAATGGTGATATTAAGTAAAATCAAATTTATGTCTCTGTATTTGAATTACAAACACAAATACCATTTAGACCATTTAGGCCGCTGCTCATGATCATAGCATTTTTAAGGTGTTACCTAAAGAGATGCCATCCTTACTTGAGTATTTATTTTAATCTTCTCTATTACCTGCAAATGCACCTTCTGACATGCTGGTAACAGTTGATACTGATGCTGATGTAACTCCCTGTTCATTGCCTCTAAAATCAATGGTCATGGAGAGATGTAAATTTTTGCCAAACAGTACAATTAATACTGAACTATTATCTACATGGTGTCCATAATCAAGAGCCAGAGTACGCTTGAACAGGAAAATAGGTTGCTTTCTGTTCCTTTCCCTTCTCTGAATGCTTTTAATGCATTGAAAATTCTCTTAAAATAAAGGAAAAAACCTTCAGGGATGCTTTAATCTGTTTCCACAGATAATAGCTGACTTGAAACTGCTGTGCCAGACGGTACCACTGGTGTAAATTTACAAGCAGTCAAGAAATATCCCAAGGAATTCAAGACAGCACATTATTAGAATATAAACTACACAAATGAAGTAAACATACTATTTCTGGGTCTCCAAAAACCTTCTGTTCTTAGTACTGTCACATTTAAAATTTGGTAGTCAAACAAGATCATCTTTACTGCAAGATTATTATTGTTATTGCTACTGTAATGCAAAACATATGGGAATTTTAACCACTGAAAAATGAAGTATTTTCAAGTGCTTTAATGTAGAAATGGACTGGGCTTTCTGGGCACATGCAATATGCAATGTTCTTAAATTATTTGCATATGTCAAACTGTAGCAATAAGCTATTTAGTTAGGAAAAAAAAAACAGACTTCATTTCAAAAGGTGGATCATACATTTAGAAATGGGGTCAGTTCAGAAGTCCAGCAAGAAAAAGACACTCTTCAATAGACCCTTCACAGGATGGTCATTGGAATATCCATTCCTCTGCAAACATCTATTCAGAGGTGATAAAGAGGATGTTTCATCAAGCCAGAAAGAGAAAGACCGAAAGGATCCTGGGAAGGCCAAGCCTACCTCCTTTGCACTCCTAAAGGAGAATTCAAAAGGGAACTGAATCTTAAATTAGGTGAAAAATAGCAGGTACTTGATTTGAGGTACTTGGTTTGAGGTCAATTGATTCAACTGTCATTGAGTACAACTGAGTATGTGATATTTTATATAGAGGTTAGGGAATGGGTTAGGTATTATATATTGTTCTTTTCTTCTGTCTATATTCTACATATATACTCTCATGTGTCTAGACCTAACTGTTTCCCTTGGTAGATCTGACAGAAAAGAATCTGCTTTTACAAACAACATTAGTAAGATAAACTCTACTCAGCTGCCTCCAGAGTTTTCTTAGAATTGCATAGCAACATATTTTCCAGTGTCACAAAATACTTTCTGCATTCTAAGCCCTGGAGTGAGCACATCAAATCAATAATTGCTTAAGCATATGCTTAATTAGGCTAAAAAGCATATGCATTTTGAAAGTGCTGCATGAATTCTTTAAAAAAAAGTTTAGTGGTTTTTTAGAGCATTACCTTACCCTGTCTCTCCCCTACACTGTTTTCTGAACTACAGAAAATGTTCATCTTAAAATTAACCCATGCATCTCAGTCCAAACATATTCATTATTTGGATCACAGCATATTTTTCTCTGTGGTACGGATAGGGGGTTTCTTTGTTCCATGCTTATATAGCACCTGATATAACAGTAGATGAAAAGTTCTGTGTTCTGGCCTTCAAATCCATCACAGTAAGTTGTGAAAGAGATGAAGGGAGTGTATAGGGATTATACCTCTTCCAATACAAGAAAAGGCCATCAAATGAAGCCACCCAATTCTGAACACCAAAAGAAAGTGGATCCTCACTCAAAGGTTTTCATGGAATGGTTCTGATCTGGCTTCAGAATTCTTTAAGTGATTCCAGGCACTAAGGAAAAAAATAAATCACTTATTCATCTCTACCAACACATACCAGAATTTACCTAAAGGAAATCACTATAGAAGCACTATTCCTAAAACATGATCTGAATTACAGAGGTGGATTGTTTTTTCCTCTTTTGTCCCAGGGTCTGAAAACCATAGAAACTGATCTGAGTTTCTCTCTAATTCTGTATTATCTTGTAATGTAGGGGAGATTTCAGCTTCCTATGACCTGCTTTGTCATGTCACTTCAGATTTTCTCTAGGGTATACATCTTATTTTGGGGAGTTCTAAGAGTAAGAATCAGATTTTTTTCTTCTTCCAGCTCCTGTTATTTTAAGGTTGCTACTATAATTTACTTGCTCTTGACCTGTGGCCTAAAGCTTATGGCTATCACAGCTTTATTGGCCAGGTTCTCAGTGTGAGCAATCAGGAGGGTGCTAGGGGATACTGAGTGGAATAGTCTGCATGCTACTTATCAGCTTGAATCAATCTACAGGTTGTTGTTGACCAAGACTGCAGCATCCAGCTGTTCATACATGTTTTTAGCAAAATTAATAGTTTCTACCATTGTGCCATGTTGAGTCAAACATCTTTGTGAAATGACTAAAGCAAATCGATCATTTTGCTTTTGCGCTCTCAGTCTGGCTTGTGGTCTACCCTAAATGTTGGATTTGCTGCACCACCTCAGTGTCTTTGCAGAAACCATTTTTTACCCCCAGATCGTTTCTCAATTAGTAGTATCACATCTTGTAAGAAAATACACATATATTGGTAAAGCAAACTGCTGATTCTTGCAATTGCTCTGAAATCCATTATTAATTAACTTTCCATTAGAAACAATTTAATAAAAGACAATCATCTTGTATCTGGAAATTATACTCTGAGAGCAATGAGGAATAATCTGATTATATGTATTATATATTTATGTCTTCATGCTTATACTTGAACTCCAAAACAGGTGTGTTGATAAGAATGAAGTTTTATTCTAAGCCAGTCTCAGATGGAGATCCTAGAAATAAGGACTCTCATTATTGACTTTCATATACTTCTGTTGGATCTACTTTGAAGTTGGCCCTGAGTTGAACAGGGATTTGGGCCAGATGACCTCCAGAGCTCTTTTCCAACTTAAATTATTCTGTGACTCTGTGTTGTCTTTATAGAGCTTCTGGAGAAGAATATTATGAATCACCATTGTAAATAATGTGTCATAGAGGACATAAGTTGTCTTCCACTGTTCATGGTAGAGAGGTGAAAGTGGAAATAAATATCTCCAGCAAAAAACTCTTGATAACAGTAAGTATCAACACTGTCAACAGCCTGAATCTTGTCATTTTTCAGGGCATTACACAGACTTTTGTTAAAACATTTTCTAACATCTGAGGAAAAAGTCTAGCCCGGTATTTTATGCCTCAAAGGAACCAAATTGTAACAGCTCTCAGGAAAGGATAGAGTGTCTTTGAAGAAGATATAACAATAATTTATAATCATAATTGACATTCCACTCTCCACTGACTAGAAGAAGCGTAACACAAGGAATTTCACAGGGTGTGCTGCATCTCAAACCAGGAAATCTGATTAATGCAGCAGCACACTAATTAGAACTGGACAAAATGTTTTTCATCTGAAAATGCCAATTCATCAAGTGTGAAGTACTTTTAAAAACTTATCCGTTTTTGAAGACACTTTGAGAAAGAGAAATCCCTTTTTCTGAAACCCTAACACTAAAACAAAATATAATATATATATCACCTTCTTTTTCTCATATTCTCTTTCTTATATAAACTTAAAAATTTCTTAAAATCTTCTAGTAAACCCTAGATAAGAGTTTGAACATGACTTCAATTATCACTATAGAATGAATTAAAATGAAAACCTTTTCTGTTAACCAAGGAAAACAAATTGAATGCAGTAATTCATTTTACTTAATCCCCACTCATAAAGACTACGTATAAAACCATCAGATGTGACTGTCACACAATCAATTTACCCATTCATTCAAAAACATTAAGTCCAAAAGTTAATTCCTTTTTTCCCTTGATAAGAAGCAAAACCTAAATTTGATCTTCCCCAAACCCAGATGTCTCTAGTCCAGAGAGGTATCAGTCTTGGCTTGCATTTCCACACAAACACCACACAAGCTGCAGAAGCAATGGCAATATGATCACACTACAATTAGGAATTTTCATAATATCATTATAGCATTTGAGCAAAACATTGGAACATTTATTGATCAGATGATATTTTGAATTAATGAAAATGAGGGAAAGATGGAAACTACATTAAAAACTTCTCAAGTGTCTAACAATATGTTTTTCCTTAATTTCAGATATCTGGGGTTTTTTTTTCTCTTATCTGACGCATTAATTACCCTACTGCTGATTAATCATGGCATCTCCTTTGCTGTCAGCCTTTCTATACACAATAAACTAGAAACATACCTTGATGACAGACCTGAAAGAAATCTCTTATTCTTTCCTGTTTGATGAAAAGATCTTTTTATTGCCCTTCATGTCTTTGAAATTTACCATGCCTGTCTTGCAGCCAATGGGGAGCTTTGCCATTTATTTTAGATGGCACCAGACTAGAATTTATTCTGAGGAATGGCAAATCTCAGGGCGTTGGAAATAGATACATTAGTTATCTTCTAGAGGTTGTTCTTTCAAATTTGTACTCATGAGAAATAATTTCATATTTAATACTTATTTTCCTTTGAGCCAATCCTGAAATGCTTTTCAGATGAGGACTGAGTCTGAACAAATAATTGATTATAATTTGGACCTTAGTTCTTTGAGCAGGAATATTTTCATAAATTAAGTTCACTTTTTCACAGAAATGTCCATCTGTGGACTGCAGCCACTTGGCAGAACGTGTCCCTGGGATCTTTGAAACTTTATGCAATTCAACAGACTGCTCTTTACATAGATTTATTGTTATTTATGACACTGTGAAAAGAAATGATGCTGTTTCCAAGCTTTTTACTGATCATCAGAGAAGCTGGGATTGAGTTATTTGTATATTATGTTAGCTCATGTAGTACTTCTTTAGCTAAAAATTAAAAGAAAGGCTAAGTGAATTGCCTTATGTATAAAACTACTGACATGCCAACGGTTTTGAAGATAGTGTTGCTGTCTCCGGTGTTCCATACATAAAACTCTCCAGAAAAATCTCATGTTCCATACATGAAATAACAGAATATATGTGAAAATAAGTTTTGTTTTACTTTATTTTTATCTATTAATACTGTGGATCAGAAAGAACATCACCAAAATAATTAAAATAGAGAGAAACTAATGGGAAGCATTTAATTGTCATTATGTTAGAATAGCATTGTATGTGTGCTGCAGAAGATCTTTAATAATTTAGAGGATCTGTTATCTGTAAATTTTGTAAAACTGTCACATTGATATTTCCTTTTCAAAAGAGTGGAGTGCTTTTTCCCCGATGAATATGTAAAAATATTTTTTTTTCTGAGGTAAACCACTATTTGACCTCTTTACCTCAAGAATTGAAGGAAATAATATATTTATACAATATTTCAGAGCTATACTATGTCTCAGTAGTGACATGCTTGACCATTTCCTACATCTCTGCCATTGCATACTATTTCTCTTCATAGTTAGTTTTAACAGTGTCATAATCCAGTTTCAGCTGTTTCCCCCTCTCATTCTCTCTTATCTCTTGCAGCATTAACTTCTTTTCCAGAAGATATTTCTTCTTTTCTTCCTTTTTTCCTTCTTCCACTCCCCCTCTCCCCTTTATCTCTTTTTTGGGAAAAGTGAGGGAAGGAAGAACAAGAAAGGGGGAAGAGAAATTGTGGTACTACTAAAGAATAAAACTTATTTATTAATTAATATTTTTCCTATTTTTTCCTTTATTTTATGTTGCATAAAAACAACATACTGGGAGATGGTTTTGAACAGTTCGTTAGCTGTTTATCTTTTTGAACTTTGGTACAGTGCAAGGGCATTCAAAATACCTGCAGAAGTCTTTGTGGAAGACCTGTGAACAGTGTAAAAAGGAGAGAGAATCTGGCACAATACAGAGTTTTAGGGCAAGCTCTATGGAACTGAAACACCTATAAAACCACAGGAGATAGGTCTGGATGAGGACTCACCTAATTTCAAAACTCTGGAAATTAATCATAGGATAGCATCCCTTAAGCAATCCATAGAAGCGAGGGAGAAAAATAGGCAGTTCCAGGCAGCAGCTCATCTGCTTAAGCACCTATTTTAAAATAAAATAAGTTATTTCCTGCTTGTACCTTCTGTTAATTTTTTCAGTCAATGACAATGGACCCTAGCTAAGGAACAACAATGTAAAGTTTCAGACATCTAAATTACAGTAGGTGAATCCTTCTCTAAGCCTCAACCACCCTAGACAAGCAAAATGAACTTATCTAAACCATTTGCTAAAGATATTTTTCCAGAAATTCCACATTTTTTTCTCAGTATTTTTCCCAGCATTTGATTATCCTGGCCATTAGAAAGATTTTGCCACTTTCTAGTCCACATTTCTTCATTTGAAGTCCTCAGTTACAGTACTCTTGCCTCACTAAATTATTTTCAATCAGTTCCTTCTGGTACCTATAAGCTTTCGTTATGGAACAGAGTGAAACATAGGTAAGACAAGCACTTATTGTATTGTGTACACAGTATTGTGCACGCATATCAAACATGGGTCAAACATGAAGTCACCTTGACTGATAATGCGATAACATTCTTCCAGAATGAATTAATAACTATATTTTAAAACACTTTTTTCAAACAGTGGTGTTTTCTCATCTGTGAGCACCATCTAGACCATATTTCCACAAATAGGTCATAAGAGGCAGTGTTAAAAGCCTTACAGAAGTCAAGAAAAATAGTATCCACTGCTCATCACTCTTCATATGGCTGTGACCTGCCATCAAAATAAATTCAGATTACCTTGACATGAGTTGCTCTTGATAAACCTATAGTGACCATAACAAATCTTATTGTTATCTTTTATGTGCATTGAGATTCCTTCTTTAATTATTTGCTCCATTCTTTAGTTGTTGTTGTCATTGTTCTTAAAATTGAAGTAGGCACTCAAATCTACAATTACCTGAGCTTGTCTTTACATCTGCCTTCTCAACCAGCAGGGTTAACACAACGTTTATCCTACTGCAACTTCAATGAGACCTAAATAATACTGACTGGTTATATGGTTACAAGACTGGAAAACAAGTATTCCACCCTGAAAAAAGAGAAAGTATCCAGATTTTTTTCCATCCTGGAGCACAGCCTTATCAAAACTTAAAAAAAAGGTAACAGAAAAGGGAAATTCAGCTTTCAGATTAGTGGATAGCCCTGTGTCTGGAGCATTCTCCTGAAATTTTTAGGAAGGTTTCATGTAACTCAGATGTTTGCCCTAATCAACAGCTTATGGGGTATGTGTGTCCTGCTTACCTGTTGAATATAGGTGGAAGAGTGTTGACGCAGAAGTCACGGACACTGCACACAATCAATATGATCAAGCAGATGCCACTTTATTGCCAAGATAGCTCGGTTTATATGTTCATTCTAGTTACTGTTCACGCATAAGCAAATTAGAGATTGGTTAGCATGAGCTGTCCACGCGCCTAGTTACACCTAATGATTGGTTATATCAACACTGTACACGCGCATAAACATAAGGCATAATTGGTTGTATTAACTAGAACATGCGAAACTTGTCTCAGTCTAATTGGTCAAGATAAGCTGTGGAATTGAGGTTCTTTGCCAAGTTCCCTTTATCATGGAATGCGCACCTGTGTTCTTCTAATTGGCATCTTTCTTTTTTTGTCTTCTTGTTTATTCTGTTCAAGGCCTTCTAAAGGCATCTGGAATGCTCTTACTACCGTTAGCTAAATATGTGTCCACAAGCAAAGCATCCTTGAAGTCTGCTGCCTACAAAACATCCTTGGCTCACAAATTGATCAATTCTATCGAGTCTGGATTGTTCACTGTGTGCCCATTACTTTCCAAGTATCCCACAGAAGAGCTCTAAAGGCAAGATTGACTTCAGGTCTGGACATTAGTTGCTATACTTTAGATATCGGTGAACAAGCTATCAACTCACTGACAATACTGATCCTGCAAATGCTTCTCTCACATGCTCTCTTAAGAATGAATGCTCTGCACAGAAGCATTCAGTGAAATTATGTATTGATTACTAGTGGTCTTCAGAGCTCTCCATATCATGACCTCTTTTTCAAACTTTAGTGTAGCTGATCTTCTCTGTCATTTAGTAACATAAAAGGTATAGGTTAATCAGCGTATCTTGACGTTTACTCACGGCCTGAAGGTTAAACCTAGGTGTTGTAAATATTTGTAGTTCTGAGAAGAGTCAGTCCTTAGATCACTTCAAAGATCTTTTGGTCTTAGTAGAAAGGCCTCAAGGTAACTTTAACCGAAGTAGTCATTCACCTGACATGTAAAGTTTAAGCTGATTAAAATCTCTGGCTACTTTTTCTTTTTAATTATGCTTTTAAACATACTGATTGAAAAAAAAGACATTTTTACATTTATAAATATTGCCATGTGTGACTAACTCTGTATTCAAGGGAAAAAAAAATCTCCATTTTGTTTAAAAGACTACATAATGTTAAAGAAAAGTAAATTAAAGCCGATTTATTTTGGAAATGTTTTTTTTCCCTGGCCTTGGAAAACCTAATATCCCTGCTAAATATTATTTATATCCTTTAACTGCTTTGCTAGAAATGCCAAATAAGAGTAAACTTTTCATTTGATGTTCTTTTTCCTGGTCAATTCCCAAACTTAGGGTCTACTACAGCAATTCACCTATTTCTGTAGAAGTGTAAATTGGGAAAAGAACCTGAACCAAGCAAGCAGCAGGACATTGCATGGGAAATACGATGCCTCACAGGTGAAAGAAAATACAATTTTTTCCCCTTCTACACTTTGATATAATTGAAATTGATATTGCGGACTGCAATTCCCCTTACAAAATGCAAGTGTTTATGCCACTATTTTAGTATCAAACATTATATTTCATTGTCTTGGTGATATAGCAGTGATCACCACTGAAACTAGAACAGTCCAAAAAGTCATAACTTGCTCAGAAAAACAATTTCCAACTTGGTTTGGCATCTGACCTTAATGTAAAAATAAAACCTTTGTGTCTTTGTAGTTATGTTCAATACAAGTGTGGTGGGTTGACCTCGGCTGGATGCCAGGTGCCCACTAAGCTGCTCTATCACGGCCTCTCCTCAGCAGGACAAGGGGAGAAAAAATATGACAGAAAAGTTCATGAGTTGAGATAAGGACAGGGAGATCACTCACCAGTTACTGCCACAGGCAAACCAGACTTGATTTGGAGATGTTAATTTAATTTTTTGCCAATTAATAACAGACTGTTAGAGTCACAGACAAAAGTGACAAGAGCTTCTCCATCTCCTCCATCAAAAAGCCTGTCTGCAAACTTTCAAAGATCTTTGTGGATGTATTTTTATTTCTCTATTCCTTTCTCCATAGATCATGATGTAGTTATGTTCTCTTTTTGTCACCAAGTCCCATGCTTTAGATCCTACTAATATTTCAGAAAATAATTTATCCCAAGTAAAACTTGTTTTGTGAATTGAAAAAACACATGGCTTGTGATCTTGTTTCTTCTTTTTTGTCGTAACCCTCAGACATTCAGCAGATCAGAACACATCCTCTTTCCTTACCATGCAAAAAAGTCATGTTTCATGACTTTTTGCTTTGGAATTCATACATCTGAAATATTAAGTTGATTTTATTCACCACTTGCTCTATTGAGTTTGGTTTATGAGCTGATTATTAGTATCCATCCACACCCTCCAGGCCATTTCAAAATTGCCATGATTTATACACCTCTGTGGGCTGCATGATGGCCACTGCCTCTGCTACTGTAAGTTTCTCCTGAAGATTCTTACTGAGGGTGTCTGTGACCAGGACCATTCCTTCCTTGCTCCTGTTCCTGGGCTCCAATTCTGCACAACAATCTTTTTTTTTTTTGCCCCCAAAACAGTTCTGGAGACAGGCATTTATTTTTTCTGCATGCATTTCTACTTTCATCTTTGAAATAGTATTTTATTTGGTTTGTGTGGATGAAGTGTTTTCTCTCCTAAGAAACTGATACTCTTTCTCTGAAATTTGAATGAGAAAATTAACATCTACATATCAGGGTTTTAAACACAATAGGTTTGAGATTTAATGTTCTATAATCCAGTCTGAAAAAAACAGATTCTTCACTTGTGTTTCAGCATAGAATTCAGTTAAAATGTAAGAAGTCTCAAAAGCTTGTCTTTTGACATTTCCATATATTTAAAAGACACAAAGGAATTGTTGTTTAACATACAGGACTTGCCTGTCTTTCAGTCTATTATTCAAGTACAATCATGACTATATGTAGAAGTCTTACCATGTGAATACATCCATTATTTTATACCAGTGAAAAAAAGGAGAAAGTAAGCAACAGATCTTAAGTAACATATAAAATAAGAGAAAATTAAGTGAATGCAAATACCAGAAAATAGCAGGTTTTAAACTTAAAAGAATACAGAGCACAGAAATAAATTAAATACTGCCACCAAGTATACTGGAAATGCTTTCTATATATCAACTAATATATTCACATGTCTCTCAGGTCCTAACTTGTTTTAAGAAATTAATGAGAGGACACAGAATCCTGGACAGCAGACTGTGATCAAAAAATTGTGGTAATTCAGATCGTATTATAGACTCAGAATCAGTTAGGTTGGAAAAGACCCTTAAGATCATCAAGACCAACCGTTAACCTAGCACTGCCAAGTTCACCACTAAACCATGTCCTTAAGTGCCACATCTACACGTCTTTTAAATATCTCCAGGGATGGTGACTCAACCACTTCCCTGGGCAGCCTGTTCCAATACCTGACAACCCTTTCAGTAAAGAAATTTTTCCTAACATCCAACCTAAACCTCCCCTGCCGCAACTTGAGGCCGTTTCCTCTCGTCCTATGTCCAACCACCTGACAGAAGAGACCAGCACCCACTTGGCTACAGCCTCCTTTCAGGTAGTTGTAGAGAGCGATAAGGTCTCCCCTCAGCCTCCTTTTCTCCAGGCTAAACAGCTCCAGTTCCCTCAGCCGTTCCTCACAAGACTTGCTGAGTTGAGAACAGAAGCTGTATCTATGCTTGCATGTCATTTTATAATAGCTCCAAAATCCTCAGTCAAAACCCTGAATTAGAGAACTGAGGAAATAAATGTGAGTTAAAATGATTTTTGTACTTTCTTCTAAAGTAAGCCACCTACATACCTAAAAGCATCGTTCTTTTTGGCTGGTGTCTGGTGAGTGAAAGGAAGTTGTTTAAACAAGTTAGCTCAACCTTGAATATAAAATAATAATTTAAAATTAGTCCCTTGATGTTTTAATATGAATCTGTTGGAAAGAAAAATAGTATTGCAAATCAAAAGGATGATGATAGGAAATATTTGACCATTTGTTCTGAAAACTGACACAATTACTGACAGGTATTGAATAGTAGCAAGCTCTTCAAAAATGGAGAGAAACTTTTCTGAAATAGTCTGTAGTATTTCTTAGAGAGTTTTAACATTTTGTTTCATGTTTTTAACAAATCTATGGAATTGAGTTTCTGAGGACATCCTCTATAAATTTCTGTAAGGCATCTGTATGAAAAAATTAGCTTTAAAAAAACCCTATATGTGTTAGGGTAATTCCTACAGAATTATAATTTATTGCACTTTCATTGCATTTTATATTTTTTAAATAAAGTACTTGTTTTATTGCAGTCTTTGTGTGAATACAGAAATAATGAAACATTTACTGAAACAGCTGTTCTGAAATACTTTTTATGAATTACTTGATATCTGAGTTTTTCCTTCTTCCTAGAGTTTTTAATCCATAATTCTGTTGCTTCCCTGAAAAATGTAAAAAACCAAGGAAGATACTTTTTTTCCCACTTCTTAATATATAATTTATTTCTTCATTTTAGGTTTCTTTTGCCTTCTTTTGAAGAAGAGTTCTGAAAGAATACTATCAAATGAATAAAGACTGGCCACAAACAGAGAATATTTGGCTACCGGGCAAAGGCCAAAGAAGAAAATGCACCTTGTTTATGGGTAATGATTTCCACAGATCAGAGACATCTTATAAGGGCATGAATCTTAAGCATCTGGGTACATTGATTTTTCTACAGTGCTTCGAAAATATCCTGAATGTCTTGTTTATACTAAATCTAACTTTTAACCATTTGGAGTTATATGACATAAGCCACACTAAATGGGGTATTTAAAGTGATACATAGAAAAGACAAAAAACAATGTGGAGACAACCAAGGATCTTTTCTGGAACATTCTAGTGTTATTTCAAATGATATTAACGATGGATGCCTAAAAAGGGAGGCTACTTTTTTATTTGCAGAACACAAAAAACTGTGGAAAGCTGCAAGTCTAAAAGGGAACAGGTTTATAATTAAAATAATATTATAAACCAAATAAATGTTTGGGGAAAAAGTGTTCAGTTCAATAAAAGCAAATGCAAATTTATCCTCATCTTGTAGGAATAATCAACAGATAGAAGATAAAGAATGAGAAGCAAGTCTACGTTATGCAGAAGAACACCTAAAGGGCATAGACTGTGAACTGAGCAAGTCAATAACACCACGCAACCTTGAGAAAGGCAGACACCATTCCAGGACATACAAACGGAGTGCTTTCTGTAAGACATGTGCAGCCATTCTTCTTTGCTGCTTGAACTGATAAGGCCTCCAACATCCAGGTTTTGAGCATGGTAGCCCACAGCATTTGGAGTAACTGAAGAAAGTCCACGGAAAGCAGGAATAGTGATAGCATGCGTTATGAGGAAACGTTGAGATAATTCATTTCGCTTAAACTGGACAAGAAAAATCTCAGGGATGATCTTACAATAACTACAACTTTGCAAAATGTAGTTTTATAGTAGAAACAGAAAAAAAGAAATTTCTCTCTGTATCAATGGTAGCAATAAAGAAGAGTAACTGACAAGGAAGACTATTGAAGCAATAGAGATTTACACTGAACTTCTCAAAGCAAAGCCTGTGTATTGTAGCACTAGGACACATTTCTCTGGGAGAAAAAGAAATTTCCATCATCATAGCTTTTCAAGAACAGATTGGGCAAATGAGACTGGTCCTATTATTCCCAGTTTTGTACACTGTGAGTGGACCACAGGGACTCCCGACGCTCCTTCCACATCTGCACGCTTTGACTGCTTCCCAATGCTTTGTTGGTGTCACCAAAAGTTATGGCAGGAAATTTGTTCACTCTGGTGTGACTACATCACACCAAGCCCTGGTTAAAAACCATGGGACAGACTCATAGCTGGAATAAATTAAAACACTTCCCCAGGAGCAACCAAAACTGAAGTATTCTCTGCTGATATAGTATCTTACACAAACAGGACTGATGTAAATGTGTATGTGCTGAGAATTGTAGCAGTTTGGGTCTAACAAAAACCCGGTTAAGTCCCTGTTCTAACTGTAAATTGTTCCCATACTGTTTCTTGCCTAAGGTGAAAGAAACATTTATCATTAACAAAGAATATTTTTAAATTATTATGTTTAGACGATTTATAAATAATTATACTTCCTAAGTAGACAATCCTTTTTCCTCCCACCCTTTCTATCAAAAATAAAAAGCCACAGTACATTTTTACTGCTTTCTTTTCTGCATGTTTCTATTTGCATTTACACATTGTTTTAAGTCTAAGATTTAATTGCTACCCAAAAGAGTATGAATTTAAGAATCTAGAAATTCAGATGATCAGCAATGAAATACATGTTCTTCACTTTACATTTCAAATCCAGGGAGGTTCACAGGTAAGAGAAGGTTGTTATTAACCAGTAAGTTGCCATTATAAGCTAATCATCCAATAGATGCCATATATATAACATTAGCTTTGATTCTTAAGCTACAAGGAATCTTGCAGTATAGTAGAAAACATCAGGTGCTGAATTGCATTAGTGAGCAAATTCTAAGGAAAACAAAATGCGAGATGAGGATTTATTTTTATTTAGGAAGTCTGCAATGTGCAACGTGCCTAACTTTAGGTTAACTGCAAAACTCCTTTTATAGCCAACGAAGAGAGATGGACATTTTCACAGTCTGACTTAGGGTAGATGAGATGAATCACTTTTGAAGAATATGTTTCTCTCCATTGACTTCAAAGGGAATACAGGGTAGCTGGAGAGATTTTGATGTTCAATTTTTAGCAATGTAAAGTAAGGTGAGATGAATCTCTATGTCGTGTCTGTATCATGAAAGTAGTACTCTCCTGGAAAATAATTGTATCTACAGTCTTGGCTTTACAATGAATTAAAAAAAAAAAATCTGAACTTGGAAAATAGAACTATTTTACGGTAGGACAGTCCCTCTGTATAAGGCTGAAGCAAACTAATACCACAAATGCTGCATTATTTCTGCTGTAATGACACACATATATAGAAGAAAAATAATTCTCTCCATCTGTTGATTCATACATACTTTCTTGATAATTTTGTGTGTACCGCTTACAGCCATTAGGATAAAGGTCTTCATTTTCACGTAACCTGAAGAACTTTTTTGATTTAATACTTATTCTACTTACTGATACAATAACAATGCACTTTCTGTACTGACTCAAATTTACTGGAGTTTAGAAGCTGGAATCCTTAAAGTCATTCAGTCTAGATCATGTCTTCGGAAGAGAAAAAAAATCAAAGTATCTAGTTCTTATTAAGGAATGTAAATAACAGAGGTATGGATGCACAGAGAATAAGGCTGAAAATGTGGTTCAGAGAGAGCCTTATCTGTTCTTCTGCCTGAGGTCACCAACCTTTTTAGCATGATGCTCTCTACATAGTTCCTCCTATTGCTCCTATTTTGGAATTCTTTCAAAGGCTTGGCTATTTGCTTAAGTGATTAAATGGGAGCTTAAGCAGTTTTGAAATCCAGCAATGGAGTTTTAAATAATTATCAAAACTTTCGTATTAGTAAGAAGGAGAAAGAAAAAAGGAAAAAAAAGAAAAGAAAAAAGAGGAAACATTAATTGCTTAAGCAAGTATCTGGGGTTTAATTAGTAATAATAATATATAGCAATAGTAATAATATTAGCAGCCAGGTCCCATTAACAAAGGCATATGTCATCAGTCTAAAGTTTTCTGTGCTCTTTCATTCACGCTTTGTCCAAGAATCTATTCTATGCAAAGTGTATTTACTCCGTACATGATATATAACAAAAATCTTTATCATGCATGGAAAGAAAAGTATGCTGTAATTTTTCCTACACCTATCACCGTGTGTATGGCATCAAACAATGTGGTAACAGTATGCGGCTTCAAGCTAACCTTAAGGCAAAAAGTAAATCAAGTACCATGCTGAAGTCAGTAGAAAGATTCTGGATTTGTATTACTGGAGATGAAACCAGAATCTTTTTCATCATGTGTGTGTTTTCCCAAATATGAAAATACGATTTTGACCATAAACTGAAACTGGAGACAAAGCTTGAGCAAAGTGGAAGAAGTGTTCCTTTTATTTTAAATCTTAACAGTACCAAGCAGTCACAACACTAAAGCATGTTCAAATATCTTGCTGCTTTTCTAGCAAAACAATTAAGCTTAATTAGGAATGCCTCCTCTCTCCTCACCCTGAGGCACTTAGGGACAAACAAATTCTGAAAACACAGTTCTGCCTACACTATTGTAAATATTTCACAGTTGCTGGTGGTTTTCTGTCTGAAACCCTAGAACGCAAATGAACACAAGGAATATCACAGAATGACAGATTCTCATTCCTAAGCAGAACTGTTTAAAATATGTTCATTTTTTTCAGAGTGAATCATATTCAGAAGGGCCTCGCCTCCTGCTGTCTTTTTTGATTTCTCAGGGGGTCTTCATACTTAGGGGTGACAAAGAAGGGAGAAGGTTTCACATTCAGAAAATCAGAAGGTATTTTATCTTCTGGAATAGAATAAGGGAAAAAGTTAAACTAGCTACAGTACATGACTTACCTTCCATTCTGGGTTCGCAATGAAAATTGAGAATAAATGCTGTATTTCTTACAAGTAATGGGTGGGAATATCTTTGTATACTTAAGTACGATTTTTCTTATCATAAAAATCTCCTGAAGATCATTTTAATGTTTTCCATTTAATAAAATGCAACAGGGCTATATTTTAGCTCATTTTTTTCTCCTTTATATATGTCATTTCAAGAATGAATATCAGATTATTGAATACAAAGATATAAAATATCAGTTACTTTCTGTTAAAAGCTACTACTAGCTGAAAGGAGACTTTTGTATCAACCAAATAATGCAGTCCTTTTCTCCCCATTTTCCCAAAGAGTAATCTTCCTCTGTGAAGATAGTAGCCTTTTGTGTCATGCAGGATGTCCTGAGACTTATTTATTATGCCATCTTTATTATGCTATTATGCTTTCCTCCTCTTGTTTTTTTTATACTTTTGACAGTCTCACCTGCTCTGCCTTTTCACCATCTTTGTGACTATCCTTGAGATGATTAATAAGATGTGATTATTTCTTGATTCTCTGTCATAAAAAAATAGTTTCATTGTTCTTTCATTTATCAGCTTCTCTCTCCTTGGTATTTTTAGCATCTATATGGGAAATTTCACAACCATGGATAGTAATAAGCAAAATTCATGTTTGCACTTGCTTTTTGTGGTAAGTAAAACATCTTCTCTCTCCCCAAATGGTGTTCAGTTTCATAATATAAAATACAGCTTAGGCCTTTTTTTTTTTTTTTTTTTTTTAATGAATCTGTCTCCATTGTGGTTTTGACTGTTTCCAGGCCGGTCAACAATGACTTATAGTTATTCCCAAATATCCACTACATTACTGGTCTGAGGTTTTTAAATCATGGTCAGATTCCATGAAACTACTCCATTTTCAGTCACTTGTTTCAATAGCTCTGAAACTGATGTCTCAAGGTTTCTATTAAACTTTAATCATCGCTGTAACATGTTTTGGGATCTCTTTCCATTTAATATGATCTGTACGATTTAAAATAGTCCCCAGTATTGATCCCTTTGTCTTTTCAATGTAACATACAGTATCTTTCATTAGATATCTTTTCATTGTTTTGTTTTACTGATAATATTAATTTTGACCACGTTCCTTGATGATGAGCTTATTTCTGCAGTTCTCATTCATACAATATACCCAAACACTTCCTGTGGAATTATGTCTACAGAAAATAAAGTAAGTAAAAAATGCTAGTAATACATCCAATTCTAAAATTTTAATGAAGAAAAAAGCAGGATCATTCAGAAAATATAGACTTCTACTCAAATGATTGCAGCAAATGAATGTTTTGGACCTATTTTTATCAGTGTGTTAGAAGTCCTTTGTGAACCCTGTCAGATGAGTAATCAATAAGGCCAATGACTTTCAGAGTGAAGACTGGAATGGTAAGATTCTTTGTAGTTCATACTTTTTGCTATAGATACATTTTGAAAGTAACAAGGCATCTGATATTGTTACCCATTAACACAGTAAACTAATATAAATCAGGAAAATATCAGTGAGAAATAAAAACTGCCATGTACTACAATAGTAATTCCTGTGCGATTTCTAAGACTGGAAAAGAAGTGTTATTCTCTGGAGTTAGTGTCTTGAAACACAGATTATTTTATATTCTCATTATTGATCTAGGCAGAGGTAAAAAGTCAACTTTGATTACATTTGTTAATGACAACTGAATCATAACGTGTGAAACACATCAGCACACACATAAATCCACAAATGCAAAATTAGACAGAACCACACTGCAAGTGATCTGTAGATATCAAAATAATAATTAATTACATTTAAGAAAATGTAATGTACTATCGCTTGTTAAATCCTATTCCTGAAGATGGGAGAAAAGATCTAACAAAATGAACGGAGAGGGAAACTTAGGAAAATAGCAAGTTACAATAAAAAGGAGTCTGTAAATGGTAACAAAGTAAAGATATAGTTTGCAACATGACATCATGATAGAGGGCAATGATATTGAAAACACATTTATAATCTGAATGTGGATCTAATATTAATCCATGCGTTATTATTGCATTTTATACAGCCTTGCTGGAAGATTATCTGAAAAATTACATGAAATTGTCTTTACTTTAGCACAAAGTCTAAAACTAAACCGAATCAAACCAAAACAAAAACTGCACCAAAGATTAGACAAAATTATGTAAGGAAGGGAACATCAGACACAACAGTAAAGGCTACCTAAACTTATTCATAATCCAGGAAAGAAAAAAAATCATTAGAGGTTTAATTATCCATCTGTCTCATCCTTCTGTCTTAAGTACTTCTGAGGATCCAATCATTTTGGTATCCAAGGACCATATGAGCCTTTATTATAGTGTGTCAGTACTTTCAAAGAAATTATAAGTGAAATAAAAAGATGCTGGGAAGACTTTCCTGGCACTGTTTTGTAAATCTAGGAAAGCCTGTTTCAAATAGTGTCAGCAGAGCTCATATCTTTCCCAGTACAAGCCCTGTCAGAGTTCCTTTAGAGTCCCACCACAAACTCAGCATACATTTGCTGTGGTTCCTTGGTTGCTTGTATTATAGATTTGGAATTTTTGTCCTTAGAAACTGACCGTTGTTTAGGGCCCAACCACATTTTAATACAGTCCATGATTTACCACATGCTTTACAGGATGCTGTATCAAATACTTAGCAAGCAAACTATCAGCAAATCATTTCTGGATTTATTACACTGTATTAATAATTCAGTGACTAATTTTCTGCCCATCATTTCTGGTAGCTGGTAGTTGTTATTCACCATATGTGATTTATCATGGAATTTCATATTATTCATAGCAGAATTCACAGATTCCCATCAGGTCAGAATCCATTTGCATTATACACTGTAAAACACAGAAGACAGACAACCTCTGTCCTGATCAACCTATTAAAGGCAAAAAAGTGAAATGCACAAAGATGACTGAAAAGTTAGAGTGTAAGTTTTGGTGAATTTAATATCAGCAACAACTAAAAAAATATAAAAAGTTCTATTAGCATTATTTTTTCTCTTCTTTTCATGATGAGGTTGATTACATCTAGCCTAAGTATAAACCCTCCATATTAACTATTACAGTCCACAGCTACATATTCCTGTGTTACAACTAGCTGACACAAAGATGCCTACAACTTGTTCAGGCTGCCAAAAGCACTTCAGAGGTCTGTTCTGCCTTTAGCAAGAAAAAGAAAACTTTTTTCATCCTTGCTGTATATTGTGTTCTACCAGTCATTATGCACATGTCCAACACTTTCTTCTTCCTGTCTTTTTCTTTTACTATCTTCCTTTGTTCTTTTTGCACTATTTTACAGGCTGTAAAATTTTATCTGAAATCCATTGTTTTTATTTCTACTCATGTTCTCCTTGGAATGTAAGTAAGTCCTTATAACAGCAGTGATTCACACTCCATCTGTTCCCACAGCTCATTTGCTAGCTTTTGTTTCTGACATTCGTCTATGTCATCTATTTCATCTGCTTGCTCATTTTGGCACCTCTTGTGTGTCTCGATAACATACTTGACACCATTGAAGTTTCACATGGTTGGATAATGGGATTCAGTTATGTATTTGAACAATGATCACTCTACTTGTGATCTATATTATATCAGCGTCTAGCCATGTTCTTAATTGGTTAAAATGGGGTTTCCATCCTGGTTTTATGCAATGATGTTAGCAATATGATTCAAGTGAGGCTGATGTAGAAAGCTCCAAATCTACTTTCTCATGCTATGGTATTAAAACACACTGATTTCAAGGACAAACTGAACTGGATTGAATGAGTTCATTGATCTTAAATTATGTCTCTCTATTCCATTCTAGTCAATAACCTATTTTCCCACTTTAGCACTGGAATGCCCCGTAATCTGTAAAACAGACATTTTTAACACAACTTTACTTAGTTCCTTCTGTTGCAGTTAGCACTGTTCAATGTCACCATTCATGACTGTAGTATGTTTATACAACTGGGTGATCCTGAGGTGGATTGAAACAAACAGCAATGGCTGGAATTTTGTTTGTCAGAAGGAGTTCAGATCACATGCTTCCTGATCAAATGCTTATCCTTTTTTTCGATACAGGAAGTTCTTTCCTAGAGATCAGGTAGTCAGACCTTGAAAAGGGATGTAGAAGTCCATGCTTTTGTGGTCTATCTCCAGAACAATGGGGTACAGTTATTGTACAGGTCATTGTACACTAATATAGTTTAGATCAATGAGGAGGCTAGGCTTCCTAGGCTGTTAGTGTCATCTTCACTCACACCCACTGCTAGAGACCAGGGAGATCTGACTATATAAATTTGGCTACTTAAAATGACACAGGTGAAAACACTACTCTGATTGGTGTTTGGACATTACCAATTGTAATTATTATTGTTTCTGACATTCCTTATTACTCTCCATATTCAGATGAGCTCATTGACTAAAAATTTTACTAATTACTCATACCCTTCACACTTAAGTAGCCCAGCAAGTTTCAAACCCAACTGGATCAAGACGTTACTTATAGAAAAGCCAACATTTGCTGAAGAAGGAATTTTCAATCCTTTGCAGGGCTGAACAGTCCAGTTCAAGCTGTTTCTGGAGGTTAGACATCTTTTAACTATTGTGCTTAAACTCCCAAAGTATTTGCAGACAGCCAAGAAATTATGCAGCCATTATCATTTCCAGGCACTTACTATTCATTGATAATGAAATATCCATAAATACTTGAGCTTCTGCCAGACAGTATTCAGCATTAGTCCACAGCATGGTTTGGATCTATAGCTGTGAATCACAGCAAAGCACTAGGAACCTGCTGCCAGAGTGTCCTCACTTTCCCTTTATTTAGAATCAAGAAAAGCATTCTTGACCATTTTACTTTTTAAAAAAAATGCCCACAAATAATTTTTTTCTGTATTTACTCTGAGCATAAATCAAACAATTCATCTTTTACTCACTCACAATATAACATCCTGCTCTTGGACAACAGATGATTATTTCTCTCCCATGCTAACATGTTTGCTTGTCATTACCCAGCATGAACATAAATTACAAAGTAAATGTTATGCAATAAGAATACCTAACTAGTTGCACCTAACCTATTGTAACTACTGAAGGAAGGATGAATTGAAATATGTATATTCAGGTCTGAGAATGACTACTAAAATTGGAGTAGTTTACTGAAGGACTGATTATTTAGTGATGGAATTGTACATGTGGAAATAAAGGCTCATCCTATTCAAAAATCAGTGAGTACAGCATTGAATGATCTGGAGGTAACAGTCCATGATAGGTATGTCAGTGAAGAACAGACCCATCTAATTTATCTAGTATCTTATGAAAAGGAGAGAACGTTACCCGAGACACTTAAATGTCTTTGTCTGTCCAAGAGTTATTACAACCAGTTGCTTTTTTAGGATGAGAGGGAAGATATACATCTTAATTTCAGTATTCAGCATATTGCATCAACCAACAAACTCAGATTGAGTGGTGAGCTTAATATTCTTTTCTCTCAGACTTAATTTTAAATCCTTAACAAGGCAACTAATATTTTATTGTTCTCCATTTTAAAAAGTGTAGTACATTTCTATGTACTTTTCCAACATCTTGAACCATAAACACGTATAGTTGCATGTATATAGAATGTACATATCTATTTTTAATTTTGATTTATGTGGATTATATAGTGTAAATATATATTACCTATATCTATATAGAGATCCATTTGCTATCAGTTCTGATCTCTACATCTTTTTTCTAGTTATGCATGTCTTCAAACAAATACATTAAAAATAATAAGGAAACACAACTACTATAGCTAAAGTACTCATTTATGTGAAATCCAAAATGTATATATACAATAGTAAGCCACTGGAAAAATGATCAAATATGTAAAGTACTTTAAAAAGAAGAAAATAAGGTACAACTGATGTGGTTTCAGCAAAAAAAGCAGCAAAACAAATTTCTCAATAACAGAATTCACCAAATTGTCTGTAATTCCTCTATCTGACTTTTTAGGAAGACAGGACTAGTAGGTTTCTATTTGATCACTAAATCCAAACACGGCCTACGCTAGTTAGCTATGTAAGTCTGTTTATGAACTTATTAAGTTAGGAAGGTTGCTAGATCTTAGAAATACATCAAGTTTATGTGCTAATTATTTACCAGTGAAACCCAAAAATCCAGCTATTTCTTATGGGACATTTTATGTTAAATTTGTACTTCTTAGAATACTGCTTACTTCTTAAACTACAGACTATTCCAGGCTGGAAAGTATTTGGGAGCAGGAAGGGTATCTAAGCTTGGTCATAACAGTGAAATTCACAATCTCAAGTGAGGTGCTCACAGTAGCACACAGCCTGGAATCACACTAGCTTCCTGAATCCCCCATACACAATTAGGCACGCGTTTTACAGCTATAACACAGATGAAGGAGAGGAGAAGAAAGGTAGTGTATACATCTGCATGCAAGAGTGCAAATAGATGTATTTTATCAGATAGCACTTTAACACAAAATAAACCGTTCTCTTTTATGCTCAGAGACACATTATTTTTTAATGTGTCTCTCAGTCTTACACTCTCAGTTGCATAGCAGCCCATATTGAATTAGAATGAAGAAAAGGTCCTTTATATCCCAGCCTAGTTTACTTCTTGGGCTTTAGAGCATTTTGCTGGGAGGTAAGAATGTGCACTGGACCATTCTGCTGTTGAAGGTGTCTGTCCAGGTTTCCACTTTTTTAAATGCAGTGAATCCAGTAAACTTAACTAGTGATAAAATCAGAGGACATGGCAACCACCGCTTTCCTTCTCTGATTTAATTAATTTGCACATATGCATGTAAACACTTGGAGGGTATCTGTGCCTGAATCCATATGGTTTTTCTAAGCCAAGTCAGTTTAAACTTGGTATAATTTTGTTTATTTCATCTAATTTATCAGAACAAATTAAGTTAAACAATAGATCACATTCTGATTCCTGAATTTGGATGATAGGGAACATTTTGAGTTCTGTTTTGAATAAATACTTCTTTATGTGGTTGATCTCCAACTGGAAAAAGTTTTGTCCACTGACAAGAATATTTCATGCTTCTTGAGGCACTATTTAGCCCATTATCTCCAAGTACTTATGCTGAATTTATGCATGTATGTTGTTTTAAGTAATATTTGTCTGTCTGAGTACAATTTTTTTCAAAGGACAAAATCTGGCAATGTAATAACAAAAAATCAATCTTTTGTTCCCCAGACACTGAAAAAAGGCATGTTAAAGAAATATTAACAGTACTCTTGATCTTGAGAGTTTAAATTGATTTTTCCACTGTGAATTAATAACCAAAGTGCTGGAGAATGGAATATATGGTTATGGTTCTTTCTTACTTTTTAATATTTAACATACAGTCCATTTTACCAGCTCTCTGCATGCATAATAACAAGGCTATTTTCTTCTAAAGGCACAATATATTATAGACGTTCTCTTTCTCTTTTTTTTTTTTTTCCCTTTAATGTAAATCTTTCTTCTAAGTAAGCATACAGACTTGCTTGCCGAAAGTCCTATGGACCTACCTGGAAGATATTGATTGATGCCAATAGTTTGATTTCAAGGTCTAGCGAGTGATGTGGCATTACAATAGAAACACTGCACAAGTATCCATCAATTTTTCAAAGTATCACAATGGGTAGGAAGACCCTAAATATACTATCTGAATTTTCCTACCCTCATTTATTTTAAAGAGAGAGCTTGGTATAGCTGCAATCACTTTTAGAGTGTTGCAGAATCTTGAGGTAGATAAGAGTTGAATTTCCATTGTTCACAAGACTGAAATCATTTAGCCTGAATGCAAAGATAGCAGCCATGTGCTCTTTGCACAGGTGCAAACAGACTGAAGAAGATGAAAGTCAGTTATTGTCACCCAGTCAGTGCTCTGCCTCCAGGATCTGTCACAAGATCCTTTTTTACCGAGATAGCTCAGCCTGCATTAGCTACCTTCTCTGCTTTCAGTCCATGGAGTTGTTACCCCAGATTAGAATCACTGGGTAATTCAGGAGGGACCTGAAGATGTCTCTAGGCTAACTCCTTGCTCAAAGCAGGGTCAGCTATGAGGCCAGACAGGTTCCTCGGGGCTACGCAGCTGGGGCTTGAAAAGCCTGAAGGTTGAAAAGAGACTGCACAAATTCTCTGGGCAACCTGTTCCACTGCCTGGCTGTCCTCATGAGGAAAAGTTTCCCCTTATATCAGACTGAACTTCCTTTGTTTCATGCCCATCGTCTCTTACCCTCCCCACTGCGCACCACTGCGAAAAGCCTGCTCCTGTCTCCTTGATGACCCCCTCACAGGTAGGGGAGCTTATTGGGCTCTTTAAGCTGAACAAGCCCAGTTCCTTCAACCTCTCTTCATAGGTGAAAGTACTCTGGCCCCTGACTGTCCTGTCCTGGTGACCCTACACTGAACTCGCTCCAGTTTATCAATGTCTTTCTTGTACTAGGGCCCGGAAGGGAGTGCAAAACTCTAGATGTAGTCTAACAGATGTTGCTTAGAGGGGATAATCACTTCCCTTGACCTTCTGGCTCTGCTCCTATTCATACAGCCCAGGATCGACATTCCTTGCTGCCAGATGAAGGATGCATGCAGGCATGCTGCCCGCTGGCTCATTCCCAGCTCGCTGTCAACCAGGACCCCCGGGGCCTTTTCTGCAAAGGTGCTCCCCAGCCAGTCAGTTCCAGGCCTGTGTTTTTGCAAGGGATTGCCCAAAGTCGGGGTACAAACTGAAGAGCTTCTCAAGGCCTGTAGGTATTTAGGCAGTGTTTCTGTACTAGGCACATGAATTAATTACAAAAGAGATGAGATTGTTACTCAGCTGGCTGTTGACAATGGAATAAATAATCCAATATAAGGCATAGAATCATAGAATCATTTCAGTTGGAAAAGACCTTCAAGATCATCAAGTCCAACCATTAACCATGCCCCCTAAACCATGCCCTGGAGTACCCTGTCCACTCGCTTTTTGAATATCTCCAGGGATGGTGACTCAACCACTTCCCTGGGCAGCCCATTCCAATGTTTGACAACCCTCTCAGTAAAGAAATTTTTCCTAATATCTAACCTAAATCTCCCTTGCCTCAACTTGAGGCCATTTCCTCTTGTCCTATCTCCAGCCACCTGACAGAAGAGACCAACACCCACCTCACTACAACCCCCTTTCAGGTAGTTGTAGAGAGCGATAAGGTCTCCCCTCAGCCTCCTCTTTTCTCGACTGAACAACCCCAGCTCCCTCAGCCGCTCCTCATAAGACTTGTGCTCAAGGCCCCTCACCAACTTAGTTGCCCTTCTCTGAACACGCTCTAGCAACTCAATGTCTTTCCTGTAGTGAGGGGCCCAAAACTGAACACAGTACTCGAGGTGCAGCCTCACCAGTGCCGAGTACAGGGGAACCACCTCCCTGTTCCTGCTGGCCACACTATTGCTGATACAAGCCAGAATGCTATTGGCCTTCTTGGCCACCTGGGCACACTGCTGGCTCATATTCAGCCAGCTGTCAACCAGCACCCCCAGGTCTTTCTCTGCCAGGCAGCTTTCCAGCCACTCTTCCCCAAGCCTGTAGCGCTGCATGGGGTTGCTGTGACCGAAGTGCAGGACCCGGCACTTGGCCTTATTGAACTTCATACGATTGGCCTCAGCCCATCGATCCAGCCTGTCCAGATCTCTCTGTAGAGCCTCCCTACCGTCAAGCAGATCGACCCTGCCTCCCAACTTGGTGTCATCTGCAAACTTGCTGAGGGTGCACTCAATCCCCTCATCCAAATCATCGATAAAGATATTAAACAGAATGGGGCCCAACACTGAGCCCTGGGGAACACCACTTGTGACCCGCTGCCAACTGGATTTCACCCCATTCACCACTACCCTCTGGGCTTGTCCTTCTAGCCAGTTTTTCGCCCAGTGAAAAGTACACTTGTCCAAGCCATGAGACACCAGCTTCTCAAGGAGTATGCCATGAGACACGGTGTCAAAGGCCTTGCTGAAGTCAAGGTAGATAACATCCACAGCCTTTCCCTCATCCACTAGGTGGGTCACCTGGTCATAGAAGGAGATCAGGTTGATCAAGCAGGACCTGCCTTTCATAAACCCATGCTGACCGGGCCTGATCCCCTGCTTGTCCTGGACTTGCCATGTGAGTGCTCTCAAGACAAACTGTTCCATAATCTTTCCCAGTACCGAGGTCAGGCTGACAGGCCTGTAGTTCCCCGGATCCTCCCTCCGACCCTTCTTATAAATGGGAGTCACACTGGCAAGCCTCCAGTCCTCTGGGACCTCCCCTGTTGACCAGGAATCTGGTAACAAAGCATCTGGTAACAAAGCTGACTAAGAAAGCAAGATTTTATAGTGAAAAGGTATGAGACTTCTATAAGCAGCCAGTAGCTGGATGAGCAAAGTAGACCATGTAGCTGGCTTTTTTAAGACCCATCACAAGCTCAGCATAAAAGGAGCATTCTCTTTGAGTTCTTCAAACACAAAAAATACAAAGATCTGTGAGAATGTCCAGCGACTTACTCATTTGCTTGGCATTTGTTTATTGCTCCGCAGTATGCAGCTGCTCATTCTTACTGTTTGCAGAAGTTCAATGTCATCTGTCGTTCACACAAACTAATATTGCACAGTTAACTGATATCACTCATGTAGAAACATATTCTCTGTTCAGACTGTTACTGAATAGGCACACTATCCATCACATGATGAACTGTGAAGTTACAATCATTATATTTAAAATTTCAGATAAAAAAGGCAATAATTACACCTGATGAAAAAGAGAGCTATGGATAAAAACAAAACCACAAGGTCATTCACATCTACAAACAGTACCATGGGTCCTGAAAGTTGAATAAAAAGAAGTTAATGGGCTTTGATGAAAAATTTTAATAGTCTGACAGAATTATTTCTTCCCCCAGGATGGTAGAAAGCAAGTCTTTCAGGTTATACCCTTTACAGTGCTAAAAAGAGAATAAAAACAGGAATGAATTTGTGTTAGAGCTAGATGGAAAGTAATCACGGCAATCCACAGCTTACATTTTCACATTGAAAGTGCAGCAGTGTTCCACGCACACAGCATAGTTAATTGCTCAACGTTGTCTAACTAATTACTATGATGATAACAGATACTAGCTATAGATAGTTACATATCTATTATCTATCTGGTTAAAAAAGAAAAAAAGAGTGAAATTTTGCTGCCTTTCAAAAGACAAAATGCAAGTGAGATATATTTAGAAAGACAGAACAATATTACAGTAAATGCAATAGACTGAAATCTGAGAAAGTTAGGAAAACTACTGACTACCGCAGACAGTCCTTGTTTCAGCTTGTTTTGCCATTCTGGTAAACCATATAAACTTATAGTATTTCTTTTCCTCTTCTGTAAAAATGGAAATAATAGATCCATCCTGTCTATTTGGATTTGATACTCAGAGTGGTACAGGGTTTGTCCTATAGCATATTTTAATAATGTGTCTAACAATATATGGCTAATGATATTGTTACTATGATATGCACAATGGCATATTAATTATTAATAATAATAATCATCCTCAGCATCTCGTAGAAAGGAAAAAAAGTTCTGTGCAGCCTCAGAGAAGTAAGCAGATAAGACATACATGATAAACTCCTTACAACTCCTTACAACTCCTTCTGAGAGGGGAGAAAATGAGTTAAAAGAGCACAGGTTCCAGGGATTCTGATCTAAGCTCTCCTTGCCATAAAGCATGCACTGCCATGTGGTAAAGGTACTCGTGTAGCAATTACAACAGCAAGCCAGATGACCTCTGGGTGGATAAGAATAATCCCATGTAAGTCTGTATTACACTGAACAACACATATCTACAGTATTAAAATGCTGGTTTAAATTTGCTGGTCTGGAATTGCCCTTCTGCATAAAATTTGCTTTCAGTTCTTATGTACCTTATATAATGATGTCAGGTTTGATTTCCTGCCTTATACTCATGATTTCAGGTTTCATTACAGGGATTCAGTTTCTGCTCTATTGAATAATCAAAGCTCAGAAAAACTGAGATAAAAGATTTTGTACAAGATTAAAAAAGATGTGAATGTGAAGCTAACAAGCTTTGAAGTGTTGACATTGGGACAACTGCTGAAAGAATCCCTAAATTCTTTAAGCCACAATAAAACTTGTACTGTCTATGACATAGGATTTTAAGTCTTTTTCAGGTTTAAAATATTTTGTCCTATTACAAACACAGCAAGAAAGAAAGTGATAGTGCCCAGATTACAACTGCATCATTACTACATTCATCCCAAATGCCTTTTATAAATGCTCTAGACTTGATCAGACCAAACTGACGTCATCAGCGAACTTGACTTCCACAGTCAGTGCGGGGATAGAATGACAACGCAGACAGATTGTGATAAAACAAAGCAACTACTTTGACTATTTTATGGTCTTCCATCATCACAACACTGGAGTTCCTCACCATTTTAATACATGTATTTAAACACTACTGGTTGCTTGTTGAGCAAATTTTATTATATACAGATTTTTAGCTAGAAAACTGAGGCCAAAATGTATAAAGTGATTTGCTGCTCCCACACAAAAGTCTACAACAAAGGGGACAATTGGAGTTATTCAAAGAAACTAGTAAGGATCATAATCATTATACTACCCTTTCTCTCTGCTCTAAATGCTGGTGAGAAGGACCAGCTACTGTTCTGGAGACAAGGCAGCAGGTGCAACAGCACACCCCTTGCAGGTCTTGGATGACTATCTTTATGACCCATCTCCCTGTTTAATGAGTTACATTCTGGGAATGAATCAAGAACTGAGAGGACATCTGTACTGTACCTCAGCAAGCAGAGCTGGGAGCGTCCCTAATAAAAACCATGATTGATCATTTGCATTGCACAGCTCCTCTGTAGGTACGGCAGACCAGATCCTCTCCATCATGCATTTGATTCAGAAACTTGTTATTGAGATATACAGCTACTTCATGGCAGCCAGATAAATCTGACATATAAGACTAAGTGAGCATAAGAGTTTCTAAGCTTCTGTAAGATTCAGACCTCTTTCTGGCTACCCTCAGTAGGTGAGTGGTATTAAAATCTCTCTTTTCCAAGAAGCATTGTGTTTGTCCAGGCATTATGTTAATGTAAATTCAGGCTATGAAAAGCTACATGTAATCAGACTTTACCAGATTGCATTTTATTGAAAAGGCTTGGAAAAGAATATCACCCGTGAGAGGAAAACATTAGAACATAAAAAGGTTAACTGCATTGTTGCAGGGATACCTCTTACCTGCTGAACACAGGCTTATATGTAGCATTAACTTGCTCCATCCTACATCTGGCCAGCTATGTCAAGAAGCAGCATTCCTGTTGGCATGCTGCTAACTAGTTAGGCACAATTCCTGGGAAAATGCTAGCACTCCCATAGCATTATTTTACAGCCCCCTGTGTTTCAGCACAGTGGTGTGATCCTCCTTGCCACTACAGGGGTTCATGTTGGGCAGCCAAGGAGAGAAAGAAAGCATTTCATTTTGTCTCACCTCATCAAGGACTGGTTATCCCAGAGCACTGCTAGGGACAGAAGACAAAGCAAGAAGGTAGAAAACTACATATAACAGTAAAGACAGTAGAGACTGATAGATATATTTGAGTGCCAACATGCTTGATATTGTTTTCTACAGGACTGATCATGGTAGCTGTAGAGTCCTGGAATTGCATGGGTATAATATAAACCTGTAGGACAAAGTGCAGGTTGAGGAAGAGTTGGCACTGTGATACCTTTACTCACCTCCAGAAGCTTCTGTTACTACCAAACCTGAAATGTTAAATTTAACAGGAGCTCTGAGGTTATGGAGTCTCTGTGAGCAGCTACCTCTACTGAATATATTATTTACCAAATTGACAGGTAATGAGGAGAATTCCTGTCTAATAATTTACTTCAGTAAATCTTTCCATAATGCTGTTTCTTATATAGAGAGGTAATCCATCAATTTTGGTCTGAAGGAGCAAATGTTAGTGAAGATTGCTATCATAATAGCTACACTTGATTTTTCTGTGTGTTCTACAATCATAATGATGTGATTGCAAAATGCTAAGATCGGGATAATTTTATAATGAAGAAGAAATCCCATTAGGTATACTTTCCCATCTATAATTCTTTTAGAAATGTCCATTTTGCAAGAAAACCACTTATAAAGCATACTTCATGTTGTTAATGACTGGCTATATTTCTATAAAACAGTAAGCCGAGAAAGCAAAGTGAGGAAGTAAAATCAAACTATGCACTGAAAAAAACTTATACCATTCTCCAGCTGTCTTTAGCATACAGAAAGAAATGAGACTGGATTTCAGGGACTGAAATTGTCTAATTATTTAACTATATCTACACCTGCTTTTCCATCTGCTTATCAATACCGGAATTTGTTGTGTTTATTCTCCCACTCAGTTATTGCCTTCAAGTGATGATCCTATTTCAGTGTTCTTAACTTAAATGTATATACTTCCTTTGAATTTATAATCCCAGGAAGCTTTTTAAACAAATAAACCCTTATGATTTATGTATAATGGGATTTAACTTGCTAGCTTGTATTTTTTTACAGCTTTGTGAACCTAAGGAACTTTTCTTCAGAGCTGATGCTAAACAGAGTTTCTTTTCAAAATAATTTAACTAAAATATAATTGAGTCCTATCAAATGAGCTAACTAGGAATTACAGTCTGAAATTTGTTAATGAGCCACAGTCAAGTCAGAATAGATTCTGTGACCCTCAAAATGCAAAATTTCAGTCAAAGTTAGTATAAATCCAGAGTGATTTTTAATTTGTATTTATTTTAAAGTATTAAAGAAAAGCAAAAGGCCTGGAGCAATGTTACACATATTAAACAACTACAAAAGGTGTTAAGAAATAAGTCTCTTTCTGAAAAATGCAGGTTTCTTTAAACACTCAAAAAGTAACAACTATTTTAACATTGGCTGTTATTACTAACATTGAAAAAAAATAGTATGTTTGGTTGTCTAATTAAATATAAAACTGAAGTTATAACTCACAAATTCAGTCAACTTGGTTAAAGTAAAATTACGCATCCTACTTACTGGTCCCTTAGTTTCAGGCAGTAATATTTATGTTCCTCTTGAGATGTGATGCATAGCCATGGCTCTTTGAAGAACCTTATATGCCACGTTACAGTTTTTCTAATGCTCAGAGTCTTTCTTGATAATGTAGAACATTTGTACTCGATAAATGTGAGCCCCATTTTGAATTCAGAATATCTGACTTTGCCTTTTCCAATATTCATTTCTCACAGGCATTTTTGTCTTTATGGACCATGAAAATGCATCTACAGACAAGTGAAACTGATGGTTCTACAAGAACTAACAGGAACAGTATGGGAAGGGGTCAAACCAGACAGATAGTCTTTGCAGGTTATGAACAGGATCATGTGATATGGTTGCCTAAAATAGGATGGGTCTGGACCTTATGGTCTCAGGATAATTTTCCATCCTTTGTTGCTAGGACATCTATCTGGTTTATATTCGTGTTGATACTATCAGGACTGGGCTTAATGGAAGCCGGTAGACTAAGTTTCCAAAATATTATTCTACTCCATGCAGGTATCTATGGATGACACGTACATCTGGTCAGTTGAATACCTCTTTTGACTCCATTGGCTGTGTTGGTGTATTGACTCTAATGGCTTACTTGGCTGCCATACAGACACCTATCTGTGAACACCTAGACATCAGTGTTTTAAGATGTAACTTGAATTTCAGCTCTATCGTCACAGAGTGATCTTGCCATGAAGGATAGGCTGTGCAAATCTCAAGTGCAACTTGTTTAACAACTTGGCTAATCTGTTCAGGATTAGGGTACGATGCCAGTGCAAAGTGTAATTGCAGCTCATACAGAAGTATGCTGAACTAGCTAGACCTAATTACAGGAGCTGCGTTACTAAAGCAGTGAAGAACCTGACAGCACTCCTGGCTTGGCCTGAGCATCCTCCCTGAAGTTTACAGTTTCACAGCTACCTTACTTTACATGAGAGAAGGGGAAAAAAGGACAGGTGAGGAGACACAAAAAGGGCATTGCCCAAATTACTCTGCTACCAGCTGACTCAGATGTTTCCAGTATTTCACTAGAAATACAGTAGATTCATCTTTGCCAAATTTGACAAGACACTTCATTTCTTCTCAGAATTGATTTGCTTTAGCTACTTTTGATCAGAATTTGTTTAGGATCATTTCAAACAGTATATTGGAACCGTTTCTGAGCTCTCTTTTTATTTTGTAATACTAATCCTCTCCTATTGTCAGCTAAATTAGAATATTTTTTTCTTCCTACATTTCATCCCACATACATAAATACACTTAACCACAAACAAATGTATGCTTGACCAAACTTACTAAGGCTTTTAAAAAACTGATTTATTTAAATTAACATCAGAACTTCCATTAAATCTTGCCCTCAGATAATCTGACCCAGTGATTCTAATGATGATAACAACAGCCTTTGTTTAATTTTGACTATTCTCACAGCAATGACAAAACAACCCATCTATACAACCCCTTTATAGGAATGTTCAGTCAAGTGTATGCCAGCACTGAATATGTTCTCCTAAAGCTTCTATTTTGTTGTGGGTTTATTTATTCCTGAGACCTTCATATTTGTTTTTATCTTTTTGTTTTGCGGTTGTTATTTAAAATAATTTTTATCTACTTGGTTTTCTTTGATGTTCAGAAAAACATTCTGTTTTCAGATTTAAACTGACTGAATACTCTTTTCCTACTGCTATGTTCTTCAACAGATGCAATTAAATTATTATATAGTCAAAATTCTCAGCGTGATAACAATGTAACAATGTTCATATTAATATTCTAAGATAAATTACTTGAAGGCTAAAATAATAATTATTTTACAGAGTAGCTTAAGCAAAAATACACAGTTCAGCATATACTATATTTGTATCTGCTTCTCTGAATAAGTTATTGACACCAGCTTCCTGTTGATCTGTTGGATCTTGCAGATTCAGGGAATCAACTTTTTTTAAAAAACAAACACAAAACAGCAGATCTCGTTCTTTTCTAACCTACTCTGTTTCTACTCCATATGTTTGAAGAAACTTACCATTACATTTTTTTTTCTAAGTTGCCTACATTCTTTAGTCCATAAATTCTTTAGACCATAAATTCTTTAATTCTTGATCTAATAATAATGGAATTGATCCTATATTTATTCAAACTGAGTAGGTATCCTTAAGAACATTCTCATTAATTATAAATGGTGAGTACACAACAAAGGACACATCCAAAAGTGGTTGATTCAGTCCAATTAGGAATTTCCTTTATTTGATGTCAGTAAACTTTTACTAAAAGCAATCACTATTAACAGTCAGTTCTATTAATATCTTTTTCATTTTCTAGTGAGATGGACTGATGAAGTACGCTTGGGCATGAAGTATTTAGAATGGGAAAAATCCAGTTAGAAGGGACTACTGAGGCATATCTTCTTGTTAACACATATGATTACTGAAATATTTAATTTGTCTTCCGTTGTTTGGACTGGCTTCACAAATACTCAATATAGATTAAGATCTTAGTTCTTCTCCTCAGAGCGTTTGATAACCTGGCTCTCACTTAACTAATATCTTCAAAGAACAAACAGAAGACAAGAATTTTACTTCTCTAGTAGTATGAAACTATATGCAGTAAAGGAAAATTAATCTGTTCAGCCGACAGGACTTAGGAATCAGTCCAAGACTGTGGAAAAGGAAAGATGGACCATTAGAGATGACATTGCCTTCTGCTCCTGGACAAAAATTCATGGAATCATAGGACAATTCAGGTTTGAAGAGAAATCAGAAGATTTCCAGTCCAACCTCCTATTCAAAGTAGGGTCAACGATGAGATCAGACCAGATTTCTCAGGGTTTGATTCAGATCTTGAAAACCTCCAAGAATGGAGAGACTACACCACCTCTCTGGACAGCCTGTTGCACTGCCTGACTGTCCTCATCAGGAAGAAGTTTCTCCTTATAGCAGTCGGAAGCTCTCTTCTTTCAATTTATGTCTATTTTCTCTCATCCTTCTGCCATGCCTCACTGTGAAGATGCTGACTCCAGCTTCCTGAAAACCTTCCCATAGGTTCTGGTGGGCTGCTGCTTGGTCCACCAGAAGCCATTGCTACTCCAGGCCGAACAAGCTCAACTTCCTCAGCCTCTCCTCACAGGGCAAGTGATTCAGCCCCCAAACATCACTGTGGCCTTGTGCTGAACTTGTTCCCATTTATCACAGGATCACAGAATCATAGGATGGTTTGGGTTGGAAGGGGCCTTAAAGATCATCTATTTCCAAACCCCCTGCCACGGGCAGGGACACCTTCCACTAGACCAGGTTGCTCAAAGCCCCATCCAACCTGGCCTTGGACACTGCCAGGGATGGGGGAGCATCCACAACCTCTCTGGGCAACCTGTTCCAGTGTCTCACCACCATAGTAAAGAATTTCTTTCTTATGTCCAGTCTAAATTTCCCCTCTTTCAGTTTAAAACCATCACCACTTGTCCTGTCACTACAGGCCCTGGTAAAAAGTCTTTCTGTCTTTCATGTAAGCCCCCTTTAAGTACTGAAAAGGCCACAGTGAAGTTTCCCCAGAGCCTTCTTTTCTCCAGGCTACACAACCCCAACTCTCTCAGCCTTTCTTTGTAGGAGAATGTCTACCTTTTACTGGGGCGCCCAAAACTGGATGCAGTACTCATGCTGTGCACATCTGGCAATTGTTTAAAAGAGGAAAATTACTTCTGTCTATTCAGCTTAGCTTTTTCTAATATTGTCTGAGCAGGTATTCTTTACCCAGTGTCACTAATAATGATGTGTTTGCCCTGACTCAGTGTACTAAATCTCCTAAACTTTCTCATGGAGTGATAAATGTATTTTACGTCCCCTACTTTTTTAACTAAGGAAATGACAATACATGCTGTGGCTAGTTTGGATATATGCATAAATTAGTGGACCATATTCTAAATTATTGTTGGTTTAATCTACAGTATTTCATTCTCAGCATACCCTAGATCACACTCAAAGGTGATATTACCACCTTTACCAAATTTAACAAAACCAGATACGCATAGCTGCTGAAAGAGCAGAAACAGAATGTAATGAGATAAGCAGGAGGGAATAAGAAAAAGAAATCCCAGCTGTATAAGCTTTAGTTCTTGAAAAGTACATAATTCACCTTTCCAGCACAAGGAAAAAAAGCCTATTGTGATCTTCCTGTTCATTGTCAGAACTGATCACGAGATACATCCTATTCCTAACCGAGAAAATCACTGAGATTTATAAAAGCTGAAACTACTGTTAAGACATAAGAGCTCTTACCTTTTGGTTACTGTATAATGTACGGATAGCATAGTTCTTGTCAAAAGCTGTATTTCTGCATCAGATGAAATAGCAGGATATCCAAACTAGCAACAGCCTTGCTTCTCTTCAGTGTCTCCACCAAGTACATTATAGATAAATAGCACATTCAGCTATATGGGGAGCAGGGGGAGGCTGGAAACATAAATTTAACTCAAGTTTCTGGAAGAAAGTGAGGTGCAAAACAATCAAATTTCACCTCTGAAGTTTGTATCATCAGCATAAAATCTGCCTATTAACTGGTTTCTGTTGTGCAGTTGGCCATAATTTGCTATTAATATAGTTCAATACAACACAGAAGCACAGGGTACAATATGTTCTTATAGTATAAAAATCTGTTGTGAATAACTAGTAAGTGTGTCTTGCTACGCTGTTTTTGGTTTGGCATATGTGAATAAACAACTCCTATTTTTGTTCAGCATACCCCAAAATTATTGTTTTAAGTTGTATAAAATTAATTAAGAAAAAATGCTACTCTTTTTGACACACAGAGCATTTCTTTTTGTAATGAACAACTGTTTATTACTAATGAACAAAATGTTTTGCTTCACCCAAACTTCAATACTTTCTTTAATTTTCAAGCTTTGAAAAAACTTAAAATGAAAATTCCATTTAGAAACTTTACAATTCTCCAAATTCCATAGAAGGTAATGTGTGCTTTAATCATCTCCTCACTGCTTTCTTGGGATATGCCAACTGTTTAGTCAGTTCCTAAATCCAGAAAGAAAACAAATGTTTAATACTGACATTTAGAAGTATTCCTCAGTTCCTGATTGATATTCATTTTTCTCCTTTGTCAGTTCTGTATCTTCCAGTAAATAGAAGAGACAGTCATGTTGTGATAGATGGTTAATTCTTTTCAATTTTCATGCAAAAAAATGTAGGAGTGTTCACCCTGAAAAAAACTCACTTCTAGACACAGGCTGTGGTTGATAGATTCCCTCTTCACACACAATGGAAGAGTTAAAGAATAAAATTACTGAAGTGGGAGATAACACTTTATCTGTTCTTGCCTGAAGATTGTGAAGATATAAGTACTCAGTAGTAAAAATACATAAGAAAGTGGACATAAAACAGAAATTTGAACTGAAAAAATAATACATTTTAAGAATATTTTCCTTTTGACGAAAGGGTGAGAGAAGATTGATGCATGATAATTTGCTTAATGTATTTTAAAAAGTACATAGAAATCATTTTATATAAAACCTAAACTAGAACAGAATGGTACAGCTGATTTTGAGAAACACTAGAGAATCTCTTATACTACATACTGTTAATTCCACACCACACAAACAGATTTTAACAGTTTTTTATCCTGGATCAATACCTTTTCTTCTTCTCCAAATTTCTCTAATTTCTTTCAAATAGTGTGAAATGAACTCCCACTGCTCAAGACTGCAGTAAAAACTTGTCATTCCAAACTACAGCATGTCTCTTCTGAGAGACATATTTTTATGAACCTATAGCTGATGGGCTGTAACAGGCAATAATTGATACACTTTTTTGTAGCTTTACATTTGGAACATAGGGCATGAATTTAATTGGCCTCCTGCATTGCTGTTCATAGATATCTATTATGACAGAAATCCACATTATATAAATGTACCTACATTTATGAAGCTAAAAGTATTGCAGAGTTGTACAATTTCCTCCTGCTATTGGACTGATAGGGTGAAGTTGTACTGTTATAGTGGTTAGAACCCTTTTTTCTAACTTTCAGTCTAGCACACTTTTTTTTCAGTTTTAGGATAATATTAATACTAATCAATATTACTGTTTAGAATTTCTGCTTTCTTAGTAGTTACCTTCATGGTTTTGGAGAGAACATTCATTTGGACAGGCTAGAGGAGCCAAAGTTTTTTTCAGTTTCTTTTCCTTTGAGAAGTTTTCCAATGCTGATAATATAGTAATTTCCCTTGCAATTGATGTCATCATTGCTTTGCTCAAAAGAATAGATATTCCAACTGAAGCTTGCACAATCACAATTCAATCACATGTCCATTTGCCTACTGGAAATAGCTTGAATGATATAGCCTAGGAATCCATCTGCTTTTTTAGACATTTTTCTTTGCCAAATTGCCTTTATAATTGCAATATTTCCACCATGTCTTTCATGATAAGACAGAAAAGTCAACAACATATTATTCTTCTTTTGAAGATGAGAAATGAAAAATTAAATTACTTTATAACATTGTTGTCCAGTTACAATATAGCTTTTTTCATGGTATTATCCAACATAAAATAATTTTACAAAAAGTATTATATAGCAACGATATAAAACATAAAATAAAGGCCCACCTTGGATGTGCACTTTATCCATTTTTAAAGCATCAAAAGGACTGTATTATAGCATATATGAAGTCCTGAAGTGCACAGGAGTCCAGGAAGGCTGGACATTCTTCAAGAAGAAAATCTTAAAGGTGCAGGAGCAGGCCATCCCCATGTGTCGAAAGATGAGCCGGCAGGGAAGAAGACCAGCCTGGTTGAACAGAGACCTTTGGCTGGAACTCAGGGGAAAAAAGAGCGTTTACGACCTTTGGAAGAAGGGGCGGGCAACTCGGGAGGACTACAAGGGTGTTGTAAGGTTATGCAGGGAGAAAATTAGAAGGGCCAAAGCCCAACGAGAAATTAATCTGGCTACTGCCATAAAAGACAATAAAAAAGGTTTCTATACATACATCAGCAACAAAAGGAGGGCTAAGGAGAATCTCCATCCTTTATTGGATGTGGGGGGAAACATAGTGACAAAGGATGAGGAAAAGGCTGAGGTACTTAATGCTGCCTTTGCCTCAGTCTTTAATAGTAAGACCAGTTGGTCTTGGGGTACCCAGCCCCCTGACCTGGAAGACAGGGACAGGGAGCAGAATGAAGCCCCCATAATCTAAGGGGAAATGGTTAGCAACCTGCTACACACCCAGGTCTATGGTGGTGGATGGGATCCACCCAAGGGTACTGAGGGAGCTGGCAGAAGTGCTCACCAAGCCACTTTCAACCATTTATCAGCAGTCCTGGCTAACTGGGGAGGTCCCAGTTGACTGGAAGTTAGCACATGTGACACCCATCTACACTAAGGGCTGGAAGGAGGATCTGGGGAACTACAGGTCTGCCAGTCTGACCTTGGTGCTGGGGAGGGTTATGGAGCAGATCATCTTGAGTGCCACCACATGGCACATACAGGACAACTAGGCAATTGGGCCCAGTCCACATGGGTTTATGAAAGGCAGGTCCTGCTTGACTAACATGATCTCCTTCTATAAGAAGGTGACCCACTTAGTGGATGAGGCTGTGGATGTTGTCTACCTAGACTTTAGTAAAGTTTTTGACACCATTTCCCACAGCATTCTCCTGGAGAAACTGGCTGCTCATGGCTTGGACAGGTGTCCACTTCGCTGGGTAAAAAACAGGCTGGATAGTCGGGCCCAAAGAGTGGTGGTGAATGGAGTCAAATCCAGTTGGCAGCCAGTCACAAGTGGTGTTTCCCAGGGCTCAGTATTGGGGCCAGATCTGTTTAAACTCTTTATCAATGATCTGGACGAGGGGATCCAGTGCATCCACAGTAAGTTTGCAGATGACACCAAGTTGGGTTGGAGTGTTGATGTACTTGAGTGTAGGAAGGCTCTACAGAGGGATCTGGACAGGCTGGGTTGATGGGCTGAGGCCAATTGTATGAGGTTCAACAAGGCTGAGTGCCAGGTCCTGCACTTGGGTCACAACAACCCCATGCAATGCTCCAGGCTTGGGGAAGAGTGGCTGCAAAGCTGCTCAGTGGAGAAGGACCTGGGGGTGTTGGTCGACAGCCAGCTGAATATGAGCCAGCAGTGTGCCCAGGTGGCCAAGAAGGCCAATAGCATCCTGGCCTGTATCAGCAATAGCGTGGCTGGAAGGACAAGGGAAGTGATCATCCCCCTGTACTCAGCACTGCTAAGGCTGCACCTCAAATACTGTGTTCAGTTTGGGGCCCCCCACTACAAGAAAGACATTGAGGTGCTGGAGCGCATCCAAAGAAGGGCAATGAAGCTGGTGAAGGGTCTAGAGAACAAGACTTATGAGGAGCGGCTGAGGGAACTGGGGCTGTTAGTCTGGAGAAAAGGAGGCTGAGGGGAGACCTTATCGCGCTCTAGAACTACCTGAAAGGAGGTTGTAGCCAGGTGGGGGTCGGTCTCTTCTCCCAAGTTACAAGTGATAGGACAAGAGGAAACAGCCTCAAGTTTTGCCAGGGGAGGTTTAGATTGGATATTAGGTAAAATTTCTTCACTGAAAGGATTGTCAAGCATTGGAACAGGCTGCCCAGGGAAGTGGTTGAGTCACCATCCCTGGAGGTATTTAAAAGATGTGTAGATGAGGCACTTAGGGACATGGTTTAGTGGTGGACTTGGCAGTGTTAGGTTTACAGTTGGACTCGATGATCTCAAGGGTCTTTTCCAACCTAAATGATTCTATAATTGTATGATATGTGACACTGATTTATTGTGGAATTCTTCTGTGAAATTTTCACCTAGCAATTCCACAGCAGTATGTCTACACCATGCAGGAGGTATGTAAAATAAGCCTTGCATGAAAGTTTGCTACCAGGTGAAAAGCCTTTTGTTTTAGAAGATTTAAGATACCAAGTCATACACTTTGGCTGTAGGACTTTAATGCATTCCTTATTCTGAAAAGAGGCAAATGCAGCAGAAGTCTAAAGGATACGAATACCGAACCATTGAAAAAAAATTCTGGGGGAGCCCATAGTGATAGTTGTATGAGCCTTTGGGGAAATACAGACTACTTCTCCAGCTATTCTGACCACAGCAACATTGCTTTCAGGTTTGCCCTATGATCAAGACTATTATGCTCATAAGAGTGTTTATTTGGAATATGATACTAAAAATTCCCTCGTGTTTTTTATATGAACTAAAAATAAATGTCAGTACTGGAAAATTAACCGGAAATTATTTGGGCACTGGGACATTAATTTTCCTGAGCAGAGCAATAGGAATCAAATACTACTTAGGATATTTCTCATCTCCAGGTCCTTCTTGCTCTAGTTCTTCAAACCCACAATAGCAACCCTCCCCAACATGCCACCCAGAAAAACAGTAAAATCCTAAGATAGGTAAGCACAAGTACAGGGATTTCCGTGCATCTGGCAATAGGGATGGTAATTACAATCACAACAGAGATCCTGGCAAGCATTATGTGGCTGTTCCTGCTGTTAGCAGCTTCTCCTTATGGTAGAAATGCTTTATTCCTAATAAAATTTCTTCTGAAGAAAGTTTGTTTCCATTAATTTCTTGACTTAAATTTAAAAAGAAAAATTTGAAAAACATTCTTTTTTAATACCTTTTAAGCAAATCTGTATGCATACTAGGGGATTTTTTGTCATTGGAAAAAAATTTTCATGAATGTGAGGTGAGTTCAGGCTGTTTAAATATTCTAGAGAAACTGTTTCATTTTTTTCATTTGAGCTACATTTATGGAAAGTCAAAATTGTAGTCATTATTTCTTATTCAGACAACAAAACATTCTGAAGTCTTGAAAATTTCCTGCAATTGGAAAAGAAACTTTTCCTGTTTTACTAAGTACAAACATGTTCAGCGTGATATAGTGAAACATTACTCCTATTTCCATAAAATCCTCTTCTCATTGCCCACTGATTTTGCCATTTTTTCTTTCAATTCTATGGGAAATTTGGCCATTTATTCTCAATAAAGACACTTTATATTTTATTATTCTACTGTAAGATACCCTTCATGGCTATAATTAATGACTGTAAAATAATATTTACTATATGCATGAAGATTCTTCTCCACTTACAGTTCTGAGAGGTTTCCAACTCAACATAATGCACAGTGTTTGTATTTGGATGGGGCAAATAATTCTGTAAGAAAAGTGTAGCTCCAAAAACCTGGTTTTTGAACAATACATATAATTTTCTGGCAGCAGTAAATCTGTGAAATCTTCTGTTAAGATCAGAAAATATGTACTTTTAACCAGTTTCTGTTAAACAGTACAATTTTTTCTCTGTTGAAAACTTTGTTGATTTATTATTGCTGTATTTTCTTTCTTTAACATTTTGTTATAAGGAAGCCAGCAGTAAATACTAACATACGATTGGATTTCCAAATGGATCTCAGTCCACTTTACCAATATTATAGCAGAGCACAGAACACCTGGACATGGAGAGGTTAGATGACAGACAAATCTCTGAACAAAATAGAAGGTAACTATATTCTTTAAAATATGATAAAACCTTACTTTACTGAATATTGAAATTTAGTTCATCTATTTCAGCTGCGAACGAAAGAGATGTGCAGACACTATGGAATATGGAAATGAAATGACATACAGACTCCAACACCAGTTTCTTAGTTAGCAAAGAAGTAAGAAAGTTGCTCTGAGTCAGATTTTGTTCTCATTCCCCCAGCAACTTCATTGCAGCAACTGAAGCTGAACAAAGCCTGAACTGAAAACAAGCATGCTCCAAAACATTAGAGAAAAACAATTAAAAACAAAATCAATGAGACTTACAGTCATGAACAGAGACAGCTCAAGACTACTCAGTTGCGTAGACAAAGATGACTTTCTCTTTCCACCAAATGAGAAGCTAGGGTTAGACTGTAAGAGGAGAGACAAGGAGAAAAGATGGCGTGGGAAGACAAGTAAATGGAGGAAGGGGCAGCAGCAGGTAATTGCAATTGATACCACCTTGTCCCTACTCTAGTACCCACTGGTCCATCACTCTCCAGAGTAACAGCTGCTTCTCCAGAACACAAGCATAGGTAGTCTGCAGGGGTGTGGTGTTTTGCCTCTCAGTAGTAAGTTATCCTAGACAAGTGTTTATTTTGCCTGTGCCTAGAGCTGCCTTCACCTTGAAGACAGTGACATGTAAATAAAGAACAGTTTAGAATGCAACTCTAATAGCTGCATGTGAAAAAATGAAAGAATCATTAACAAGGCCTCATCTGTGAATGGCCCATAGAGTGAAAGGTGGTCAGCAAAATTACTGTATGTAAGGATGGGAAAATTACCTCCCTTCTTTAGCTTTAACTGGTCCAAAAAACATTTATAGCTATATCATCCAAAATGTTATATCTTCATGTTTTGGGATGTAGCTGGTCACATTTATCAAATTGTGGATAAAATCAGAGTGTGAATTTAAAAAAAAAAAAAGAAATGGTAAAGCTTAAACAAATTTTCACAGTATTGAGACAGTCCAGGGACTGTGTAAGGACAGGTTGGTCAAAAGGGAATCACATGTTCAGTAAAGTCTTGAATCTGATGGCAGCTGCTACAGGTGAACTAGCAGACCTCAAACATTAGATCACTGTTTCCTTTTTTTTTCCCCCTATTGCATATTCTTCAACATTAAAGCAATCAGCCTAGATGAACTGAACTTTTAATACAATTCCTTCTCTTTCTATTCAGTTTTTGACAGGAAACCATTGTAAACTGTACTGGAAAGACTGAGAAGGAAACTCAAATGATAAAGGAAACATCCCCCACACAGTGCACTTCTGCCAAGTGCCCTGGAAGAGAAACCATCATCATTGATATGGGATTTTTTTCCCTTCTGCAGACCAAAAAGAAAACAGTAGTGCAAACCCGTACTCACTTAGGAAGAAAAAAGAATGAAGGTACCAGAGAAAGAGCACATATGGAAACACTCTCTATGATGGCATTTGAGAAAGCAGTAATGAATTATCTACTGTAACTGCAGGGATTCAGCCTTCTCCAGAGAATGCCTTTGGAAAAGATGGTAAGGATCACAGAAGAGACAAAAGTGGATTCCATGTAGAAGCCTAGCCATAGTGTCTTACTCTGAAAATGTTCTTAAATATTCAGCAAAAAAGTGATGTCCAAATACATGCAGGATATGAGCCTACTGAAATTGGCCTAGTGGTTTTATTCCACCAGAGTTTTAACAGTAATCAAAGCAGTTCAGAGGTATTCTCCAGGGCCAGAGGACTGTGACATGAAAGATGCATTTGAATTTGGAACAGGTATATTAAAAAAAATAAGATACTATGTGTATGTAACATATGCTTGTTTGGAGTTTAGCTTCAGATTTTAGTACCAAGTACATTTGTCACCCACTAGAAAATGCCTTTCATCAAAAATACTTGGCTTTGAACAAAGCTAGACTGCCCTGGCAATGTCATAAGAAAACATAAGTAAACAGCTAAGTTATTTTCCCTTTGCTCTTTTTCCCTTTTATGTTTATTCAGGAAATAACCACATTAGATAAGAAAGCAAGTGATCCTACTGATCACTGCTACAATATTAGTTTGCCCCTTCTCAAGTACCTCTTAAGCTTGCTCTTTTTCTGAGTGCAATATTCACTTTTCAATCACATCCCCAAAGCTATCACAGAGCTGTGAAGCATTTCAATATGCTCCAAGTTTTGGTTTTCTGGACTGAAATGACATTTGTGTAAGTTTTAGAAATTGGTTTTGGCGTCCTTCACAACACAGAAATCCATTTGCTAATCATTCCTAAAATATCACTTCCAACACATCTTCTTTAAACAATTATTCAAAATTAAAACAGGTAAGTGACAGAAATATCATGTTGTTTTTTCCTGAAGAATCATGATTCTTTCTAACATCAACCTAGGTCACTCTTACTTCCATCTTTAATACCTTACTTTTTCAAACTGTGTAAGGTTCACTGAGCGTAGCTGAAGGCTTCTACAGCAAAGATTTGTATATATGAGACACACGATAGGTTCACTTCACAGATGTAGAAAAGTAGAAAGAGATAATAAAATATTCAGGGCACAATTCATTTACTTCAGATTGAAATTACCCATACTTTAAAAGTGTCTATTTCTCTCTCTCTACAATTATGGCTACCTAGACAACTATATAACTTGTACAATAAAGGCACCAATTAGATTGTAAGATCTGTGAAGTCTGTGTTATATCATGAAATAAAAGTAAACATTGATAAAAACTCCTGATGTGTTTCTCCTCTCAGTTATTCTGGATCAGATAGTCATACACGCTTTTTTTCCTTTGGAATCAGATCCAAACTCCAAATAATCTCTGCCGTATCTAGGTGAAAGTCAGGCCTTAATGCAGTCCACAGTAAAACTTGCCTAATTATCTATATAATTAGGGGATGGCTGCATATGACCTAACCTTTCAAAGCATCTTTTTCAATCATAGGACAGAAACAGGCATTTCAAAGGTACAATTAGTCTGCCCTATATAGCAAAGCATGGCTGGGTGATTTTTCTTTCTTTTTTTTTTTTTTTTCTTTTTTTTTCCCCTAAGTCTGATTCTAGTATAAACTGCTTCTAATTCAAATAAATAAACTCTCATTAGTTTCAGCTTTAGACTGCAACTTCTTACAAGGATTCATTTTGCTCTTAAATGCAGTTTTCTCTATATCATCTAATAAGTTTTTTGTGTTTTGTCATGCATTTTCCCTCTCCTCTTTCTTCTCTCATCCCTTACTTTATAGCTGAATGACATATTTGTAAGTCTGATGCACAGTTTTAAAAATTGAGGTTTTACATTCCAATATTTTTACCTGCCTCCTTTAATGTAGTCACCTTTTATTCACTGTAGTTTGCCCTTGAGAGAAATCAAAACTGGAGGTACGATGCAGGTGCTATTGGGCCCTCCACATTCTCAAATGTCTTTGTGAACAGCACGAAGCCATTACTGATTTTGCAATTCTGTAGAAATATAATGGGTCAGTCAGGCTGTATGTAGCATCTGCTCATTGGAATGTTATAAAAACTTGTGATCCATCCTGAGACAATTTTTGGTGGCTATGTAAGGGGCTAGATAAGATACAGCTGTTCTTAAGTAGGTTATCCCCACTGGTACCAAAATAAAACACCCCCAAAATAATCTGCATAAATCTACCTCTCCAGTTTGGTCACTCTGATCTAATACAGATTTTTTCAACCTGCTGCACAAAATTCAACTTTTAAAAAAACTTTCTAAAAGTCACATTGTTAACTGACCTTCTTCTATTTGCACTGCTTGGAGATACATGACAAGGAAAGAACGAACTTCACCTCTTCTTCTCTCACCTGCTGCTTGAGGTAGGTATATTCTCAATATTGTGAAGAACTAACATTGGCTGGATTCTGATCAGAAATCAGATTTAAAAAAAAAAAAATTAAAATCAGATTTTAAGAAAGTTTCAAGTGAAACTTGAAGCACGCATAGAGTTTTGGAAATAGCCAATTTTCAGACAAGAAACAGAGAGCTGTTTTGCATCTGCACAAAAGCTTGAGTCTCTTCTACTTCATATTGGTATTCTTTTGTTATTATGCTATTAAGCTGTGCAAAGCGAAGGAAAGCAGATATGGGACCAGCTGATAAATCAGTCACATGCTGCTCATGTGGCCATGGAGTCTCAGTGATGACTGTAGTTACTTCCTTGCATACAGAATAACTTTGAATGTTGACAATTCTGAAGTTGGTCTCTATATCTCTCTTCCATAAGTAGTTCCATGCCCGACCTGAGAAATCCTTCTAGTTAATCACAAATGGGTTTGACTTAAAAAGAAGCCATCAGATGAAGCAGTTGTTGAGTTCGTTCATTTTACCAGCTCATCCACTGAAAGATTCCTGCGTGGTTTTGCATTTAAATGTTAAGGCAAGTAGGAAAAGTTTCCCACTGGTTATGTTTCTGCTTTTATCAAGATGGTTCATTTGTAAGATATTCATATGAAGAAAAAGATGGGTTGTTGCTAAAATATTTTAACTCAAAAGAGAGAACTGAAGAACATTTAAAATTCTCTGTGCTATTAAACCAGTAACAGCTGAATGAATGAATCGTTATAGAATTGTGGTTTTCAAAGGACCGTACTTCAGAAGTTCTTCCTTCTCAAATCCCTATTCCTATAGCACTTTCATGGAAAGGACTGTAACATAAACAACAGGTTTTTATTATGTATTACAGATCATATTTGCCAGGATCTACTGGATAATTTCTTGTTAGTGGTCTGGTCACAATACTCCAATTTTCAGAGGAAGTATCTTTAAAAACGTCTGATCAAGTAAAAATCATTTAGACCAATATTCTGCTTAAGATATAGTATATTAGTACACCCTCAGAGGAACTTTCTTCTCATTGACATATGTCATTTCAGTGAGGTGAAGTCATACAAGTCATTTACTAGAGCAAAAAGTTGTGTGTCTGCCTGAGTCCCTAAGGATTCATTCCTCTACTGAACTTTTCTAACTTTTCTAATAAGGAAAACAAAACCAATGCATTTATCTCCTTTTTCAACACACTGACACACATTAATAGTATATTCTACTTACATAGAAAGAGCGCTTCCTTTTAAAAATCATTTATAGTGCATTTATACTATTTGTTATATCATTATATTATTTTGTTCATACAAAACAAGGAAATAAACAAGGGATAAAACTGCCAGCTCCTGCTTGATGCTACAGTGGTGTCACAAGCTGGCTTGGGACTCTTCTTCAGGTAGTTGTTATTTTGGAAGCCAATCTCTTTCTGCAATTGCAGAAGAGAAAAAAAAAATAACCTTTATTGCTGAATCACTGTGTTCTATCTACTATAATGCATTCATCTGTCCAATACTAATTGACTCAAGAAATAAGTAAGAACTTGTCTTAAATTTTTTGCTGATCATTATTTGTTTTGCCTGTGAACTCAGTCTTGCCTTATTCATGTAAGACATTACTGTGAAGTCAAAAGAATTTCTCCATAAATAAGGCAAACTACATTCTGACCACTCTTCCCTGGCCTACTTCCCTTTTTTCCCTGCATATCAGCACAACCACATTATTTCTTCTGAATTTCAGTCTGAAATTAACCAAACAAACCAGCAAGTAGTACTGCAATAAGACATGGAGGGTCAGCAATTACTATTTCTTTTATTTCAGTAGAAATAGACTAAATTTTTGTTGTTTTGCTATGGAAGTAGTTGGGAACAATTATAGACAAGTATTGGCTTAAACTTTCTAAGAAACAATCCAGCAAAACTGTTTCTGTGGCCTTCAAACAACTAAAATCAGTAAAATGGATTAAGTTATCAGAATAAGACATGCTGCATGTGAATTCATAAATTACACTTGTGATAAAGACTCAAATCACAGATTCCAAGGTAGTTAAAGAAAGACTGACACTACTGCACAATGCAGTCTTAACTATGCCTTTTGTTGTTGCTGTTGTATGAGATCTATATAATTGCTTTTTTTCAGTGACTTCACTGACGTTTCAGTGTATATCTCATAGAAACAGTTCAGGTCTTATATTGAAATCAAACTATCTGAACCAAGTTTCCCTGTGTTACTTAAATTCAGCTTATTTGTTATAAATTTTTATTGTTCAGTTTTAATTAAATATGTATTATGTTATAGATATTATAGTATATTATGTATTGTATTATATAGTCTATTATATATACTTTTTCTCAGAAAACTTCTGCCTTTTAGTACAAAATGGTCAATGCTTACAGAATAAGCACAGAATGAGCCACTGCTTAATATTTAGTTTCATTTTTTTACACCCACACTATTTGTAACTTGCTCTTAGAACAGAATTATCCACTTTTTGTAAGCTTTTGATATTTATCACTATATCATATGAATGATCATTATTGATTTTATCCATCACCTGTGGTGTGAGGTGATGGTATTATAACCACTGAAGCATAGAGTCATTACTGTAACTAGCATTACTTACTCAATTTAAGATGCCTATGTCCTGATAGTTCAGAGGACTCACAGTTTTTACAATATTTATTCTTAATATACTCAAAACTTTACAATGCAATGAAAGATTACACTTTTAATGAACATACAGGGGAAAAAATACTACATTTGCCCAGATTACAAAGAAACTTCATAAAACAGGCAGGGACAGAACTGATTTTACCAGGGGCATTAAAGTGTCCAAGTCAGAACATTCTTCTCCATCAGATCAGTTTTCTTGCTTTCCTGATTTTTTTTTCACTCTACTTCCTGCCATCTTATGTTAAGAAAGAGGCTGGGCCCCTGTCCTATACATCCTGGTTTCATTCCCTGACTGTATGCTATGTAATGAATGAGGCATGGATTCCATAGGAAAAAGGAACTAATTTAAATCATTAGAGAATGCTACACAGGACCTACATATGCAGGATGTTTTAAGTGCTTGATTAACAATGTCAAAATTATCTATTTTCAACATAGCTTCCAGGGTTTTTTAAAAAAAAGAAATGTGACTTCCTCTCTCTGCAAAGATGCCATTGTACAACACTGTGTTGATTTCCCTGTCATTCGTCATTTGAGTTCCTTAAATATGGTGCAGGGATAATTCAGTAGTTAGTAGATATAACAGTTGAATATCTTTCTCTCTTTAGGGCTAGACAGTAAAGGAATAAAGGGATGGCTGGAGAATTTTCCATTTGCGCCCTTAAAAAAGACATTCTATGTACCCTAAGCTCTAATCCAGGTTTTGATCACAATATTACACAAGGAAGGACTACAGACATTTGTGTCCCTCTTCCCCTGCAACTGATCTCTTTTAGATCTTGAAGCACACACAGCGAGGATGAATCAAAACTCCCTGAAAGACAAATTTCACATTGGACTAAGTCAGACTCTGTCTACAGTCATTCTCACTTCACAATCTGGTGAAAGGCATGTTTCACCATGAGCAGTATTAGGCCACCTTTAAGTACAGGAGGTCATGACAATGTTGATAATAAACGTCCATCCTAATATTTTCTTCCACCTGTTTCATCTGTCTGCTAAAAGAGTGTGGAAAAAACAGTCTGTTCCCTGTTAAGTAGCCTCTAACCTTGGTGAGAAACCCAGTCCAGGTGAATTCTGCAATGCCTTTAATTTTCAGTTCTCATATAATGTGAGAACTGCATTCTGCCACTTTACACTGATGCGTAGCTTTTTTTCTTGATGTAAAACTGTTTTGCCTATCTGTTCATTTTAATTTTTCTTATTGTATAATTTTATTGATTTTCCAGACTACAAAATTAAAAAGTCGTTCTTACAGGAAATTTTGATGTAGAAATTTTGCTGTCACCCCAAGAAAATGTTTTAAGGAATTATAAATCGAATGCAAGGTTTTTCTTCCCTTGTACTTGCTTGCTTTTGACTGAAGAAGCCATTAGTATTTCCTTCAAGAAATGGAGGAGTTGCTTGTTTCTCTCATTTTATACACACACTGTGCTATATCAAAAGGATATAGAAACTTAAATCCTCCTAAAATTCTAATTATAATTTATTTTTTTGTCAATCAGACTTTAGGTCATGTCTTCACAACTGCTTCTTGATATATAAAATATTTTCTAATATTTAACTTTATTTCTTTGCCCGCTCAGTTTCTTCTGTCCTCTTGTCGTATCAGTTTCAGGATGCACTCCAATGTATCATTCACTTACCGTTTCTCTAAGGCAGTATGTCTAGAGACATCCTGGCCAGTTTGTGTTTTTCACTATAAATCAAAACCAAAGACGCATTTATTTTTGCTTTGCTTTCAGACTTAGAAAATTTGACACGGGAGACTATGTCACAAAATTATTTTCTAAAATGTTCTTTCAGATATCTTACGAGAAGAAAAAATGACGTAAGTCAAGATAATGGGATAGGAATTGAATAAACACAGAAATTTTCCATGTGAGATCTCAAATTAAAATTCAAACACTACCAAAAGCTATACTGATTAAAACTATTAAAAACTTTTGTGAACGCCAAGAATAAAACCTGCCTTTATTTTCCTTCATTTTTTAAAGTATAGTTGACATATTTGTTGCCAACTTCATCAGACTTTTGAGCAGCAGGAAAACACTGTATGCCCTAAAAAGTAAATTGAATTTTCAGACATATTTTCCACAGAAACTTTTTAACTAAACGTCTATTTCTACTCTATACTTTGGCAGGCAGTAGCAGACATTCTCTGTCACATATTTTCTCTCTCTGTTTTTTGAGGCAATTTAGTTTTCAAATAAAGTAGTTTTAAACAAAATATGTTAGTGAAAGGCTGCTCTTCTCTGTTCCCTATGTTCTGTCCTTGACTGCTGAGTTCCACTTCTGTCTCAGAACTAGAACATTTTCTCAGCCTCCATAAAGAATCAGAGTCCTGTTGCATTAGTCACAGTCTCCAGTTGCTTGAATTAACCCTTAAATAACTCCCACAGTTGTAAGGAACCTCATGTACACTATGAATCTCAGAAGACATGCGAAACACACATCCATTTGCAACTGTAGAATGCAGGACAATGTTTTAATGAATTATCATTTAAATTTAAACAAGTACCTACATGTTTTTCTTGTATTTATCTTTTTTGCTTTTGACTGAACAAACCATTAGAAGTTGTTCCATATAACAAGTTAATCTTTTAACATGGAGATTGCAGGATGACATTTTCATCCTAGAGCAAAAACCAACACATCGGTAAAACATGTTTTAAAACCATTTGTCTATTCTGTATTTAGCCCGCTGTTTACTGCTGTTTAGAGAATAACACCTAAGTAGGTCTCCATGTGCACAGATTTGCAGGTTTTGTTCTCTAGGTCATTATGAGTCATAAAATATGTATGTTGGCTGGAAGCACTCTGCTAGCATGTCTTCAAGTGCAGGAGCGCTACGTGTTTTTACACAGAACTGTCTTGGCATATGTCCTTTGAAGTATGGCAAATGACAAAGTCATGTTACCATAGTGGACCACTTGTCTCTATGGTCATCCAGAGAGGACCACTGCAATTTATAGTTCTCCAAGTAAAGCACGCTTGCTGCAAACCTTTATAGCAAACACAAAGGATGGAGTAGAACAGCATAGAATTAATTCAGTACTTTTAACTTTTAGAAAGAAACTACTTTTTACAGTTATGCCTATAAAAGAAAATTAGCAGAAGTAATCATCTTGCACTGACAAGTTCAAAAGCTGTGAAATAATAATGACTTAGTGTGTGAGGAAAGTAAGTTACAATTAGTACGTACCATGCACACGGTATCGATTAGCAAAAAAATAGAAATAAAAACTTCTAGTAGAATATTCAGGAGGCTGGGTGATTATGAATTTTTTTTAGACATGTGCAAGCTATTTTGTGATTGATAACACATTTCAATCTAAGTAAACAGCATCATAAAATTGAAGTACAGTCTAATTTGACACAGCCTATCAATTCCTAAATCAAAACAGTTAGACATATTTTACTGTAAATGGAAGGAAGTTCTTCTGATTTTTGCACTAGCTAACAAGAGGATACAACAATGTCCTTCTGGTGTTGCTTCTTTTATTAGAAAATTCATTAGTATGTCCACAATGATTCTGACTGGCTTAGGTAGACATTTAATAAGACTCATTCTTTAAAAAATGTAAGTGATAGTAAAGCAGCAGTACACTTACTTTGCAAATTACATTCTCCATTCAACAACTGAACAACTGCAACTGTTTGATAGGTTCTCGTCTTTTAAAGAAATTGCTTCTAAGGGGTCAAACTGTGTTCAGCTTTTGACCAAACCCACCTTTCACAGGATTTCAAAAACCAGGCAAAAGACAAAAAGAAAACATTATATAGGAGCAAAAAGAAATGTTTATGACCTTAACTTTCTGCCTGAGGTCTTCTGAGATCTTCATTTCATCTCTCATTCCTTCTTCTCTAAGGTAACGTAGAGTTCCCTTTTCAAGATCTTTTTTCTGTTTTTTCTTTTAATCTTTTTTTTTCTTTTTAACAAAGAGAGAATTGTGTAATGGTAGTGTATGTCTAACTACCATAAGATGAAGCAAGAACAGTATGCTCTAAATTTATGGGATTCATTTTGCTCCTCTCGAAAAATCTTATTAAAATATATGGGTTTGGAATTTACAGACATAAAATAAAAATACCACTTTACTGATTTTACATGGTATAGATAATTACTTATCTTAAATATGTCATTGTTATGCATCTGATACTCATGTAATCTGAAATAATTTCATCAATTATAACTGTGAAGTATATATAACAATCTGTGTGATCTGTGATGGTATTCTATCTTTTACATAGAAGCTTTTATGTTTTTTTTTTCCTGAGTATGGTATTCTCAATTTATAGTAGCATAACTGAGAACTGAACCTATTGCATTCTGCTGCGATTTAAAACCAGACAAAACAGAAAAATATGCAATCTCTGAACAACAAGAATGTATATATATGCTCCTTGCATATCATTTGGATCTGGGATATTGGTGTGAAGATAAAAAACTTTTTTTTCTTCTCTCCAAGAAATTAGTTCATTATTTCTGACTAGCTTGATGAGTAAGGAAAAAAATGCACATATTTTAGAATCCAGAACTTCTAAACTGTTTTTTTTTCATTAATTAGAACATTACAGAGACAGTTTAAAGAATAACTTTGAATTGATCAAAAACATACAATTATTAACAGCAAGATGAAAAAAGCTTTAGCTACATCCTGAAGAAATTATCTCACTGCAGATATTTTAATTTTATTTTGAATTTAATTTAATATAATTTTTATACTCTCATCACACTTCTCCCTTCATATGTCCTTTAATTTATTTAAGTATCCTTCACAAGTGTCCAGTAATATAGAAATCCCTGCTTTTAAATGTATCTGTTAGTACTCTTATATTAATCCATTACTACCTTAGGTAAAACGGAGGGAATCTGTACCACAGCTGAAACCAGGTGATCACTAGCCTATACATGGCAACATATTTGGTTTTGTGTAATAACGTGTAAGCTGATCTAGTCCAATTACATAATCTTAGAAAGTAAAAGGGACCGACTTTATCACTTCTAGGAGACTAACATCATCTGAAGCAATAAAAAACTGCATACTCAGAATCGTACAGCCAAGCTTATCACTTCAATTTACTTTGCATGTAGTTTACATTATTTCAGTTAGCTGTTGTTACTTGTTAATGGAAGTGAGACTTTACTGAAAATCCCCCGGAAGTCATCTTTCAAATCATAGTGGTTGTGAAATGAAGAATACGAAGATGAAGAAACGTGTGGGGAAATAAATTAATCCAGGGCCCACTTCATTTCATGGCTACATATTTTGCTGTAGAAAGTACTCCTCAAAGCCAACAGGGACTCTAGCATCTCAGTATTCATTAAAACAAAAAAACCCTACAGCTTTGTTTCTAGCCTTCCTTGCTATAACCTTGAAAGCATGAGCAGCGCCTGTAACCGATGGAAGGTAGCAGAGTGTAACCAAATGTCTTCCTGAGATAAAGAAAATTTGACATTATATCTCTGAGAGCTATGAACTTCCCTATTTAACTCACCCAGGGCTTTGCGGCCTCCATGATCCCATATCTACAGATCATGTCATTTTTTCATAATGCTATTGAATACAACATTTTATTGTAGCCAGTCGCCTAGCATTTTGTTTTTCTGGGTTTTTTTCTGCCCATTTGGGAAATTCTGTTCAGCTATTTCTTATTCTGTAAATTCCCCAGAAGGGGGACTTAATCAGATTTCATGCATGCTCACTGTTCTGTTTTATAGTATATTTCTATATTACCTTGTTCTTATGCCATCATGTTTCAAAAAAATATGCTAATTCTGATGGTACAGGCTTCTAGCGAATTTTAGTTTTCCCACTCATATGATGTCAAGGATTTTCTCCACTCAAATACTCAAGGAAACTCTTAAATGCTCAAAGAATAAGACAGTCACTAAATATCACTCGGGAAGCCTTATTACTACCCAGAGAGCAGTCCTGAGCCCTCAGTCCACAGACATATGGGACTGTTTAGAATAGACCAGTTAAGAACTTACTGCCTGGTGTAAATTGATTATGAGCTCCACCACTGACCACGAAGCTGACTGACCCTCAGCTAAATATTAAGTCCTCACAAGCTCTGACAAGTGTTTTTAAAATGAATACTATTGTACAGCAATAACTATAGTCCTTCTGCACACGGAGCATAAGAAAATCAGTCAGAATAATAAAATCTCCCACAACTGTTGATTAAAAATATAACCTATATAGTTATTTTTTCCTCTCCTCTCCTCATATTACCAAATAGACAAATTCTTCAACTTCTCAGATTCTTCCAAATCTTCTGTCTATTAGAATATGCAGGTGTTTTTCAATTTTAATTTCCTTGCACATTCCTATACTTCTGAACAGCTAAAACTAATTCATTAGTAGAGGGCATTTTGGACAACTCATTCTGTGAATACCAACATGGCCCTGTGTCTAAACTTCATCACTGTATCACTAGTGTAAGGATTCGTCCTGAACTTCTGATTCATTCAGTAAACTTGGTCAATATGTGCATAATATGAAGAAATAATTTTTCTTTGGGTTAAACTACTTTTAACTTCGTTGATAATTTCTTCTGATTGTGTTTAACTTTGTTTTAGGTTTATTTCTTCAAACAAGTATTTGTATTGAACATTTAAAGTAACAAATTATATGGTAGAATCACATATAAAGACAGCAGAGTGTAGAAATTCAGTTGACAGCTCTTAAAATTTGCATCAAATTAAATACAAACTGCCATGTACCTGTAAACATTGCTACACAATATGCTACAGTAGACTGAAGATTCAGAGGCTTTGGCCCATATAATTTTATTCTACTTTTCTCCACGGGAGCATTGGTAAGGTTGATGTTTCAAAGCACTGTAAAGAAAAACAACGATGTAATTCAAACCACTAGATATCAAACAGCTCAAATAATTCTCTCTTTTCCCCAACAGTAGGGTATGTGCTTTTCTCTCTGCCTATCTCATCATTTATGGAAGAATAGTTTTCATGGGAATTCAAGCAGATTATACATTACAAGTAGGACTGCTATCGACATAAATTTTGCAAAACTCTTTCACTCAGAAAATAAAAAAAAAAATTGGGCACAATATATAGATCAGAAACATGAAGGAAAACTTACAAAAACTTATTTATACTTCCTCTGAAAAGTTGAAGAGAGAAAGCTCTGTCAAAACCATGTTCTGCCTTGTGAAAAAGAGTTTTGCTGAAAGCTCTGTGGAAATCTTCCTTTTGGACCACCTCCTGAGAGCTTGCACAGAGCACTGCCCTTGCTGCCACCTGTCCTTGTGAAGCACTATGGATGCACAAAATAAAACACGTGGTACCCACTAGTAAGACAAGACCATTTACCTTTAAAGCGTCATGAGCTCACATCAAATTCCAGTACCTTTCTTATAATCTGCCCATGACTGTGCAAACCCATGAAGGCTCTGCTGTTTAGCTGTCCCATACCTGCAACAACTGCCTAAAAGGCAGGTTCTGTAGAACAGAAACCTTTTGTGCCAAAATAATGCTGTTTCAGCTTGGAAGGAAAATCTTTTAATATGACTACAGGATAAAAAGATGTGTCTCAACTGTACTCAAGTACTTCCCATTTTTGCATGGAGTGAGTGTCCACTGATGCCAATGTGGGGAATGGGAGAAGTAGATGATAATGCTGTCTGCTTCAGGACAGCCTGAGATGTTGTCTTCTGTATCTGAAATATGATCTGTCCCAGAACCACAAGATTTGCCTTATTCTGGTAGTCACTGAAAACTGACAACAGTTTTCAAGATACTGTCAGCACACCCGTAATAACACTTGTATCAGCAATATATAGTTTTAAGTGTTTTTGTGAAATTCAGCTTCACGTAGATCTACAACAGAATGACATTAATGGTAGTACAACTAGAAAACACAACATTAAAAAAAAAAACCCAAACCTTCTATTTTCTCCATTTGACAAAATAATGTACTGTAGATATTTTTTCAAGAAAATGTAAATCTTTTCACACTAAAATATTGCAATTTTGTCCATAGTAATATAGTTCTTGGGCAGAAGACAAGACATATTTTAGTAAAAGATATTAAGAAGTTATCAGGTTTTTTTCCAAAACTATCATGTTTGTTTTCCTTTTGGGTCGATTTTTCTGAACTACTCAGTTTAAGCTAGATCATCAATGCAACAGCACTTTGAAATACAGAAAATGTTGCAGCCACACTGTAAATTTTAAGAACAATTTTTAAAACTTCACCTTTTTTTATTCTTCTACTACTTAATTTTACAAAATTCTTTTTTTTTTTTAGGCAGGGATCATATTTATTTTGGTTTTTTAACTTGCCTATACGAAACTCTACTATAAAAAAGTTAGCATAAATCTAATTTTAAACACCACTATAATGAAGTTGCTAGAAACTTATTTTTAAGTGATATACTTTACAGACATATGATACTATCTTATTGATAATGATAGCTAAATAGGCAAATATGAAGAGAAGGAAATATAAAAAATATTCATTTAAGAATGGTCTTCCTAAAAATGCAGATTAAAATCAAATTATTCTTCTTTCTGATCCTTCCAGAACCATTGAGCTTCAAATTTCTACCAGACTTCTCACTGAAAAACCTATGGCAACTTAACAAAACAATTTGTCTTCATTGTGCTTATGATTGTGTTATAAAACCACTGAGCACAAAGGTCTTAATCTTCCTCTTGAAATGAATTTGGGATTTTAGTTGGATCCATTCTGGCTTGGTTAGGGAAATGAACTGTTGTTGATCCTTCTGGCAAAAAAACCCCTAACATAAAATACGTATAAATTCCTATTTAATAATTTCACTTCTTGCGGCTGATACTTTTTGGATGAAGACCAGGTAATTTACTCACAACTAAAAAACCCGGACTCAGTATCCCAGTACACCACAGCTGTCTGATCAAAGCATCAATGGCCAGCACTTAGAAAATTAGGAGGTTAGCCTCAGAGCACATACGTTTCTGAGGCTTATATTCAGGCATCAAACCACACCATTAAAAGCTCTCTATTTCTGCTTCATTCCCACATGGCAATATCAGTTAATACCACCATAAGCGTGAGAAGTGAGCTCCATTGGGTTGCTTAGTCTTACTTCTCTGATTTCAGCTTGATGTGTCTGAATTTTGTTTGATCTAAAACTGATCTTGTTTTCATGAAACGGGCAGAAAAGCTTTACACAAGCAAAAAGCACTTATGCTTATCCACCCCCAGGCCATTCAATTAAATTTCTCCATCCTTGAAATCATCCAACACATAATCATTTCCCAAATGTGAAAGAGGGATGAAATTCCATTTGAGATTGGGGATCCAGAAACAAACTCCTGAATTTTCATCTTCATCCTGAGGCCTCCTACATTTCTATCAGCCTTCTGCAAACCCTCCCAGCTCCCACATCTCCTCCCAACCACATAGCACTTCTCGCTCATTTTGACCCTATTTCTAATTTGACTTTGTACTGTTCCCTTGTATTCAAGCTACACAGTTCTTGGGTGAAATTTCCTTAGAGAAGGAATAGAAAAATATACATCGTCTGGAGGGCTAAATCTCTTGCACATTGCCACTCTTCTCCCAAAGTACTGGAGGAGCATAAAGAAAGGGAGATTGACACGAAGAAGGGGATAAGTATAAAGGAGACATCCGGTTGAGGGAAATAGGAGCAGAATGGAGGCAAGCCTTTAAACCAGGGAGGGTTGCTCTGAGACTGGCAAATCATGCAGTGATGTCTGTGAGGAAGGAGCTTCCTCCGGCTACGGATGAGAAAACTCAAGTGGAGACCTTCATTGCATTCTTCTGCAGCTTCCGCCTCCTGACAGCCTCCCTATGGGACTCCTCTGTCTCTAGAGGATTTTGCTCTTCAGGCCTTGCTTAGAAGAGCACTGTTTGAAAACTTTTTATCAGAGTTCATTGGGGATATGCTCCTTTTTGTTGGGAGATGCTTAACTTAAGAATAAAACCATCAGCTGCTTAGTGGTCTTGACATTATTAGATGGAAATTGTGTAAGCAAGTATCACTCCTACCTGTGTAGATAAGTAGCATTAAGGTATAACTGCTAGTGTTACCCGCCTATGCCTTTAGACTTCAAAGAACACTAAATAACACCAGGCTGTCAAAGGAGGTAATCAGTTTAACATAGCAAGCACTGAATCTAAGCAATTGAGATCACAAATGATTGACCAACTTTCTTGGGGTCCTTTGTTAGATTTAACTGCCTGCACTTTGGTGATCCTGGTTCCTTTCTTGCAGTTGTTCAGGGTAATCCATAGTTCCCAGTTTATCTTTCTTTACTTATGACCTTTTTACCTCAGGTGGGAGGATGCACTGACTGCTACTTAGATATTTTAACTATTTACTTGCTGACCTATCAATGGTGCTTATAGAATTTTCTAAATATATGAATATAAAAATAATATCAGAGAATACAAGCAAACAAGAAAAAAAGGAGAGAAGAAAGACCAATATTCACTTATCAAGCAAAACAGCACCCATACTACTTCCCAGTCTTCCAGGGATCATTTTTCTGCAAGTTTTCTTGGCCTCATAATTCCCTAATGTTAAGTCAACCACTTATAACAGGCAAAGTTTAGGTTTAAGAAAACACCGTCAATCTGTGTTCTACAGCTGCAATAAATGTGGAAGCATTAACATTTCAACCTGCGCCAGAAAACTGCCCAGGTACTTCCTAAAAAGTAAATGTTGGCCCTTGTATATAAAAATAGTGTAAATTCCCTGAGGTGGCAAAGAGTAGTGACAACTGATACCCCAGTCCTTTTTCCTATTTTTAAAGAAAAACCCTAATGTAAAATTTTCTTCTTTTTTCCCCTAGAATTTCGTGGCCCATTTCTTTTCAGTTTCATATCACATCTTTCTACTATCAGAATTACTGTATTCAAACAAGGTCTTTAAATGTATTAAGAGATTTTCTGAAAGGATAACAGTCCCATTTCAAATGAATATAGAAATGAACTTAAATGGGCTTAGACAATTCAGATTAGAACACAATTCACAGTAAATTAAACGTAATTTTAAACAGTTTGCTGGTTAAAATAAACTACAGTAAAAACGATAGCATAGAAATATGTGATTTTTTAAAATATACATAAACATATCTAAATCAGAATTTCCAAGCTGATAACAATTTTAAAGCTTTTAAAAAAGCAATTATCACAGAACCAGTGTTCAAGAAAGATCATTACTAAGTATTCTAATACAGATGTCTTCAGACAAGTAGTAAATTAAAAAAAAAAAAGAAAAGAAGGTATTGGTACACTTCTTGATTGGGATTTAGGAGATATTAAGAATAGGGCCATGTGTATTCACAAAATGTCACTTTGAAGGTGATCTTAAAAGGCACCCCTGTTTTCCACAGATGCATTTTTTTCTCATTTTCTTCCCATATGAATTTATATGACAGTTATGAACTATATATTTCAACATAGGCTTTTATTATCTGGAAATCAGAAATAAAAATATATTTTAAAGAAATTATATATTGTTATTCTGTTGACTGCCATACTTGCTGATGGAGAAATATATCCAAACATATACACTTTATGGCTAGTGTACAGAGAAATAACATTAGCTCAAACAAATAAATGTGGGCAGCAGTTTCTCATAACTGCACTAGGATTGCTGTGGAGTAACGTATCTTGGTAAGCAATGTAATTTGAGGAAAAGCTTATGTGAAATGTAAAAACATGGTTTTTTATTGTCCCATATTGGTAAAAATATGGGCAAACTCATGTTCCCAGATCCATTTCATATTCCATTTTCAAATGTTTCTTTTCATATATATATATATATATATATGTATGAAGGCTGGGGAGATAGGAAAGGATTCTCCCTTTTTTCACTAGTGCCTTTTATATGCCACTCAAATGCAGCAAAGACAAGACTTTTTTCCTGGCTTAGCTTTTATACCAATCCAGGGCAAAGCATGTTGCCATACTCTGTCTACTGCAAACTGCACCATGAATCTTGCTTGTGCTCCTTAGTAATATCTAATGTCTATTTTTGGATCCATTGACTACCTAACATCAACTACATAAACAGTCCAACAAGGCAAAAATTTAATTAGTAATCAATTAGAAGGACTAGGATACCTCAGGATGTAGTTTCAAGCACTGAATACCACTTCATTGAGGTGCATAACTGTATGTACCCTAGTAGAAATCTGAGCTCAGGCAAGTGACAGAGACTCTTCTCTCTAGATCTTTTGTCTGGTCTAGGTGTTCCCATGCTGAGCGTGCTAGATGCTATGAAAATCAGTGTACAAACAAACATCAGAACAGCTGCAATGTTTTATAATAGGGTTTTGTCCATCAAGTTTCCTGGTTCCAACAACAGCCATAAATGGATACTCAGGCAAAAACAGGGAAACATATAGGACTTCTCCTGTCAGCATTCTCCCAGTTACTGATTATGTTCAGCTGAGGGAATTTCCTGACTTTCATGTGATCTGTTGAGCAAAACTCAGTGATTCTCTCATCCAAGTACTTGTGCAGTTCTCTGAATATAATCTAAGATTCTGGCCACCCACAATATTTTTAGCTGCTACCACCAAAGCATTTCCATTAGGTGCACAAAAAAAAAAAAAGATAATTCTTCTTTTTTTGTTTTTTAACTTACCATTTGCTAGCTTCATTTTATGTACTACATTCTTGTGCTGGAAAAGTTGGTGAACAGACAGTCCTTATCCATCTTCCCTATGTCACTTACTTTTCTGTAGATCTCTGTTATAGCTTTTTCCTCCCCACACACCTCTCTGTTGCAGGCTGATGGGTTTTATCCTATTTAGTCATTCAGAAGCCTTTCTAAACCTATGATCATCTTACTGTCTGTTTTTTGAACAGTTCAAATTCTAATCTATTCACTAGTAATTTAATGTTTCAACAAAACATTTGCAAACCTGGGTACCAAGTTTCCAGTCCAGTCTTACTGACTTTTAGGCAGTGCAACAGGGAGCAACAGTGTTTTTAAATCCCTTTGTTTGAACAAATTTAATAATATGTTATGGATTCCAAAAAGTTGCCATCCATACACACCTAAGAACAAGTTTCTAAAATTTGGTGTCACTTTAGAATCATTTAGGGTATACCTAAGAAGGTGTTGACTCAGAAGTTGTCCTTTGCTGATCTCCTTTAAGATAATATGGCCTTCAGAAAAAGAGCTTGAGGCTGAAAACTCTGTGCTAGAATGGAGATGTACACATCAGGTTCTGCAGAAAAATTCCTGAGTTCAGCTTTTATCATGAGTTCCACCTGAATATCACTCACTAGGGTTTTGTTTCACAGTGATTCCTTGAAAAATCCCATCTTAATATTTCATTGTTCTGAAAATGCTCAAGTCGGATTAGCCAGCAAGGACTACCAGAAGTCTGACAACCACCCGTAGGAGGGACCATAGGTCTCAGCCAGCTACTAGAGAGATCCGCAGGCGTGTGTTTGTGTGTGAGAGATCTGCTACCAAGCTTTGAGCCTCATTAGCTGTCAGCCTCACTAGCAAGATGAGGCTGTTTGTTTGCATTGTTCATGTTTACGAGTGCTGTGTGTGGCTGTGGTGCCCATGTTGGACTGTTGATTGAGAGTGTCTGCATAGCGTAGGTATGCGTGTGTGCACACGTTCAAGTGTGGGGGATGACATGCTCAGCTTCACTGCTGGCTGGACCTGGGAACAGAAAACCACAGCAGCCTCACATCTGGCAGGTTGGGGAAGGAGAAATCCTTTGGGTATTGGAGGCTGTCAAATTTGGCTCCATCAGACTGGGAAAAAGAACTTCCCTGGATCCTCAAGTGACTGTATCCAGCTTCCCCTAATAACATACCCACATATAACTTTTTTATTTCATAATTAAATATCGTGTATCATTGATGTTAGTTATTCTCATAACGAAGAACCACATTTTGTGCATTTGTTTTCAGAGATTTTCTGTCTAAAAGCAAATAAATAGTTATGGTAAATTCATTCATTTGAACAAAAGAAAACCAGTGCATATGAAGGTTCTTCCAAATTGTTCTAACACCAGGCTAATAACATAAACTCAAATCTTTACAAGTGAAAAAATTTCTATATAGATTAATTCCAAAGCTCTGTCCATCTCCCAGCTGCTGATATTCCTTTCTCTGGCTTCCTATTGATTTGCCACTTAAGTCCAACAGCCTTTTTAACTAAAGAAAAAAATTGCAAAAAGACATAAATATAGAGTATGTCTACAGTGGGTCTATTTGGAGTGTGTAAACCAAGTAAAATCAGTTACAAATTTTCTATTTGAATATCACAAAACATGGCTTGAATAATGACATATTTAACTAAAGAATCAAATAAATTTGGTTTAGCTCAGAAGAAATGGAAAGAGAAAGCAGTCACTGTGGGAAAGTCTTCTGTATTCTCCCTGCACTAAGGACCAAGAGTGGGAGTATGAATGGCTTAAGAAACTGAAACAGATATTCAGCTCCAGCATCATTCTTTTGCTCAGGTCTGTTTGCACAAAAGGATAGCAAAAACTTTTCACTTAGGTTGCTAAAAATATGTAAAATGTCTAATATATGAAACTATAGCTGTTACCACACAAAGATTTAAAAAAAAAAAAACAACAGGTTTGTTATAGGCACCTGGCCAATTAGATTGCTCTCACAGCTAAGTCAAGTAAAACAAAGCTACAGGCATGAAAAGTTCAGACAGAGCAGAGCTGACAAGCCTCAGCCCTGAGATCTCACAAACTCAGTACAAAGCTTATGGCCTGTTATGAGCAATGATAATATATTACAGGGCCCTGGGATTACAATTTCTGGTACAAAATTATATTAAAGAGTGAAGTAAAGAAATGCTGATTCAATTTAAATAACTACAGGAAATTTATAAAGGCAAAATATAACTACTGCTTTGGAATTCAGTCTTACATTCCTGCTCTTGTAAAAATTATTTACTGTTTTCCAAACTAATCTACAGAAGCACAAGTGCTTGCTCTTGACCACAGCCTATGTCTCTACAGTCTTCATAGATGTTTTTTTCAATCAGACTGTCACAATCTATGCAGAAAGAATGTACTCTTATAATGTAATAATATGGCAAAGCAATAACACATCTGTTTAGAGGAATCTTTTTTGGACAGAAAATATATCTTTTTTTGGAAATACATTTATGTTTCAGAACATTTACCAATGCACTGGAACTAATCTTACAAATATATTAGAAACACTGCACAATATCTAGAGAAAAGGAAAAATCTTTGTTATTTCATATCTTAGGCCAATTCCCACTATGGAGTAGTAGATTAGAGCTGATGTCTGTGTAAAGCACATACAAAATATGATATTCTCCACTCTAGACCTGCATGGGACTCATATAATAATTAGTGTGTCAAATTCCAATGTAACTGTCAATAGACCCCTCCTCTGTAATCAGATTTCCCTATGCTACAGAAACCTGCAATTTATTCTGCTTATGCTAACACCTTTAAATCCTAATTAATATTTAGATTCACATTTAATTGAATTCAGTAATGGCTGTCTATATGCTAATTTGTTTGTAGTTGCAGGCCATCTGTTCTGGTGTAGGAGCCTCCCATCTGTATTTAATAATTTACAGACAAGTGGACTTTCTTTTACCTTTAATTTCCCTCCTTTCCATTTCTTTGTTTTAGCTCATAAAATCTGAACTAAAACGAAGTGATTGAAGTACTTTACTTTCTTACAGAGTAAATACACAGTTCCATAACACGCAAGTAAAAAGAATAATTTACAAAGGAAATTCAATCTCCATGTTATTTTTCAAATTATTAAATTATAAATACTCTCTTTGTATTGTACAATTCACTGCCAATTTTGTGATCTAGATAACATGAGCTCCATGGGCTTTTATAGCTTTACCAAATGTTCTAATGATAGCATTTCAAAAGATTAAACAGGTGTATCCTAATTTCTTGATGAGGAGGTGCTTTTTATTTTTGGGGTTACCACCAGTAATACATCTTTACATCTTTACTTATGTAAGTTATACAAAGTTCATTCATATTTTACACGTGTTCTCTCCTTCCTTAAATTTCTATACATTTATCTCTTAAATGAAGAAACTTTGGGTGACAAGGCAACCATGGGAAAAGTAAACGTAGCTTCAGCTTCAGGTTCACTGAGCCACTATTAATTCTGGTGCAGACAGTATGCAAAGTGCCTTATAAAAAATTAGAGGAAAACAGAACTCAAAATCTATTTTTAATGCACACCAGGCGTAAGCCCTAATTTATTTCACCTTACTTCTATTCTACCTTGCGGTATTACCCACCACCTCTGGGTGTGCACTCTGCCTGGTTAGATATCCACGGACCAGAAGAAATGGGAACACAAAATTTACTACCAGATGCCCTGGTTCTTTCACATAAAAGAAATTCAGGTGCGTGATTGGGCAGGAATTACCAAATACTTTGAGTAGGTGCTGGTCCAAAAGATCAAGTAACCAAGACATGAGGGCATGCTAAAAAGTGGGTAGGTGAAACCTAAGGAAGGAACTGTTCCCTCATTCTTGAATGGGATCAATTACTCCTGAGTTCCTCTCTCTCTCAATCCCCCACTCTGGAGTATAAAAGTAAATCTAGGTAAATAAAGGTAAATAAAGATGCTATCCTAATTAAGCACCTAAAGTGAAATGGGAGTAATTTTGGCCTAAAATGGTTCTTTATTTTTTTCCCATTTTCTCTTGGCCTCATTCATTTAAAATGTCCAATTTTAATTGATCCACAAGGACTAATTTAAATGCTGAGGACTGTTTTTTAGTATCTTATATACTGCTCTTCACAACTGATCCTAGATTTAGTTTGAGGCTCCTGGACACTGCTGTCATGCAAATGAAGAATCATGATAACAACTATGATGCAAGGATTTCTCCAGTTATTAAAATGACAGCACATGAAGCTCAAAATGACAAAATGGTCAGGGGAACCACTCTGGCTACAGATCTTCTGCCTACATCCATGGAGCAATATGGTCTTTCTCCAGTAAAGAATTTGGCTTTTTATTTTAAATATTTATATGTTTTGATCAAACAATATATTTTAAGGAAAGTGTTGGAAAAGGTAAGAATATATGTTTTTCCTGAAACAATATTCTCTTATTTTCTGTATGTTTAACACTGGATCACTCATGCTCCCTTTAAAGTCAATGTAGAGGAACAAAGCCATCTACAAGAAAAAAACAAAACTGCATGTCCTTGTTCACAGCCTTGTATTTCCAGGATTAAAATGATTAATCAATTGCTTCTTTTCTTTCCCAACTTTTAAGGTAGAAAAAACCCTCTTTTTAATTAGATATCTCACCTTTATTTTTATGTTTATCTTCAAGTTATTTATTAGGATAAAATGACTTGATAGTTTTATTTTACCTCATTTTAAATTAATGACACTTTTATTTGTGGGGTTTAATTATTCTGTGTTTTATGTGATATACCTTGATTATCAGGAGAGGCTAGGTACCACAGAAATGAAATTTGTTCTTATTAGTACCTTTTCTTACAGTGGCACTGCATAGGCTTCAGGAGGTGATGGCAAAGAAACCTAACCTTCAGGAAGATATCACAGCAAGAATGACAAGGATAAAAACATGGTGTGGGATTCTGCTCACCTAACACATCCACTGACCTTGCACCTCTATCTCAGTGGCTACTGCAGACTTGGTTTCGAGTTAATGCACTAGTTTGCTTTCTGGTCAGTGGAAAGTTGTAAGTGATTTTGAGATTTCCAAAGGAAGATCTGACCATCAAATATAAAGCACCCTAGAAACCTTTATAGGTTTCTGCCTCTTCCTAGAGGCTAGAGTCTCATGACATGGACCATTGTTCTGCACTTCAGCCCTAACAGACCAGAAGAGCTATTTGGCCTAAATGTGACCTTTCTGTTATTCACCTCCTCCACATCCCCACTGGTCAGAGAAAGTACTCTGTCCGTGGGCAAGTCCAGCTGGTGAATGGGAGCAGTCCTTAAGTGCTGTGTAACTAGACGGGCTACTTCAGCATCACCGAAACTACAAATAAAAGTTCACTGACTACAGTGATGACTACTGTCTACAGGGATAAAACAAACAATGCCAAGATGCACTAAGAGATTACAGCATGATAAGAGACAGAAAAGACTTCGTGATTAGCTTAGACAAGGAACTTGACAGAATGAACAAAACAATGCACATTGTAGATAAGATATATTCTAGCATCAACATTTCTCATCATATTACATCCAGTGAAGCTGACAGACAAGGTTCTTGCATTTGCTTACAGGAAGTACTATTTTATTCTCCATGCAATTAAGTTTGGCAAATTGCTTCCAAAATCTACCATGAAAGGAAAATCCTAATGACAGTAAAAGTAAATGGATGTTTGTGCAAATCATAAGAACACCTACAGTGTCATTTGATAGAAGCCCACAAAATATGCTTGCAGACATACAAGATATCATAATTTTGTATTATGTGAGAAGGTAAAACCTTGGTTTATCCAGAACAGACATTGGAAATGTGACAGCACAAAGAAAGGTCAGGCTCTTACTCCATTATGCTTCATACTGAGATGTAATTGCTATGTCTGTTAATCTCAAGGGGGGGGAAGAAGAGAGTTGTCCCAAGCCCAGAGCATTAGACATGACACATAGCCTTACTTGGTCATTATCTCCTTCTTCTGTGCCATTACATAAGCGTTGTGTCTGTCTCAGTGGCCTTCCCTATCATATAAGTTAGTTATACTACAGTTAATCTTTCCATTAATGTAATACTTTATTTTACCTGTATCTAATTTTCTTCTATATCTTCTTTATGTTATTGGTGAAATTATATATCTTCAGGTTGCTGGGCATAAGGTAACATTAATTGGAAAAGATTAGGAATTATTATTAAAGTTATAATAATTATTCAAGAAAGGATTTTTTTTGCTTTACTTTGAACATTGATGTTCAGTCATTCTCTGAGACAGGTTGAAGAGCTAGAAATGCAGCAGCACTATGATGAATTCATTGTGAATTCCATGTGCTCAATCCTTTAACACTGAAACCAATAGGAAATTTTCCCATGGACTTCACAGGGGAATATGGTCATGCCATCTAAATGCTGTGCATGTTCATTATTCATAAAGCACAAATTTAAGCACTTGTATGAACCTTAAAGCTTAACAAAATTTTAGCTGAGTGTTAAAAAATCTTTGAAAAGATTAAAGTTAAATTTGTGAAAAGCAGTAATCAAGAGTCAGAATTAAATCTGTTTTCTTAGAGTCTTTCCAGAACAGTCATCTTTCAGAGCATTAATTTTTTCCATGGGACTGAAAGATGAGATTTAAACATCATCTGGTAAGAAATATCAGCCAAATACTTGCCAAATGGTTGTATTCTGAAGATCACTAGAGATTTTATTAGTAAACACGTGCAGTATTTAGCACTGCTTCTCATTTAATTGATGCTTCTGATAGTTTCAAATTATGCTTATGGTCATGCTAGTATTTACAGACACATCTCTTACCAAAAAGAGAGGAAGGGGGAAAATCAGTTACTGATTATTATTTTATTTTATTTCCTCAGGGAATGCAAACTCCTCCTTCTGATGAGCCCATTATCTTAACTTACTTTCTCTGCTTTAGGGGTAGTGTCTTGCTTGGCTGACTAGGACAGCTAAACCCTTTAGTGAGCTCTTCCTCACTGCTATTCTGAGCCTCAGCAATTGCTCCTGTGTAGCTGGCAGGAGCACGAAGTGATAACACTTTTAATGCTTTGTGTCAATAGGATAAACAGCATGCTCATCTTGAGAGCTTTATCAGATTAACCCTGGTGTAGCACCTTCAATAAGATATATTAATATCTCTGCATGACTAGCTGTATCTAGTAAATACTAAGTTATCTCAGGGTTTTTTTTCCATTTCTATCCAGATGTATTTTGATTGGTATATAGACAGAAATGAGATGTGAAAACAAATGACATGTTTGTTCCCAATATTATTTTTCCCTACAAAGATCAGACAGTAATTAAAAATAAATAGATCAGTTAAAGTAGTAACTAAGCCTCAGACCCAGGAAGCCTTACACATACAGAGATCATTTGGCGTTCATTGGCAATGTCATGTATAGGAGACTTTTCAGAATTGTGGTCTAGCTGCAATTACCATGCATATACATAAAGATGTCACATTAGTAAAGTCTATGGGATGGAGCTTCAACTGGTGTAAACAGTGAGGATGGCAGTGAGTTCAATTCCATTGATATACACCAGCAAAGGTTCTGACCCTCTGTGTGCTTCAAAGCCTTTATGAAAATGAAAACTTCCACAAAAAACTTCTGCTGTGATACAGTTTTTGTGTACTTTAAAGCTATATTAATTTCACCAAGTTTTAACATTACTTATTGGCCACTGAGTGTCTAGCCTAAATGAATCAAGTTGCCTGGTTAGAACCTGACCTAATACAGTGTTTGGTCATATAGGTGCATGGTATAAGCTAGCCTTTAGCCACAGTCAACAGAGCGACAGGCACTAGCTGTCTCTGTCTATATTAAGATGGAATAAATCAATTTATGAAAAATATGTATTTCCTTCCCTCCACTGAAGTTGGAGGCTTACACTAAAAATCTGATTTTTGATGCCTCAAATTATATTACATGAATCTTGTTAATGTGACAAAACATTAACGCCATACAGTGTACATATGTTGTACTTTATATGACACATGAATCTACATATACTTAACCACGGATGCATATGTGCTGTTAAGTACATTGTTGAAGGCCTATATTCAGTAGATTGCAAGGTAACTATTAGAGAAATTGCAAATATATTCAGGGAGGAACAATATTTATGCACACTCCATATCTGAATAATGAATCTGTCATATTTCTATTATTTTTACTTCTTATGCTCCTTATATTCAGAGTACTGAGAAACCAATCTCTATTTGTTAGTAGTTTTAAATGTGTGCCTAGATTGGCACAACTCAACAAATATTGAGTTGTTCAAAATCATTATTTACACAGTATTTCATATTATCTCCAGTCTCTCCTTACATCACTGTTACCTCTTCAGAGGTCTCTTCTGATACGAAATCAACATTTCTATGGATGGACAATGAAATTTATGTTCTATAATGTAGCTTTTTGTTAAAGGACAAAAGGATCTCTTTCAACTAACACAAAGCTTGAAAATCCTTATTATCATTAGAACTAATCTTGCTTTTCCTACCACCTTGTGCATACTGAGGATTCAGATAGTAATATTGATTGAAAGGGCAGGAGCCCATGCAATGGTTTTATGTGCAATGAAGCATACAGCCATTAACTCTCCTCTGTAAGACATACTTGTGCTGCACAGGGACTACTTAACAATACTATAGGAAGTATTTTTTAGAAACTGACATAAGGTTTGGAATTCATAATACGGCATTGATCAGTTCATACGTGCAATCTTTGAAGAAGGATCTCTGTCTCCTTGAGACATTCCTTGCACATGCTGTTTGCTGAAGGAGAAAGAATAGTCACTGACTTTAAATATGGTGAAGTTTTTTTCGCAGTGTCCATTGCTGCTTGACTGTTATGGAGGTGAGAAAATTCATGGGTCAACTACTATTTCATCTCTGTTTTAGCAATTGTACAAAAATTGCACTTAAAATTTTCTTTGATCGAAAAAAAGTGAATTATTCTCTTTTTTAATTAGAGATGAGCCAAGGATATTATAATGGTTTTTTTCAAGGATTTCTCTAAGAACTTCTTACTTCCCTTGATCTCTTGTTGAAAACTAAGGAAGTTCTAACAAAGTTGAGACCTACTTCTTTCCCCAAAGACCTTCATAAAGATGCCCTTCAATCTTTGTGCGTCTTTCATCAGTTGTCTAGTCATACTGGTCAAAAGCAGAGGAAATCTATATCCTGTTATTATCCTAATTACTTTTCCTTTATACCTGACTGTAGGTATACAGGTATATATAGGCCTACCATGCTAGCTTATTAAACTTGTATTTGTAACTCTGTCTGAAAGAAAGGAAACACTGTCAGAATGCTAGAAACTAGCGTCTATCACTTCACTACATGAACAGCCCAAATGTTGATGTAATCGCTGATTAGAAAAAATCTTCTAAATAGATGTTTCATATGTGCCAGGTTTTCATTTAAGTTGAGACCATCATCTGAACTGGGCACACTGACGTTTCTTCATGTCTCTTAGAGAAAGTACAGATACCACTGATGGATATATGCAGCAAGTTTATACAGGCTGTTAGAAGGGTTGCCTTACCCATGTCCTGCACGTGGGTCATAACAACCCCATGCAGCGCTACAGGCTTGGGGAAGAGTGGCTGGAAAGCTGTTCAGTGGAGAAGGACCTGGGGGTGTTGGTCGACAGCCAGCTGAATATGAGTCAGCAGTGTGCCCAGGTGGCCAAGAAGGCCAATCGCATCCTGGCCTGTATCAGAGATAGTGTGGCCAGCAGGAGCAGGGAAGTGATTGTTCCCCTGTACTCGGCACTGCTAAGGCTGCACCTCAAATACTGTGTTCAGTTTTGGGCCCCTCACTAAAAGAAAGACATTGAGTTGCTGGAGTGTGTCCAGAGAAGGGCAACAAAGCTGGTGAAGGATCTAGAGCAAAAGTCTTATGAGGAGCAGCTGAGGGAACTGGGGTTGTTTAGCCTGGAGAAAAGGAGGCTGAGGGGAGACCTCATCACTCTCTAGAACTACCTGAAAAGAGGTTGTAGCCAGGTGGGGGTCGGTCTCTTCTCCCAAGTAACAAGTGATAGGATAAGAGGAAATTACCTCAAATTGTGCCAGGGAAGGTTTAGATTGGACATTAGGAAAAATTTCTTCACTGAAAGGGTTGTCAAGTACTGGAACAGGCTCCCCAGGGAAGTGGTTGAGTCACCATCCCTGGAGGTATTTAAGAGACGTGTAGATGTGGCACTTAGGGACATGGTTTAGTGGTGGACTTGGCAGTGTTAGGTTTATGGTTGGACTCGATGATCTCAAGGGTCTTTTCCAACCTAAATGATTCTATGATTCTGTGATTCTATGTTTCTCATTTTGCATTTACAGGGTCAAGTAAAAGATGGAAGGATGTTCCAATTACAGTACCCACATAATGATACAATACACAGCTACATAGCCATATGTGATCTCTCCCACATTCTCCATAGGAAAGATATAAACCATTTCAAGCAATATCTGGATTAAATAATTGTCATGGTAAACACTCTGCCTGAGGATCAAAAGAAAATTTGTTACTCCCTGTGTGACCAAAGTATTCTATAACCCTAGGAGCATTGCAGAGTCAAGGTACCAAATACTAGGTTGCAGATCTTCCATGAGGCTTCGTGCTGTTAATCATTACATAGTGGATGTCTGACAGTATAGTAGGGATTCACAGTCAGAATCTATACATCCAAAGAAGGTATGTAGAAAAACTCAGATGTCTGTCAAGAGGCACAGGTGTTACACTAACATTAATAAAGTAAACAGCCCTAGTCTTGGTCTCCAGCACTGCACATAATCATTTATATTGTTTGTTGGAGTCTGGCGTGTTTCCAACCTGCACCAATTAACGCTCCCCCAGACACTGCTCACCCACATCCCAGAGATTGTTTCTAACAGGCAGTATAATTCAGGACATTCTTAGCAAACTGTATATTATTGTATATTTTTCTCAAAGTCAAAGAGTTGACCCAAGCCCATTTTGTTTACAAGCACAGTCATAGCATAGGACAGTATAGCAGCGAACACAATGAGCAGTGGGACATCTACATCAATTAGTAAGGAGCACTGAGAGAGGGAGACGTTATTCGCCTAACTGCAGTCCCCACTGAAGTGAATTTTGGGACAGGGTTTGTCAGCCAAAAAAACCCACATTAATTTAACACTTTTTTCTAACTTTGTTCTTACTAGAGACTATTTTATTTTCCTAATTCCTGGTAGCACTGCCCACAAAGACATCTAAAAATAAGTGCCCTATAATGAAATAACATTTTGGTGCTTGACTGATCAAGCAATCTTTCAGGAGGAAAGAGTTAGAAATACCACTTTCAAAGTAAAAGGAGAAAGCTAAATTTATAGCCAACTTTATGCAAAGTCATATACAGTTTTGTGCTTGTATTACTTTATGCATATTATGTGAGAAACATAAGAATTAATTCATTTCCTCTTTAAAGATGATAGAACTTGGAAGTTTCTCTGATTTCTGACATCTTTCTTATATCATTTGTTGCAGCAGCTGTCAGAACATAGCCATTGCGTGAAAATATACTGAGGAAAAAAGGAAGTAGAGATTCTGAGGCAATTATTATGCATGTGAATTCCTAATGGCATTCTCCAAAGAGAAGTACATTATCAAGGTCTGAGAAATGAAAATTCTACCAATAATTCCCACACATAAAGAACATGCTTATGTTCAGACCTCCCTTTCCACATTTTATTTCTCCCTGAAACCTGCTCCAAACACTTCTTTCCAATAGTCTATGCAGTAGTTCATCGCCAGTTTGAAGGTGTCAATATTTCACCATATGTCCTCTGCTGTTTTATCTAAAAAATGCCAAATTCCAAGTACATTTCTCTTTAAGCAGAGCACAAACTTAGGTGGCAACATCCTCTTCGCACAGTGGATTTTAGGTATGTAAAAGATTCCTCTTTTGGGGATAAGAAACTGCTTTGCTGTAAATGAATTTCACCCTTTTTTGGAGGGTACCAGCTGAGTTCTATTAAAGGTCTCAGAACAAGGTATAGGTATCAGATCTCCAATCTGAATTAAATCAGTTTCTTTCTATTCCTTTCAGAGGACCTCAAATCACACTCTGAATAGTGGTGAATACTCCTTGAAATTGTATTATTTCTCTCTTACGCTACATCATAGCATTATATTTCATCCTTCTCTTTGAAGTACTCATAAGACAATAGTTTTACAGTAACAAATAACAGGAATTGTCCAGTTGATTAATAAAGATAAACAAGCTATATTCTAAACATGGTCATCACAAACACTATTGCATTTTAATCAGATACTGCGGCATCTAGTTTTTCTGTGGTTCAGTGAGTCACGTTGTACACATTGTGCTTCTCAGTCTTCACAAATGACAACTCAGGCCTCCCCCACTTTGTTAGTGGTAATATAATTGCATAGAAGAGCTAAAAAATCAAGGTGACTTTTGACTATGAATACAAAACATGTAATTTTAAATTCCTCAACCATTCTGCATTATGTCACTATGTTCAGCATAACTGTGGAGCACAATGGGTGGTACTCATGAAAGATAATGGCCATGATATTGTTTTGACTAGGCTGATTTTCTTTATGTTCTTGACAAAACAAAAATCATCCAAAGAATTCATTTTTATACACTCAGAATAATTTTCAGACTTCAGAGTTTGATGTAAGGTTTTCAAAGTCTGGGACAACTAAGTTAAGAAACCTTAGAACCAGCCAAACAACTTTAAGGAACAACATTTCATAGAAAAATGTTATTTACATGTAAAGATATAAATGTAATGTTTTCCAGTATCATGTCAATTTCCATTAATTATGTGAAGAGATATATATAGATAGAGAGAGATATATATATATGATTTATTTCCTCTGTTCTGATGAGGTCAAAACAGTCTTCTAACATTCATTTGTATATTATAGATAGATAGATAGATAGATAGATAGATAGATAGATAGATATACAGACGTATACACATACAGACAGAGATATATATAGTATTTAGTGTATTATGTAATATATACCTGAAAATTTAAGTATGAAGTCATATTCAAATGACATTAAACTAATTGACATTTAGTTACAATAAATGAATAAAACACAGAATGATAAAATTTAGCTTGGAAGGGACCTCTAGAGGTCACCTAGTCCAACACCCTGCTCAAAGCAAGGCCAGTTGGGTAAGGTTGCTCAGGGCCGTGTCCAGCCAAGGTTGGATTATGTCCAGGCACATAGATTCCACAAACTCTCCAGAGAACCTGTTGGAACATTTGACTACCCTCTCTGTAGAAACATTTTCCTACATGGGGACTGCAGAAGGGGAGATTAAGAATAATGCTGCATGTAGGTAGAAAGGTACTGTTAGTCTTACATATACTAAATAAACAGATTTTTTAACAGTTTGAGACAATTTTAAAATGGACCACAAATGTTTTTAATTTAGATTTTAAAAGTAGCAGAAAAAAAAAAGGACTTTTAAAAATATTCAGTCAAAGACAACCTAAATGCTCCAGCACTGAAGGAGATACATGGCATGGCAAATCTGAAAATATTTTCCTTAACAAAATGTCACATACCCCACAGGAAGGAACAGAGTAATAAGTGCATTTTCTGGTCACCATCTAGGTAAGTGAAGGGATGGAAAGCCTCAGTGAGAACTTGTTCTGAGTAGAGAAAAGACAAATGTGAAATTACCATCCAGTCTCTCATCTTTTCTGAGAAGAGGATGAAAGGTAAATCTCACCAGAAAGCTGAAAACCTAGGAAAAAAAGTATTTCTCTTAATTTATAAAATTACTTTGAAAATTTACTAGTTCCTCACTCTTTCTCAGTCACTTCTTTAACCAGAATGCTCAGAAACTAATGTATGTTTCAGGCTACAGATTCATCCAGGGTGTCCAACTTTCATTACTTTGCAAAAACACCTAAGTTTTGATCTGTCATGTTTTATCTTGGAAAAATTAATGATCATTTAGATTTATCCATCAAATCTGAGCATAGCTAACACCTTCAGTGAAAGTGGGGAATATGTTACATGTCTGTCTGTAACCGTGACTATAATTCCAAAGTGAGTGGGTCTACTAAAGCCATTTCTTCCATTAATACAGACTGTACTAGCTCAATATAACTATAGAGAACACTAGAAATTTGAGAAATATATGAATTTCCTCCTGAGAAGTACCTAACTACTTCATGAATGAGGTTTGACTTTTCTTTCCATTTCTCCAATGTGTACATGTTGTCATCTGGGAAGTCAGAAGCTTGATTACTAAGCTACTGAAAGGCAAAACTTCTGCAGATGTTTGATGTTTCTTTGTTTAGACAATGTTGCCTCCAAAACTATTGATCAGGTACTGGGGAGCTTCCAAAGGGACTTCGTAAGGGATGGAGCTTAGCACTGAGGCAACACTCCATCACCCCAGCCCTTAGACCCAGAGCTGTCAATCTGCTCACCTGCAATGCCTTTTCTTAGGTGTCGTGGTTTAACCCCAGCCAGCAACTAAACACCACGCAGCCGCTCACTCACTCCCCCCCACCCAGTGGGATGGGGGAGAAAATCAGGAAAAGAAGCAAAACCCGTGGGTTGAGATAAGAACGGTTTAATAGAACAGAAAAGAAGAAACTAATAATGATAATGATAACACTAATAAAATGACAACAGAAATAATGAAAGGATTGGAATGTACAAATGATGCGCAGTGCAATTGCTCACCACCCGCCGAGCGACACCCCGCCAGTCCCCCAGCGGCGAATCCCTGCCCCCACTTCCCCGTTCCTATACTAGCTGGGACGTCACATGGTATGGAATACACCGTTGGCCAGTTTGGGTCAGGTGCCCTGGCTGTGTCCTGTGCCAACTTCTTGTGCCCCTCCAGCTTTCTCACTGGCTGGGCATGAGAAGCTGAAAAATCCTTGACATTAGTCTAAACACTACTGAGCAACAACTGAAAACATCAGTGTTATCAACATTCTTCACATACTGAACTCAAAACACAGCACTGTACCAGCTACTAGGAAGACAGTTAACTCTATCCCAGCTGAAACCAGGACATTAGGTAAATTAATTGATCCAAGCACTACAAACCCTAGAGAGTGGCCTCAGCACTTGAGAAATGCACCCAGTAAATGCACTGGAAAATAGACAACAGTATTAGTATACTCATCCTATATGCTTCTCTCCACTGCTTTGGGAGTTGGCCTTCATTTTTCTCCTGTAATTACAAAATTGTAGTTTTTCTTTGAAAGAAGCCTGTCCACCAGGAATGATCTAAGGTTGCCTGCCACTTCATATGTTCTATTGTAATGGTATTTTCCCTCAGAATAAGGAGCTGGCTACTCGGTGAGCCGTGCCACTGTATCTATGTCAAGTTTAGGCAGAGAATACTGTTAAATGTGAAACTGGCCGACATCTGGCACACACAGAATTACCACAGTTTCTTTTGCATAAGTGGGACACAGCAAAAAGCATTGTGCATTGCTAAGGAGGCCATATGGACTGTCTGCCTTAAAATACCATGCCAAGTATTTTGGTGCATCTGTGCAGGTGCGTGGCTTAATTTAACTGTAACATTTCGGCACTTTTTTCATGCATCTCTTCTATGTCTAGAATAATTGAACCATCTCCCTGTGTATGTATCTCCTTCTCTATGACATTTTAAAAAGGGTCACAGAGCTTACCAGTCTTGCTGTGTGCAAGTCTAGACTTTGTGATGATCCTCACTACCTGTTGCTCTTTTGTCAATTGAAGTAAGTCTAACATTAAATGTAACTCTTGCCTGCATGAGCCAATGCTATTCAAATGAAAAGAGACCTCCTCATTATACATACAATTTAAGTATCAGACAGGGAGTCTGAAGGCTGCATCTGTCTGTCATCCTTATACAGAACAAGAGGTGCTGTGATGTGCTCCTGTATGTATATAACCTGGAGCAATACATGTCCCCAGCAGAACACCCACACACAATCTTCACGGTTTGATCCTACACCAGTCACACTTCATGGGCATACATATTGCTTTATAATAGTCCTTCTCTTCAGCAGCATTTAAATCATCAGCAGAAATGTCTTGGCTACAAGCATTTACAGGAATTTTTTCAGTTCAGGAGTTACAAGACAGAAAAAGGAACAGAGGGATGGTCTGAAAGGAGGCTCAAACTCCCACAGGAACATCCTAAAGAGGCATCGCTATGCCCAGAACAACCAATCTGTTCTTCTTACACAAAATACAAAAGACCAAAAGTGCAACACGAACCAGCCACAGCAAGGCCAAGAAAGCTGACCCTTTTCTCTTTGTCACACATTTCTACAACCTAGGTCAGACAGGTTTTACATGCCTATATGCCACTTCATTGGTGGTTGAGGATTCACTTTCAAACCTCAGGATGTTACAAACTGCTCTCATCAAAGAGAACGCTTGGGAAGCATGAGGCTTTTTAGAAATGTCCCCCCCAAAAATTTGGTTTGTTAAATAATTTCAAAATCACGTTTTTTAAAAATGTGCAATTTTAGGTGTTCTGTGCTTGAAGAAGAGTCCTTTTATTCTAAAAGAAACAGTAGGAGAGATTTTCACCATATCTTCGTGTCCTGGTTTTGGCTGGGATAGAGTTAATTTTCTTCCTAGTAGCTGGTATAGTGCTGGGGTTTGGTTTTAGGATGAGAATAATGTTGATAACACACTGATGCTTTAGTTGTTGCTAAGCAGTGTTTACCCTAAGTCAAGGACTTTTCAGTTTCTCACCCCACCTCACCAGCAAGAAGGCTGGAGGGGCACAAGAAGCTGGGAGGAGACACAGACAGGACAGCTGACCCAAATCGGCCAAAGGGATATTCCGTACCATATGACGTCATGCTCAGTATATAAACTAGGGGAAAGCTGACCAGGGATCGCTGCTCAGGAACTGGCTGGGCATCAGTCGGCAGATGGTGAGCAATTGCATTGTGCATCACTTGTTTTGTATATTCTAATTCTATTATTAATTATTATTATTATTATTATTATTATCCCTTCCTTTTCTGTCCTATTAAACTGTCTCTATCTCAACCCACGAATTTAACTTTTTTTTTTTTTTGATTCTCTCTTCCATCCCACTGCGGGGGTGGGAGTGAGCGAGTGGCTGCGTGGTGTTTAGCTGCCTGCTGGGTTAAACCACAACACTACTAAAAATCAAGACAGCAAAATTTAAGCCTAAAACACTGCAGCTGTTTTTTAATTCACTTCATATTGCACTCTCATCCATCTCTAAGTAATACTGTTTTGCCATTCTCTCTGCCTTCTATTTCATTTTTCATCCTGGCTTTGCTTATTTGTTTGTTTTCCAGCTGATTTTTTCTCCTTTCTGCTTCATTATCCATAGCATTCTTAAGTGCAGCATAAAAGGCAGAATTTGAGTCTAATTTTCAAACCCATTGTGGGAAAGTAATTAAGCAAAATATGTTTCTACATTCCTAACAGTATAACTCTACAAACATTAACAACACACTGATATTGGAGAGTGACACTTACATATAATGGGAGAAAGCAAATCTTATCACAAAAACCTCATGTCTGAAGCACAAGACTAGCGAAGTCAGATGTTAAGGGCAAGCCAAGCTTCAAAGAACACAAGCAGAATTGATCAATACTGGAGCTACACTCCTTTCAAAAGTTTTCTTTACATTCTAAGTTTATAGTGAGAGTGGGTAACCCAAGGACATGCTACTGGAAGCAGGAAGAAAATGTGGCTTGAGAGAGTACACAGAGTCTGGCATTTCCACAAGAAAAGTTTGTTTATTTGTTTGTTTGTTCCTATAGTGAAAATTATTTAACAATATGTGAAAAAGAATGGAAATAGAACACAAACTTTCTGGAGTTAGGTATGGAAAGGGCATTCTATATCATAAAGTTCTAGTTTTCTTCTATCTCATGTAACCAAACAATATAATCCTGTTCTACAGACCCATATCAGATTCCTTTTCAAGACTGGTAAGGTTTATTTCCCCTTATTATTCTTTTGGAAAGTCACATTCCTCCAAAATTTATAAATTTTCTTCTAATTTTGAACCCATAATAATTCCTGGTTCATACTTGTACGGCAGTTCATGTGTCAAAATCTTTTTTAGTTTATATAGCTCCTTTCCTTCCCTGGAGTTTGCCTACTTGATGTATTTATATAGAGAAATCCTCTCTACTGTTACTCTTAATTTTGTTAAGTTAAACAAGCCATGATCTTTTAATCTTCTTTTTTTAAGATGGTGCAAGCAATGGTTCTACTAGCAATATTTCAATGCTGGTACCTCTGGTATTTTTGGTAGTCTTACTAAGAAGTGTTTGTTTTTCAGAAGAAACTGAAACCCCAGAATCCAAACAAGGAGGCCGAGTTCATTAATGACTTATCTAGAATGCAATTTTAAACCTTCAGATCTGTTGCTGCAAGATGCTACATTTCAGATGTCAATTGGCTTTAATTTTAGCAAAAAAAATTTGGCTGTTGTAGTAATTTATATATGTATATTTACATTATTTATATTTACATATATATATATAAAATTCATATATATGTGCAAAATTGCATATACATAGATATGTGAATGTTTAACATATACACAGCTATATATGTATGTATATGTATGCATAGATAGATACATACACACATATATAAATATAAACTCTTTCATATCATTTTCATTTTGTAGTCCATGAGGAATAACTAGCAAGGACTTTTCAAAAAGGTTGGTGCCCTGTCAGTGCTATATGCTGCTTCATAGCGAGGGGCAAAGCATAATATATCATGTTGCAGGTTCTCAAGGATGGCTTCTGCCAAGAAAAGGGGATGTGGTTTTTTGTATGAAGATGGATCCTGGGGAGAGTAAGCGCCTGTAGAGTCATGCAGAAGGTTACTCCAGTCCTCACTAGAAGGAGGTATCCAATACAGTTACCAAGCTAAAGGTCCTTAAACTGTTAAGCAGTCTTAGATTTTAGCTTAAATAATAAAGAATGAAAGCACTGAGCACACCATTACAGTGAAATATTAGGCACGTTTTACTGTACCGTATTACTGCTGTCTATGGTAACTATCATTCTCTTAGAGATTATCTGTAGTAGTCTGGTGTCCTGGTTTCAGCTGGGATAGAGTCAATTGTCTTCCTAGTAGCTGGTACAGCGCTATGTTTTGAGTTCAGTATGAGAAAAATGTTGATAACACACTGATGTTTTCAGTTGTTGCTAAGTAATGTTTAGTCTAAAATCAAGGATTTTTCCACTTCTCATGCCCAGCCAGCAAGAAGGCTGGAGGGGCACAAGAAGTTGGGAGGGGACACAACCAGGGCAGCTGACCCAAAGTGGCCAAAGGAGTATTCCATACCATGTGATGTCATGCCCAGTATATAAACTGGGGGGAGTTGTCCTGGGGGGATCGCCACTCGGGGACTAACAGGGCGTTGGTCAGCAGGTGGTGGGCAACTGCATTGTGCATCACTTGCATATTCCAATCCTCTTATTATTACTATTGTCATTTTAGTAGTGTTATCATTATCATTATTAGTTTCTTCTTTTCTGTTCTATTAAACCATTCTTATCTCAACCCATGAGTTTTACTTTTTTGCCTGATTTCCTCCCCCCATCCCACTGGGTGGGGGGGAAGTGAGTGAGTGGCTGCATGGTGCTTAGTTGCTGGCTGGGGTTAAACCATGACATCTGGGAGCAAAAAAATTCATCATGAGTAAAGTTCAGGAACTTTTATAAGCATCCAAGAATTTAGAGAATGCTTATGAACTCTCCCAGTAAACAGATGATGTCTGAAAGCATATATAATGTTATGCATATTAGCATGTATATGTCTTTATACCTGTCTACACTCCTATATAGAGTTGCTAGGCATATTTGTGACAAATAATAACTTAACTTAATACTATATCCTGCTTATATTAACTTGTGAACAACTCTCATTTTTGTAAGTAAGTCTGCTGCATGGAGATATTTGAGAAGAAGTTTATGTGAAAGATTTTCAGTTGTGGCCTTTTGGAAAATTCAATACTATTTTTTCATACAATATTTTGACCTCCTACAATTGATTGACTTCCACTTCATAGAAGTGCATCATTTCTGTACAAAAGTTCTATGTAAATAGATGTTCACAGTAATTCTTTGATGGTTGTTCTATTGTGGAAAAAAAAAAAAGGGCAATTCAAACATTCATGCAAATATTTCTAGAAAGAGTTCTGCTATAATCATTCTTTAATCATGGTGACAGAACCTCTTCTATCCAGGAACATTCTTTGGAATCAAATTTAATTCACATAAATTTGAAGAATGGGATCAAGAATTATGCAGAAGAATTAGGCTGGTTTTATTTGCTGCAATACTGACATTCCATGAGCATAATCAAGTATTAGCCAAGTAGGTCCATGGACACTTCAGTATCTTTAAAGGCACTCTATTTTTTCTATCAGAGAATTTAGCCTGTTTGTTCATACCATTGTAACACTGCTAGTCTTATTTCTGGTCTAGCTTTTCCAGACGTTTCTAAACAATAGGGAAGAGAGAAGCATTTATACCACATGGCACAGAGGAAATGTACTGTTTGTCTAAGCTAGTATTTCCTACCCTTTCTATCCTTTCTCTGCACAGCATAGCATATTAATTCTACTATTTCTATAACATTACAATATACAGTTCCTCTAGTGCTAAAGGGTTCACTTGTAAAACCTGAGACTAAGCATTGCAGCACCTTTTTATAAAGAACAGCTGGCCTCCAGAACAGGGTAAAGTTGATAGAGCAGGCAACCACAGAAGCATACTTTGCTGGTAAAGCCCTGCTACCAATGACACAATTCTATGTCCGAACCCGACTGTGCAATTAGCAGAGCTGCACATAACTCATCTATTCATATATCTATTCCTGACAGGAATGTAAAGCTCTGATCGGATAATTCACCTTTACTTTTGGGAAAAAACCCTAGAAGAACTCCCTAGGTACTGACAGGCAGCTTGTTGGCTGAGTTTAGCAGGAGGGAAGCCTACATTTAATCAGTTCTGCCCTCATTACTGCTTTCACTGGAAATTATTATAGTTGGCTGCAGGGGACAAGAGGATAATTTGTCCAGCCAAGAAAAGAAAACCCCCAAAATTATAACATTGCAATATGATTATATGAGATTAACCATCTCAAAAATAGGACAGAAAAATTTAGTGGGACTGCAAAGAAGCAAAACAAAACACAAAGGAGTAGAAAAAATACTGGAGTTTATGTACCATTTCCCGGTTCTGAGACCAAATCCTTTGTAGAAATACCTATTACGAACTTGCATGTACATTTTGTTATAATTCTCCATATGCTTTATATTCCTTTATGTTAACATTTACATACACTGTTTGGCACTCCATTAAAAAAGGCATTTACAAAACAGACATTGTTTGTACCACTTTCCAACAAGCTGAAATGCCTGAAGCACTGCACTCCATTTGGTAGATACATAATAGTGTGTTCTAATTTTTACCTGAAATAGATAACCCAAAGATTTAAAATGCCACTGGGATCAATATATTGTTGAAATGTGCTTTTAAGATAGGACCATTTAAGAAGAGTCATGCCAAATAAAGTCAAGGATTTCCGCTATAATTATAATATTAAATCATAAAAGCTGTCTTTGGATTCTTTTATGGATCTTGGCAAAACCAAGTCATTTCAGAGTTAAGGTTGAAACTATTTTTAAAATTTCATAGTACTACTGTATTGGGTCTGGCTGAGATGGAGTTAATAATCCCCAGAGCAGCCCTCATAGAGCTGTGCTCTGTATTGGTAGCTAGAAAGGTGTTGATAACACACCAGAGTTTTGGCTGCTGCTGAGCAGTGCTCCCATTTCCTCCCCCAGTAGGCTGGGGCTGGGCAAGATTTTGGGAGGGGACACAGCCAAGACAGCTGACTTAAACTGCCCAAAGGGATATTCCATACCATACGGTGTCTGCTCAGCAATAAAACCTAAGAGAAAGGAGGAGGAGGGGGGCCATTCGTTATTACTATGTTTGTCTTCTGCAGCAACCACTACGTGTACTGAAGCCCTTCTTCCTGGGAAGTGGCTGGACATTGCCTGCTGACGGGAAGTACAGAATAAATGTTTTGTTTTCCTTTGCTTCCACACATGGCCTTTGCTTTTGCTTTATTAAACTGCCTTTATCTTGACCCATGAGTTTTTTTCCATCGTATTTTCTCCCCCTGCTGTCTGCTGAAGAGGGGAGTGACAGAGCAGCTTTGGTGGGCGCCTGGCATCCAGCCAAGGTCAACCCACCACAACTACACATTCATGTTAAGATAGCTTGAAGAGTCCTTGGTTCTTAGAGACATAGATGTCTACAAGGGCAAAGTGATGATAAATAAGAAAGTGCCTTAAGGGAATAAGGTCCATAATAAGATTTTTTTAAAAGGAAGTATTCATGTACTTAAGTATATATATACAAATGCAAGGTATTTGGGCAATAAATAATCCAGATGAGCTACCAGTAGTGACTGCTTTGAGCTGTAAAAATCAGATTCAGATGCCATATGCCCCAAAGTTTAAGAGTCTTCAGATGTTACTTCTGGTGTTAGTTTCATCAGTAACACCAGATGAACTAAATGACAGATGGCCTGAGCTAGGGATCATAACCGAGCCCAGGTAAGAAAGCTTAACTAAAAATATTTCTTTAAGGAGATATTATATAGAAGAAATAGAGGAAAAACAAAGAAGAAAAGTGTTGCTAAGTTACTCTGAAGGCTATTCAGACAGCTTTTTCTTTGCAACAAACATAGTGTTATTGCAAAAATACCTCTTTTATGAATCCTTTGGTCTGTTCAAACTGTTTATGTTTCCTTCTTGGTATGGCGTATATATCACCTGCTGCTAAACATCACCTAACCACTCAGTGTTAGGTAAAGGGCTATGCCTCCATGCCCATGGGATGACCCAGTGCTCTGCCCCCCCAGACAGGACTAGCTGCCCTGGCTACTTCTGTCCCCATGGCTGCCTGTTATTAATTGTAACTGCCCATTATTATTGCCCATTATTATTGTAATTAGAGTATTGCAATACTCTGAGTGGCCACCTCCAGAGCTTGCCTCCTCTTCACAGATTTGTCCATACACCAGCTCAGTGACAGTCACCAGGCTGCTCATTGAATGTGCTTGGGTAGCCGTGGTCTCACAAGTCCTGCAGAACACAGCTTGTCCTGAGGTTGCACTGATAGGCTTTTGGTCTGCAGTCCAGTCAGGCTGGTATGAAGGGAAATACAAATCTACTCAGGAGTGAGTGTATTTTCCTAGAATTTTGGGGGGGGTGGCCAGTGCCATGACTTTTGTCAACATGTTCTGATGCCACTGCATTTACACACAAACCTGTGCACAGATGATTAATCACTAGCACAGTGGCAGAGAAGCTGTGCTAAGGATACACACTTGCAGTCAGTTACATCATAAGTTCCTTCAGCTAGACTGTTCTGTTCCCAAGTCTACTGGACCATTCTGCTCTTGCTAGCTCTCTTGACAGTGATCTCTCTGTACCTGCACAATGAGCACCTAGAGCAATTCCTGACATGGTGCTTACCTTACAGATCTTTGGGCCTACTTATCTGGAGGTCTCTTGAAGGACACACATTTGCCTACTTATTCATTTCTGCAAGATTTGTCTACTTATTCATTTCTGCTATAAGAGTAAGCTGATTCTTCTCATATGAATTTATTCTGGGATTCCTCTTTCTGACCAACTCATGACATCAGGAGATATTATTACTCCTTCAATGCAAAGCCCTCTGCCCTAGCTCTCTAGGCGACCAGAGATTCTTCTCATGAAACCAATCCCTTCCCTGCCCCTACCTTAACTCTAGCAGAAAGACATGAGATATACCTCAAAGTTCATGACCCTAAGTGTCTATGATTCCTCTGGGTCCCATGTGGGTATCTTTGGACTAGATTCCTTATTATCTGTTCATAACACATGCAAGGTAATAAGTTTCCCACAGGCTGCAGTAGTTGCACTCTTGCAGTATGACGCTGAAGCTGTAAGCTTTATGCAGAGGGTGTAGCAGAAGGGTGTAAGACCTGCTGGAATACTGCAGGAGCATCAGCACAACCACTGCCAGTATGACCTCTTAGAAACCTTCTCATCCTATCCACTAGAGCTGTCCCTGGAGCTACCTAACCACTCCCAGTGTTAGTTTGGGGTAAGACTTTGCCATCCACTCCAGATGGGAGCCCAAGAGTGATCCTACAGACATGCAGAATTAACAGTTTGGAGAACAGGACCTTGATGTGCAACAGGGACTGGTCCAAGCTGAGAGTGCCAACCTGTGCATAGTCTATAATGGGCTGCAAAATGGTAGCTGTAATCTGTAATGTAGGACGAACCCAGGACAGGCTCTTCTCCCTAGCACTTTTTTTTCTATTCTATTTTCCATGTGTGTTTAGGTAATTATTTTAAGAATATAAAACAAAACTTCATCATGACAGAAACTGTGACAGACCTCCTGATTCTGTGGCTCAAACCTAGATAAATACCCTTGATCAATGCCTTTGGTTACTTCACCATTGTGTATTTTAGCTTTGCCAGAAAAAATCTCAAGAAACTCACAAGCAAAGACACTGAAAAATAAAAGGCATGATGCCTAATGGCATAGCTGAGGAAGGCAAATGTTCTCTGATTTCAGTGATCTTTGAGCATCCTCTGTTTATTTTGATGTAAATTATTATTTTAATTGATGATCTGAATGAAAAGCTAAATACAAACATGTTACATTCTAAAAAAGTACAAAAATGGGAGGCATTACAGACATCAGTGAGGATAAGAAAAAAAACCACAAAGTGACAAGAGAGTTTTTAATTCTAAAATGTCTGCAGGTAACCAACAGAAGTTCATTCAGCCTTTGAAAATGCAAACTAATGTGTCTGAGAAAAAATAAACTCAGACAAAAGTATTCTGTAGAAGGAAATAGTATATTTGAAGACCAATAAAGCATAACATTCTTTAGGGAGACAGTGGACAGCAAAATAGATATCATGATGTAATCTAATATACTGAAAAAGGAAGACCAGACAGTTTGAGGCTAGAAAATGCCTTGTTTGTGTTTCAAAATGGTTTATCTGTCATTCCTTGTCATTCTCAGGTGAAGGTGACTGTCTTGTTCCATAATGAGCAGAAGAGATTGAAAGTAAAATACTTGGTCAAATACTTAGTATATTTATGCCAGGAAGATATTTACAGATTGTAGTAATTTCAGAAATGAAGGGACAGTCTAAATCCTTGTTTCCTACACCCTGGATCTTCATAAAAGAGACGAGGTACCCAGACCTAATGTATAAAATGTAACCTGTTATATATAATATGTATTTCATAAAAGATGTTATAAAATATGGAATAACATACAATTATGTGATTTGATATAAAATAATAGATTAACATATACAAGGAAAACTATATACAGTGGAACATCATATATATAATTATAGTTTAATGCTATATAATAACTCTTGTGACTTAACTTCTCAATCTAGAAAAGTACTTGTTCAGTAGACTGGTTCTGCTGAAGTAGTTAGCATATGGAAAACAAACATATGGGAAACTTGAGACCACCACTGTGTAAATAACGGATATTTTGTTTCACTAGAGTTTGAGTGATTTTGAGGGGGAGAAGTCCTAACCTGTGACGTTAAGGAAACTGAAAACTAGAATCGGAAAAATACTGCAAACCTCATTTCTATTAAGGCTGAGAGGATGTTTAGAAAAGAGACAGTGATTGCTACTCAATAGCTGTCACTTCAGAAAGTGAGATGTTTGGAATAAATTAGACATATTTAAGCTATTAGATGTGACAATGTGCTTATGTGAATCTTTTTTTTTAATCCATTTGCACACTGATATGAACTTTTAGATTAATATCTAATACATTGTTTGGAAGTACTGCTTTTTGACACTGTATTTACTACAGATAACAGGTAATCCCAAGAGACAATGTAGCAGGGCTCAAAACACAGCTGAACCCGCCAAGGAAGTACAATTAGTGAAGGTGGTCTCTCCATCCAAGAGGGACCAATCCTGCCTTCACTCTGGTAGGGAGTGCGTTGCAGCATCCCACGAGAGAGAAGGCACATATCAGCCCCTGGAAAGAAATGCCAGACAGACGACTGGCCAATGGCACAGGTCCTTGAACCACACCTACCCTGCTCTCAGCTGTCTTTTCTACAACTGGTGAAACTTGTAAAAGTATAAAATAAATCCAAAAGTGAAATAAAAAAGCAATAAATCTTTCATTAAAAGGTACTAAATGTTGAATATCAAATACTGAATATCAAAGTATGGGCATGGATTCAGCTTATTTAGTGCTAGCCAACTGACAGACTACAGTAATGTAGTTTAATAATCAGGTTTCCACTAAAATCAATGATAGGAGACAGGAATGTGTAGACTATGACTGATATAGTCTGAAAAAAATTTCTTAGAGAAGTGAAACGAATTGCACAGTGGAGGAACACTACCTATAAAGATTACTACAAAAGAAGTTTAGAAAGCTAGTTTATATTAGAACCCCAAACTTCAACAAGTCTAAGTTGAGGTACATTATTCATATTTTAAGAATATTCCCATGTTAAACACTATTTGCTCCAGAATATAGTAATTATGTATTTCACTTAAATAAAAGTTTTAATATGTATCCATCCCTTTTGAAGCAGACAATAAACTACAGAGAAAAATGCAGAAATCATTTTTTAATAAACACGGGTGGAAAACTGTGCAATAGCATTCTCTTAATAAGGGACCTGCCATACACTGAAAATATGTTGTTTGTTTGTTTTTTGGTTTGGGGGGGGTTGTTTGTTTGTTTGTTTGTTTGTTTTTCACAAAAGTAGATGTGGGTTTGCTAGAAAATCAGGTACTTTCAAGTTGTAACTTGATACATTAAATTCAGTATTAACAGTCTCTTAAGTCTATCTGTTTTAACTAGCAATGAGGTACTATAAGGATGGGGAAGAAAGGGGAGGCAGAGGAAAAAGAAGCTATTCTGGCAAAGGAAGTCAATGTCAGAAGGGCTTCTAAATCCAATTCAGAAAAACAGAACAAAATGCTTGCATGACTAACTATACAACAATGTGTAGCCAGTTGAATGACCTGGAAAGAGGCTTTAATTATTTGCTAAACTGCATCAGACTGAGATATACAAACAGTCAGATGTGCCTTGTAAGAAAACACAGCAGTATAAACTTTACAAAGGCAATACAAAATTACCTATCTGTAGAATGATGCAGAATGCTGACCATGCTGGCTCTGATCCTGAAAAGCGTTTAAGCATGTAATTGATTTTAATCGTGCAGGTCTCCATTCTTGTTTAACATGACTTGAGACTCAAGCTTATGTCTTTCAATACTTTATGGAATCAAGGTCTTAAGTAACATCTTTCAGTAAATGACAGTAAAGGCATCACATGCTTTTGTTTACATTAAAACAAATGGTTTTGGCAATGAATCAAACTCAACATTATTATGAGACTTTCATTAAATGCAATTGCTTTCAGATCACGTCCAAAGAACTGTAGGGAAGTGTCAAACTAGCATTTGGGATAAAAGTGCATGACAACTGAAGGCTCTCAGGTTGTCAAAGCATGTTATGTCTGGTAAATCATTCAAAAAAAAAAAAAAGGCTTTACTGAAGCCTTGGGGAAGTGTCTTTAAAATACCTCATCTTTCCTTTTTGCGAATATTTTGGTAAATGCCAACTGAAATGATTATGTATTTGAAATTGCATTTGTTAAGCCAGGCATGGTTTTTAACTTTTTTTTCTCCCCATGGGCATATGATCTACATCCCCAGGCATCTTATAGTCAAGTCTATCGTAGGTTCATTGAGTCCTACCTACAAGAGTCATAATTAAAAAAAGATAGCTTCAGTTTCATACTTACCTACAAATGCTGGTTTTTACCCCTCAGAGGAAATGGAGGTGGGATAATCTCTCTTCAACAACTTCAAAACCTCCACCTTGTGACACAGTTCCTTGGAAAAAAAAAGAAAAAAACCCTTCATGTTTTAAAAGGGTACAGTCTTGAGTGTTGAATGTATGTATGTATGTATGTATGCGTGCATCTGCTGATTTTCTTTTCTCTTTTTCTATCAATACTTTTTTCTTTGTCTCCTGTTTTCTGTCCAGCATATGAAATGCTACATCAGATGCTTTTATCTAAAAAAGGAGAAGAAAGAGCATACATACTTAGAAGTCTGTAAGTTTTTAGAAATAACGAAACAATGTACTTAGCAAAAAAGACAAAATAGTTGAAAATATCAGAAAATGCTATTGCTTTTATTTTTTTATGGTAGAAACGTATTTTCAAAAAAAAAGCATTTTCCTGAGATTGGCAGCTGTCTTTCCCCACTTTGAAAAATGGTTAATAAAGAAAGAAGATTGTTACTTTCATTTGAAGAATGCTTAGGCATATTTAAATGTCAAAGTAGATATACTTCAATGAAAAAGTCTATTAAAAGTTATATGGTCAATAATAAAATGCCCGAGATTAAGTAATGCAACTTGTTTCAAAACATTCTAAGCCATTAATGTGTTGCAGTTCTTATTCAGTCTATTATTTTAGATATTATGAAAACCATATACTATTTCATAAGCTTTTTACAGTTACTTGCAAATCATACATTGCTACAGAACTAGCAAATAGACATTGCTAGGGAGCCAAATTTCAAACCATTTATGTGGTAGACTTGCTCCACTCTGCTGTTATACAGGCATTTTAGTCAGATACCTCTGTCAGATTCCCCTGAACTTCTCTGACATCACACGGAGGTGGACATAACTGAGTAAGTATTTCAGCCTAACCCTCATATTCAGATACTCTGGGTGAGGAAGTAAATATTTTCTATAATTTCAACAGCCAGTCCTTTTCAGTCCCCTTATTCTTTTCTTGATTAGTGATATCTCTCATTCCTCGTTCTGTGAAGTATCCAAGCAAAAGTAAAATGTCATTTATTGCTTTCTTCCTACGTGCAAAAATGAGGAAACTTTAAGCACTAAAGACGAATCTTTCTTCTTTATCTTCTAGTGGATTTAAATCAACATCTTTGAAGACCTGACAGGATTCAGATAATTCTGAAGACAATTTTTCCTGATTACCATGTAACAAAATGTTTCTCTCACTTTAGTTGTTCTTACCTGCTCTCACTGAGTTCAGTTACATATATTCATCTCATTAAAATTTGATCAGTTTTCTCAAAAAATGCCTCCTCAAACCCCAGCTGTAAGCAATACTTTCTACATACTACTTGTTCTTGTAATAGCTAAAATGGATGTCATAGACTCATTCGGCCCTTAAAAATCTGAGGTCAGAGAAACTGGACTGCAGCTTTTAACTCCATACAGCATCACTGATGTGTATAGAGAGTTCTGGGCAAAAAGCAGAATTTGATACGTTTAGTGTAATGGACATCGGTCTGTATCGTATGTCTAGATGTGATCACCCAGATCCTTCTTTCAGCAGCAGCTTGCAGTTAACTAGGTTATATGTTAACGTTAAAATGCAGCCCCAAGCCAAAGTTTCAGAATCCCTTTAAGCAGGCAACTAAGACTATGAAAAATCGGTTAAAGCACTGCTGTTCAACTGCTGCCAACGCAGGTCCTCAGGCAGCCATTCAGGGAGTTCACTCAGAAAACTTTTTCTGGGCAAAAAATACCACGATTTAAGAAAAATAAAATAATAATATAAAAAAAATCTAAATTTTACGCAGTTCCTACAGCTAGTTCACCACACTGCCACATTAATTCCTGCAAAAATTCAAGGAGGAAATCCATAGGTCAGAAATATCAACAGGGAGAAGTACACGTTGTCTTTTAACAGCTCATTGAGCTTTTAATACTACAGCATTAGTTATATTAGCTCTTATTTAGAGTAACACTAATGAAAATATTGAGAACAACCTATATTAATATTAGTTCAAGTAACCAAAAATGGTCTCAACATCATACTCTCTGCTGAAAATAACTATTCCATAATGAGGAACGCTAGCTTCCAAATAGAAAATGATGGTTCTGTTATTGGAGAGTTTAGATCCAAGAAAAAATTGGTCTTCATTTTAGAAGGTAAATAATACCAGCCAGGTCAATTTTAAAAATTTTTTCACCTCTAATCCAATTCCCAAGGACTTTAGTCTCTCTTTTACAAGACTTAATCTCTTTTACTCATATTTCTTAGACCTGCTCGGAGAACAAAAGATGGTTATCTTGTCCTGAAAGCTACTACGTCTTTAGGAAAACAACAATCTATTAGACAATCTCGATACTTTTTGAAAAGATCTGTTCACAGAGGACTTGACAAGAGAATTCATGCTTCAAATTTTTTGTCTTTATCTCCCCTTTATATACAATCATTATTCTCTTTTTTTTTTTTGACAGAGGCGGTGTGCTTATTTAACAAAAAAAAATATTCTGGTGCACATATTGTTTAACAATTTTAAAACTAATCTTGAAAGATAATAGGTGTGATCATAAGTGTTCAAGAATTATCTTGTGACACAGGCTGAACATAGGGTGTTAATAATTATGCACTAAGGAATGGAGGCGGAATTGAAGTTTTAGCATATCTTATTCTTATATTTTCTGTCAGAATTGAGAGCTTGTTTCATGTGGCCTGCGTGGGATTTTTAAGCCCATCTGAGATGTTTAGGTGTCCCAGAATCCCTGTGACTATCATATGACAGTTAATCAGCTTCATAAGTTTCATCTTTGGGTTTTCTTTTGATCTTTGGGTTTCCTCCTAGCTAACAGCTCTTTGGGGAGCATTACCCTTAAATACTGAGGACAGAAACCAAAATTTTCTTTCAGGATTCCTCCTTTATCTATTTTCCTTAGGCCTTCTGCTAACACAGATTAAAAGCAGTAATCTAATTTATGGGATTTCTACAGACTCACACGGAGGAAGACTATAACAGGATATTAATGTTTTCCTCATATGCAAATGCAGTAAAATGAGAAGGTTGACTTTCTTTCTTTATTTCCTTTCTTTTTCCAATGTATGTTGTAGGAGGAAAGCTATTTGATACTATAGTTTTGTATGATTCAGAGCTATGACTCACCGGGAACTGAACTCTTTAAAAAGCTTCTTATTCATGAGACTGTTGTTGTTTATATACCTAGTGAAATCTCTAAATTTGAGGTACATATGAAAAAGAAAAGCTTTAGGGTGGACCCAAGAGATTTTTTTATTTTACTTTTATCTTTATCTTTGTTTCAGAACAAAAAAGGTAGTACTTATTTTAGTTTTCACTTATGCTACCATTTTCTGTAACAGCCAGTGCTGTGGCAGGATGCTAAACCAGTTAATGTTGAAGAAACAGAAAGCACGAAATATATTAACACATAAAAAAACCCATAAAATGTCACCATTAGAAAAAGACCAGGCACTAACCCCCTTTTTTGTTGCCTCTTTCTGTAAATGTATGGGAAGTTTACTTTTTCTTCCTCAGGAAAAGCTAGTCACTAATCTTAATTACATTCCTTAAAAAGACTGTTATGGAAAAGCAGAGTATATTAAATGAAGCAGACTATCACATTCTTTCATAGGAACAAAGAAGGATTATCCACAGTTCATCAAAATGTTCTCCTCTGTACCATATTATGTTGTAATGATTAAAATAAATTTCAGTATGTGCTTGATAGAACCTTAGAGGTCATGTTAAGGGTAATAGTAGGAAAAAAATTCTCATAGCCAAATTAAGAGGAAGCATAATCTCATAGGTCAGGCACTGAAATGAGATCTGGAAGACTGCTTCCATATACCTTTATTCTTCTGCATAAAACTGGGTTCAAAAGCAGAATCATCTCCTTGTCCTTTTCCATTTTGTTTGCATTTTCTTTGACACAAAAGCTATTTGCATCTAAAATCTCAACAAGGACTGAGTAAGCATCAGGCACTAAACTTAGACAACTCTCCGTATTTTTAATTATAAAATACTAAATTGTTAGATGGCCTTTTGCATTACTGTTGTCTGGTACGTGTGCTGCACGATGTGAACTACTTGTATTCTGTCCTCTTCAGCAGGTTTTTAATAAGTTCTTATTCAGCTTAACTATGCAGACCATGAGCTAGCTAGAAACTGGACTTCACTTCTTAAAACTGAATTCATGAGAAGCCTGTCTAAATTCTTTCATAGTTTGAGCGTAGGGGAGGCTGACATCCCTGTTTCACTGTAGTTATACATCACAGGAGAGAGAAGCAGCCCTCTATGGATGAGCTCCATTGAGGAGAGCTCATTTCCTATACCCTGGTCCTGCTGACTTTGGGGGGGAGGACTGGAAGGTGTCAGCACAGATATAGGACATGGGGAAGATACAGGGGCAACAGAGGCTCTGAATGGAGGTTTCTTTCTTCTTTCCTTCCTACAGCTCATTCTATCCAGTTCCCCTGTCCTCAGTTGCCCCGGGGCATGTGGGAGCAGTAATAAATTCTGGGAACTGCCCAGCTCATGCTACAAGTGAAAATGCTGCAGTTCATTTGCCTGTGTCTTGAAGGCAGCTCTGGCTGATAGACAATACTGGGCTTTGAGCACTATGGTCTGTACAGAAGTTAGGGCAAGATCTAAAAACACTACTGGAGGCAGAATACAAGGAATGAAGATCTTAATAAAGCACCATGTTTGCTGGCATGGCAGAGAAACTTCACACAATCCTACAGAGTCCATGCACTCTGACTTCACATAGACTCCAGAATTTTTGCCTCTGAGAAATATCCAAACTAATGCAGAAGTTGTTTATTTTGTATTCTTTTTATTTTGTGTTTGTACTGTGAGGCAGTAGCTACTTTTTGAGGTGTTACATTAATGTTTTTATCACCAACATATATCTGATAAAAAGTAAAAGCACATCCTTATTCTTTGGCCACAATGTATATTTTAATGATAATTTTGGAAGTTCAATGTTACAGCAAACATCCAGAAATTTCCTTTAATGCAGAAGTTCAGTTAATGTGATTTCTTTTAAGTCATCTCATTAACACCTGCTTTAAGATTTAGACCTATGACTCTACCACAAAAACCTTTTTTAATTCTACATGCTTACTCATGATGACAAGGAAAACCACAAGAAAAGTAATAAGATGTCTTCAACTAGAAATCTTCAGAGAATTTACATTTTTTTCAGTGAGTTATCCTCATCACATATCTGAGAGGGTACCAAAACTGACAAACATGAACGGAGAATGTCTGTGTGTTACCAAGCAATGCGGTCAGAATTCAGGAGAGAAATCTCTTGTAAAATTAAATAAAGTTCCAAAGCTCATCTGTAAACTATGTAGACAACCCTTTAATTTGATATGACTGAAGGTAGTCTGGCTTTAGTCTGGAATAGCATATTTTGATTTGTTACATTTGCAGAATTCTCTGGAGTTAAAAAAATCTTTCAGAGTTGGGTTGGTTTTGATTCTTGGTTTATTCAGAACAGTTATGAATGGTTGGTAACATTGAAATTTTGCTCACTACTGATGCAAAATACTTTACAGTGGTATATAGAGGATTAAAAACATTATATATAATTTATTGTGAGGATGTGGCATGTGATGTTTGGGAGTTATTCAGGACAGTAATATCACCTACCAGAGAAGCTACAGTAGAGAGGCGATGAACAGGTTGAGAGCTATGGGTAAAAATTAGAGGCCAAGCTGACAGTAGCTGGTGTTTACTACAGGCTGCCAGATCAAGGGGAGCCTGTTGACAAAGCGTTCTTACTTCAGCTATGGGAAGCATCACCCTTGCAGGGCCTGATCCTGCTAGGGGACTTCAGTCACCCTGACATCTGCTGGAAAAGCAGCACAGCAAACTGTAAGCAATATAGGAGACCCTTGGATTGCATCAAGGACAATTTCTTAATCCAGGTGATAGACAGCCCAACCAGAGGAGAAGCATTACTAGACCTGTTGCTTACCAACACAGATGAAGGAATTAGAGGTCAAGATTGGTGGCAACCTGGGCTGCAATGATCATGCCCTGGTGGAATTCACAATCTTGAGGGTTATGGGCCAGGAGAAGAGTAAAGCCAAGACCCTGAATTTTAGGAGATGGAAATTTCAGTTTAAGTAATTAGTGGATGCGACACCCTGGGAAACTGCCCTCAGGGGTAATGGAGCTGAGCAGAGCTGGTAGATCTTTAAGGATGTTTTTCCTGGAGTGTAAGAGCTGTCAATTCCCATGTCAGGCAAAAATCAGGCAAGGGAGGTAGGAGACCAGGACGGGCAGGTAAGGACTTCCTGGTCAAACTAAATTGTAGAAGGAAATGCACAGGCAGTGGAATCAGGGACATGTATCCTGGGAAGACGTGTAGGGATGGGATCAGAAAAGCTAAGGCACAACTGGAGCTGAATTTGGCAAGGGATGTTAAGAATAACAAGAAGAGCTTCTACAGGTACATTGGTCAGAAAAGTAAGATTGAAGAAAATGCACCACCCCAATAGATAAGACAGGAGAACTAGTGACAACCAACATCCAGAAGGCTGAGGTACTCAACTACTTTTTCTTTTTCTGCAGTTTTCAATGGTAATCACTCTTCCCACATCTCTCAAGCCCTGGAACCTCAAGCCAGAGACTGGGGGATTGTAGTCCCTCCCATCCTAAGAGAATATCAGGTTTGAGACCACCTGAGGAACCTGAACATACACAAGTGCACGGGACCTGACAAGATGCATCCCAGGGTCCTGAGGGGATTGGCCGATGTAGGCACTCAGCTGTTCTCCATCATATTTGAGAAGTTATGGCACTCAGGTGAAGTCCCCAGTGACTGGAGAAAAGGAAATATCACACCCATTTTCCAAAAGGGTAATAAAGAGAACCCTTGGAACTACCGACCAGTCAGGCTCAGCTCCATGCCCAGTAAGATCATGGATCAGATCCTCCTGGAAGGTATGTCAAAACATATGGAAGAAAAGGAGATGATTAGAGACAGCCAACATGGCTTCACCAAGGGCAAATAGTGTCCAACTAATCTAGTGGCCTTCTATGATGAAGTGACTGCATCAGTGGCCAAAGGAAGAGCTAAGGATGTTATCTACCTGGACTTCTGTAGGGCCTTTGATATGGTCCCCCACAACACTCTTACTGCTAAATTGGAGAGATATGGGTTTGATGCATGAACTGTTAGATGGATAAAGAATTGGTTGGATGGCTGCTTCCGTAGAGTTACAGTTACCGGCTCAATGTTCAAGTAGAAACCAATAATGAGTGGTGTCCCTCAAGGGTCCTTACTGGGACCAATACTATTTAAGATCTTCACCAACGATATGGACAGTGGGATCGAGTGCACCCTCAGCAAGTTTACGGATGACACCAAGCTGAGTGGTGCACTTGATTCACTTGAGGGAAGGGATGCCATCCAGAAGGACCTTGACGGGCTTGAAGCATGGGCCCATGTGAACCTCCTGGAGTTCAACAAGGCCAAGTGCAAGGTCCTGCACCTGAGTTGGGGCATTCCACAGTATTGATACAGACTGGGGGATGAATGGATTGAGAGAAGCCCTACAGAGAACGACTTGGGGATACTGGCAGATGAGCCGACAATGTGTGCTTGCAGCCCAGAAAGCAAATTGTATCCTGGGCTGCACAAAAAGAAGCATGCCCAGCAGGTTGAGGGAGGTGATTCTCCGCTCTATTCTGGTCTCGGAAACCCCACCTGGAGTACTGCATCCAGCTCCGGGGTGCCCAGCACAAGAAAGACATCGACCTGTTGTTAGAGCAGATCCAGAGGAGAGCCACAAAAATTGTCAGAGGGCTGGAACACCTCTCCAATGAGGAAACTCTGAGAGAGGGTTCAGACTTTGTTCAGCCTGGAGAAGAGAAGGCTCCAAGGAGACCTTATTGTAGCCTTTCACTATATAAAGGAGGCTTGTAAGAAACGTGGAGAAAGACTTTTTACCAAGGCCCATAGCAGCAGGACAAGGGGCAATGGTGTTAAACTGAGAGAGGGTAGGTTTAGGCTAGATATTAGGAAAGAAATTCTTACTGTGAGGGTGGTGAGGCACTGGAACAGGTTGCCCAGAGAAGTTGTGGATGCCCCATCATTGGAAGTGTTCCAGGCCAGGCTGGATGGGGCTTTGAGCAACCTGACCTAGTGAAAGATGTCCCTGCCCATGGCAGGGTGACTGGACTAGACGATCTTTAGAGGTCCCTTCCAACCCAAACCATTCTATGATATTAGCACAAATTATGACAACAGTATTTTTCGTTGACCTTATAGAGGGAAAATTCCCCTTCCTTTGTAGGAAGGGGGGAAACACCAGAAACAAATCACTGTCCATGAAAATGATGATCCAATTTTGGTACAAAAACATAGAAATATTAAGAAGGAAAAGTGCTGACTGAAGAAGAATGTTTGATCTCTAAGCTGAGAAATAAAAACAAACTGAAATAAAAAGTGGCTTAGTGAATGGAGTGAAACTGAGGTTACACTGCATGTTGCCTGTAGGCGCCATGGCTAAATGCACTTTTATGGCAAATAGATGTAGCTTTCCATATTCTCACCCTTTAAGTCCAAATTCTATCAGTTTTGTTCCCCACCCAAACCTGGGGGTTTTACTGTTTGTTTGGTTTTAGTTTGCATTCCTTCTTAAATTTCAGAAGAAAAAAAAAATCTTTCCAAAGATTATTTAGCATAGAAAAAAAAAACTTTGTAATAAAGATGTTGAATAAGCTAAAGAATTCTTTAAAACAGTGTTTATTGTAAATATAACCATATTTACACTATTTCCACTCTTTTTACCTTTTAATAAGCACTCTCAATTTCAAAGGAAGCATAAAGTTGCAGTCCTTTCAGGAACTGCATTGGACTGCAGTAGAAAAATTAAGATTGAACTGGCATCTGACTTGGACAAGCTGAAGGTCTCTCTTTGTATTGGACTTGAGTGGTAAAGTCTTTTCTGTTCTCATAAGATTTTAATCTTTCCTCTTCTGCACTGAAACAAAACAAAGATCTTGCAGTACTTTTTTAACACCTGCTTAACCCTGTGTCTGCAATTATTCTACGTATTATACAATTGGGCTAAAGATCATGATGTTTTATTCTTCATTTCCTTTTTGTCCTGTGAGACATTTCCCATGATCTATTTCCTTAAAAACTGAAGATGTCAGGGTTATTTATCACTGATTATTCATAATTAATTAGTCTTAATAACATGACCACACATTTATTAAGTCACTGTCAACTCCGTATGTAGGTAACTTCTAAATATTGCTTATGCAAAAAAACCTAGCTCATTTCTCAGGTGGCAAGTAGACTGTTTTCTGAAAGTTTAACAGAATACTGTTGTTTATCTTGTATGAAAATTATTCCAGTGTGCTTGCAAATTGAAATCTATTTTTCCATAGAATAAGTGAAACTCACACCATTATTCCCTCTAAAACAAAAAAAATATCATGACCAACTTCACAGTAAGAGTTGAATTTGACATTATTAATAGAATGCATTGCATTTTATTTCTGAATTTTTTAATTTAATTTTGTTTTGATTTGTTACTAACTTGAGCCTTTAAATGCTATCTCAGAAGTAAATACTGTCAAGCGTAATAAAAGCAATAGTATTTTATGTCTTTGTTTAATATTAAAATTCTCTTCTCAAATTAATCTTTTATTGCTTTAACACTATGCAACTTCTAAATATTAGAGTATGGAGAGCTGAACAAATCCAAATGTGCTGTGCTATAATTTAATAGGCACAGTGGGTAAAAAAATCAGAAAAAGAACTTAAATGTTTTACATCTGTATTATAAATATTTCTTTCACTATCGCTGAATCCCTACTTGCATTCCCTTCTGTAATATCCCACATCTTCAGGGTTGCCAGAACATTTACTCCACTTACTAGGCCAATATACTACGCCCAGATACTAACAGCAAGAGAGTTTTTTTACCCAATCATGGCCCTTTTTTCAATATTTTCTCTTTAAATAATGCCAGATATTCAAGTATAGTGTCACTATAATTAATAAAGCACAAAATTTATAATTTGCTATGGTATTTACCTTCCTGATAGCAACTGATGCAAGCTACTGTTACATCCTCCTCATATACATCTGAAAGCTGGCTTTTCAAAACTAATTACAATATAGTGAACTGTAAACTAGAGCAGAGAAGGGATGACCACTACAAGCATCAGCCTGTGGTGAATACCAACTGGGGGTAGAAAGGCCTTTATATTCCCAACTCTTCTTGTTACTGGCGGGAGAAAGAGGCTGCATGTCACCATGGTCAGAAGAACAGGGCACAGAAACAGCTTTAATGACTTAGTGAGAGAAATGAGATTACCCTGGAAGCAAAATGTCAATTGTTCTGATGTTGGACATTTACTTTTTCTGTTGTTTAATAATTTAATGACAGTTGATAAAGATCACAAAACAAATGAGATGCTTTTGCATGTCAGGTAAAGAAGAATTCATAATTCTGTGTATTTCCCTTGCTGCCTCCTACAGGAAATTAACATAATGCTGCAGCTGTGGGAACAAGAATCATAGGGCCATTCATTAGGAGAGAAAATAAGAGGAACGTAACTCTAGGACTTTATGATTAGGGAAATTACCCAGGAATAGCAACACCTTGCTTCTACTTTCTGGTCTTCAGGCAAGGAAGCTCTGTGATTGGCATGAGGATCAAATGCTGCCATTTCTCAACTTTCTGTTGTCTTTCAAGCTTAACTGTAGTCACATAAAAAAGTCAGTCTTTCTCAAGATATAGTGCAAGCATCCTACTTATCCCCACTGCTCTGCAGAATCCAATACTTTAACCACACAGAGGATACGGTCTTCCTCTGTGTGTCATTTACAAAGGAGAGGGCCTGCTAATGATGACCTAAAAAGACTCTATGCTAGCTGCAGATCACTTCTTTTCTTTTGCTGGGAAGTACTCAACTGTCTTTCACATGTGGTGGGTTTTTTTCTGTAGAAAACTTCAGAACATTGTTTCTTGTATTGCCCTAGTAGGAGCTGCTCTCAATGCTTTAGGTATGAGGTACTGTAAGCTAGAAAAAATATACAACTTTTCCCCCTGGATAAGTTCATTTTAGGATGAATCTCGACTCTCAAGATGCTCCCCTAATTTGGCATAAAATGTATTTCACCAGCAAATATAAAGATCTTACTCAAAACAAGCTAAGTCAGTGAGAAACATTTCGTTTACTTCATCTGGTTCATTACATGACTGCTGGTGACAGCAACTGGCAATCAAAAATAATATAAAGTGTCAATTAATAAAAAAAACTTCAAAAACACTTTTAAAACTTTTTTCAAATATGTCTTCATTCTGTTCTGCCCATCATGGCTGTCAAGTTCAGTACGGTTACTAAGATCTCTCTCAGCCCTGCAGCACCAATGATAAGTATTTGATAAGGAAAAAAGCTCTCTTATTTTTTAGTGTTCTGTCAAATTATATTTAATCTCTATTGACCAAGAGCTCTTCAGCCTCTGGTAGAAAATTTGCTTTTAAAATTACCATAGTGATGCTAAGCTCAAAGCTATTTCTGAAGTACAGATCCAAGCTCATGGAATGCCTCCTTTTTGTTTTGAAAACTTAATGGGAAGCCTATGTCATCAGTGAGCCCAGCATGGCCCCAGGCCATGATACTTGCTTGTAAAAGTCACTGCTTGTTTCTACTGTTCAATCAGGAAAGGTAAATATTCTGTGCCACAGAGAAATATAACTAGGAATGGACTTTACCTTGTGAAGCTAAAGTGCAGTAATATGATTCTTAAAAATAAGATCCTCTTTGGTTAAATTACCTTGTTTGTTGAATAAGCAGCTTTCACCATAAATACACAAAAACATTCTCTGGCCTTCCCATAATTATTTCAATTTGTAATGCCCAATACAGAGCTACAAAGTCACCTCTACGCTATTAGAAATATCTTCTACCCACTACACATGGAATCACAAATACATGACTGTCGTGGTTTAACTCCAGCCAGCAACTAAGCCCCACACAGCTGCTCGCTCACTCCCCCCACATCAGGATGGGGAACAGAATCAGAAGAGTAAAAATTGAGAAAACTTGTGGGCTGAGATAAAGACAGTTGAATAGGTAAAGCAGAAGCCACACGCGCAAGCAAAGCAAAAGAAGGAATTCATCCCCCACTTCCCACGGGCAGGCAGGTGTTCAGCCATCTCCAGGACAGCAGGGCTCCATCACGCCTAACAGTGACTTGGGAAGACAAATGCCATCACTCCCAACGTCCCCCCTTCCTTCTTCCCCCAGCTTTACATGCTGAGCATCACGTCCTATGGTCTGGAATATCCCTTGGGTCAGCTGGGGTCAGCTGTCCCGGCTGTGTCCCCTCCCAACTCCTTATGCCCCCCAGTCTCCTCGCTGGGGGGGTGGGGTGAGAAGCAGAAAAGGCCTTGGCTCTGGGTAAGCATTGCTCAGCAGTAACGAAAATATCCCTGTGTTATCAACATTGCTTTCAGCACAGATCCAAACAATAGACCCATACTAGCTACTAGGAAGAAAATTAACTCTATCCCAGCCAAAACCAGCACAGTAACTTTTGCTGAGTGAACTACCTCAAATAATCAGTTTAAATGACCATGAGTCTAATATTTTCTCCAAATGTAATATTTGCAAAAAAGAATGTCATTATCTTGTGAAAGTGAAAACATAATAGACAAAATACATAACCTCTAATATGATTCCAGATGGCTTACAAATGCAGCTCAAATATAGTCTTTTTAAAATACTTCCAAAGATAAATCAGTCACAAGGTTCCCAAAATTATGTAAAAAGTCTCATAACAACTGTGTCTAGTTGCATCATTAAAAGCCTGTGGCTTCACAAGAGGCAGAAGGATCATCATAAAAGCCTGAGGTTGCTTCACACTGTTCATACAAAAAACAGGAAACCTGTCACAGTGATCAGCTCAAAAAGCTATTAGCATGTTGTGTCAATCTGGATTCATGACATTATTGTTACCTGAAAAAGTCAGACTGGATGACTTGCAATATTTGTGTGACAGAAACTATAGCTCTAGGTCTCAGTCTGTCTTGTGCATGGTCTCAGAACATCTTTACATAAATAATGGCCAAAGTCCTAGACATCAGTGTCAGACTTCTGTTCAAATGAATATGATACTAGAAATACAATGCATGTAAAATGTTCTCCAGTAAAATGGAGACAAATATAGTTCATACACAGATCAAATTGGAATTACGATCATTGCATAAATAATTTTTCTGCATCCCAGTAAAAAATATTGTCATAATCATTTTATAAACAAGAGCAAGCAATTTCAAGTCACTGTTGTTGTCAATTTATTATATCTGCAAAGTCTATCTCACCTAACAAATATGCATAGCAGTATTAAAGAATCATGCAAATTCCACTATAATGTTAGCATACGTAGCAAGCATTGTAGAACAAGACTCGACAAGTGTCAAAGACTGTTATTATTAGACAGGGATTCACAACAGAGGCTTGTTAAGATATGCAAAATCTTACAACCTTAGGCAAATGTTATCAACACGTAACTTTTTTAATACACAAACTATTGAATCACATGGCTTACTGTGCCATAATTTCAAAAAATATTGTCCAAGGTTATTCTTCATGAGAATGTATATTAGATTTTCAAAGGGATTTTGATAGCTAAACTCAGTAATAGCATTCTGAAAAGGAGAATCAGCCACAAGAAGACTATTAGATTTTTCTCTTAAATAAGGAAGCTTTAGTGAAGGCTGCTATAATGCCCTGACTAAATAAAATATACAATTTCACAAGAAGATGACACCATATAAGAACTAAATAATAATAATGCAAAGGCCATGCTTAAGACTGAAAACCATACTGTTTAAACCCTTGCTATTTTAAATGCATGAGGTTTAATGAAAAAGCTCTTATCTTTAGAATTACTTCATTTTTTTGAAAATCATGATCTGTCATTCAAAGTTGACAATATTCGAAGCATAAAGTAAAGGAGCCATAAAAAATATTTAAAAGTCTATTCAAACAGGCAAACAGATATGTCCATTAAAGTAGGGTAAATAATCCTGTTCTGCTAAAGTGCTAGAAGATTTGTTGTTGCCCAGGTACTTAAGATCTCAATTATATATTTCATCTAAATATGGCAGCCATACAGAATCTGGATGGACAAACAAAATGACATAAAATTGAGTTAATTGTAAACTACACTTCTCAATTACCTATATAAATTGAATATGTTAATTTTTCATTAGCACTAAGCTAGTTTTGAATGTGAGATCAGCTTCCAGTGAATGCTATATACACACTGTCCTTTGAGTTCTACCACCCAAATACTGCCTATGACTAAATGAGAACATTTTGAGCACTTAGTAAATAAAATAATAAATCTCTATGCCATTTAGCTTGTGAGATGAAACAAGATCACAGCCTGTGGTGGTGCTGAAAAAAATCCATAAACTATCTATAATTCAGCAATAGAACAGCAGGAATACCTAAAGCAGGATTTTCAAAAGAAAGCAATTCAATATTTTCCAGTTTAAGACAGAGGACGCATATGAAAGACAGAAAGAAAAGGAAGAAGCTAACCTTCAGAAAAAAACGCATCAGTGTGACAGATGGGAACATTTAAAATGTGAGAGAACTTGTGGGGCAGAAAGTAAATTCATCTCCCATGTTGCAGGAATGTTGCAAAAAGGAAGAAAGTTATTTGAAGCTTTTATACTTTGAAAGCTTCTGTAGTAAAAGTAAGAAAGTTCGAGAAAATGTGATGCTTATATTTCAAGTTGCTAAACATATGATGGGTGAACTTTTCAACCTTAAAATAGTGTTCTAAAACCCAGAAAACTACTGGATAAGTAACTCCCACATACGCAGCCCACCAAAACACCCACATCTTGCTTTTCTAGCAGACACAGTGCTTACAGCTCCTGTTCCGATGGAGAGAAACAGGGATTTAGACAATTTCTTAATGACAGAACATTTGGTAATGGTGGTTTAACAGCCAAGGAGGTTTGTTGTGGGGTTTTTTAAGTGCTTTCAGAGGGTCTTTTTTTTTTTTCTCCCATTCTCCTATTGCCCGTACAAGTTTGCGGCAATACTTGCAGAAAAATAGAACCATAATGCAATCAATTATAATTTTAATTACAAAAGAACTGTGGTGATAACAAAGAAATAGAATAAATTTAAAAATTTATTTAAATTAGATTAGATTATGCTTTGGCTTTAATATTATTTAGTCAAAATAAGTCATCTATGTGGTGGGGGTTTTATCAGCCCATTATGGATGCTGGTAGGAAAACCACGTTGCAACAATTTGCCATTATTTCAAAAAGTTATGAAGCTTTACTGCAGAAATAAAATCTAAGTATTTTGCAATTAGGTGGATATAAAATACTCTGGATAATATGGCAGAATTCTTGGCACATGACCTGGAAAATGAATATATGATAGAAAACCTCCACATGGATCAATGGGTGCTCTATGTCAATGATCAAGACAGAGCACAGAGAAAAACATGTGATGGTTGATCTCAGTCATGGGACAGAGCACTGAAAGCAAAAGACCCCAAACTATGGACATAAGTATAGACAATACTGGAATTGCAACAGTGATGACTGCAATTCTTCCTCAGATATGTAATCAAAGTATAGAAAGCTTTAATGAATCCTCCTTATTGAATGGCACAATTAAATCAGACAACTTTTGTTCATTTTGTATAAACTGGGAAAAAACCACAAGATGATGGAAAGCTGCCCGGCAGAGAAAGACCTGGGGGTGCTGGTTGACAGCCGGCTGAATATGAGCCAGCAGTGTTCCCAGGTGGCCAAGAAGGCCAATGGCATCCTGGCCTGTATCAGGAACAGTGTGGCCAGCAGGAACAGGGAGGTGGTTGTTCCCCTGTACTCGGCACTGGTGAGGTCGCACCTCGAGTACTGTGTTCAGTTTTGGGCCCCTCACTACAGGAAAGACATTGAGCTGCTTGAGCGTGTCCAGAGAAGGGCAACCAAGTTGGTGAGGGGCCTTGAGCACAAGTCTTATGAGGAGCGGCTGAGGGATCTGGGGTTGTTCAGTCTAGAAGAGAGGAGGCTGAGGGGAGACCTTATCGCTCTCTACAACTACCTGAAAGGGGGTTGTAGTGAGGAGGGTGTTGGTCTCTTCTGTCAGGTGTCTGGAGATAGGACAAGAGGAAATGGCCTCAAGTTGAGGCAAGGGAGATTTAGGTTAGATATTAGGAAAAATTTTTTTACTGAGAGGGTTGTCAAACATTGGAATGGGCTGCCCAGGGAAGCGGTTGAGTCACCATCCCTGGAGGTATTCAAAAAGCGAGTGGATAGGGTACTTCAGGGCATGGTTTAGGGGGCGTGGTTAATGGTTGGACTTGATGATCTTGAAGGTCTTTTCCAACCGAAATGATTCTATGATTCTATGATTCTATGATGAGAAGTTAGGTATTTATCCTTAACAGGGAGCTGTGGCACCCAAGAGTAGCTGTGCTGTACTTGTAGTATGTGAACAAGCTCACCCAGAGTTGCTTATATGTCACAGCTTTGTGCTATGACATACACTGTTGCAGGATTTCTCTGTCAAACACACTCCCTCTGTTTTGGAGGTTGCTGATATTCCCTGGCTGAGAAATGTGGAGCTCCTGTACCTCCAGAAACAGTGCAAGGACTAATCATGTATGAAAGCTTTTAAAGAAAAATTCTGAACCTGAGCATGAAGTTAGTGTTTTCACTTAAGTGAAGTTGTGCTCAGCAGCACAAATGCAGAACAAAGTCAAGCTGGATGCTGCTGTGTTGGCACAGCATTTACACTAACATCAGTGTGACGCATAAATATTTTATTGTAGACAACTGTATCTGCATTCTCCATGCTAATTGTACCATATCATTCTAATTGTTGTGTGTTTGACAAGTAGAACACCTGTGTTCAGATAACACAGGCCAGTGATAGAGGCACCCTATCGAACATGCTTGAGGTTCCTGCCCTGCTGTGGGAAAGATCAAAGCATAGTGGTAAACTATGCCTGCAAGAATCCCTGAAAAACAGGTGCAAACAGCAGGTTCGGCACTCCTCTAGCAAGGACCTAGCTCCACGGTGCCCGTGTTGCGGCTTGTGTGCCTCTGCCCAGGTGCTGCTTTGGAGGTCCCCTGGTTTGCGAGGTAGCGAAAATAAATTTACTCTTTGCATTTCATCTGTGGTTTTGTGGTTGTTCCTGTGTCCTGCCTGTGTCAGCTCACACAGTGATGGATAGTCTTGCATTACCGTAGAAGAAAATCGGAAGGGGAAAAGTAATGGACATGGTTGTTAAGGATTTAATGCCCTACCAAGGATATTTGTAATTGCCTGTAGATCACAGAGCTTTCTAATGGCCCATCAGTCTCTTGATGAAATTTAAGAAACTGGTATCCTAAATAACTCTCTGCCTGTGTAGAAAGAATAGTAGAATAGGGAAAATGAAGTTCTCACAGAGCCCATGACAGATCCTGAAAAGGGAAGAAGGAGGTAAGAAGCAGCAGGAGAAACGGAGTGTTTTTCCAGGGCTGGGAGAATAAGGGAGCTTAGGAAAGGGAGAGGGAAAACATGCACAACTTCTTATGGGAGGAAGACCCAGAAAAATTGCAATAGGCTGAGCCAGATTCCCAAATTCAAAAGGCAAGGAAATAAAAAAAAAAACCTGGAAGGAAAGGTGGACTGACATTTCCACAGAACACTGAATAGAATCAGAAAATACAGGGGGAAAATGTACACAGGGACTCTCGCATAGGAGACTATAAAAGAATGGAGAGTGACAGGGTTAAAGATAAAGCTCTGGCAAAAAACAAACATGAGAATTGAAAGGATCCTATGAATGAAGCATGGGAAGGAAACATGTAAGGAGCCATTGGGAAACTAATAGACCATCAGCCAAGATGTGCACTGAGCCTGGCTGGCAGGAGCAGCAGACTGCCGTCTCACCAGTGTGGCTGGTTAATGACGTGGCTGTACAGCTTGTCTTCATCTCTCTCTGGGAGAGCCAGCTGATCACAGACTTTATAACGGGAAATGCTAGACTTCCTAACTGTGTGTTGTACAGCTGGGAGGGAGTCTACTTCTCTGGAAATCACGGGGAGGGGATTTGAAAGTGAAAATGAAGGACTTGACCCTGTTCCAATGGATTTTCAGAAACAGCTTTCAAAGTGCAATTCCCCAATATAAACAATGTGAAAAGCAAATAGACTTATTTTCTTCATTTTGTCTCCCTTCCCCCTAAACAAAAAGAAGAAAAAAGAGACAAAATCAAACAGTTCAATGTTCAAGTCAATAGACACTCTGAAATCTAACAGTGCAGAATGATCTTGATTCAGAGATCATGAAGAAGATTGTATAGATGTAATTTCAGCTTTGTACCTACATAGTCGCCATCATGCCGAAACTTAAATAAAACTTACTGCCATCTCACTAATCATGCCACATTTGTATCTCTTGCTTCCATGCAGTGCATTACAGCACTACAAGGGTATCTCCTTTAAGTTCTAAAAATCTGGTTATTTTTCCATTGTAAACTGTGCAGTAATCTTAGGATCTGAGCTCCTTGCCTGAAAGCAATTACCTCTGACTTCATTCCTCAGCCCACACATTAGTCTTTCTCCTGGAACTTCTCCCTTGAAAGCTTCAGCTTGAGTTATAGGAGAGTAGTTGCCATAAGTAAAAAAAAAAAAAAAAGTAAAAATAAAAAATCTCAGCAATAAACACAAAGCACAAAGTTAGGAGAAAAAAACACCCAGAAGTTTTATCCCATGTACTTTTCTTGGAACTGATGGGGGGGCGGGGGGAGGTTGTCCCCATGTAGCAAACAATTTTCCTCAAATATGATAAAAGCATTTTGCAGTTAGTTATCCATAAATTCTGCAATAGAAGACTTTTCCACATTAAAATATTGATTTGTTAGAAGTTAAACATTAGGGAATGTTATGATATCTTTGGTTTAAAAATCAAATAATCAAAGTCTCATTAGATAAGGCCCAGGTACTTTGTCTTAAAATACATTATAAAACAAAATCCTTTCCTTCTGAATTTCATTTTACAGATCTTTTCAAAATTTTCATATTTTATTCTGAACCCTCATAAAAGAAAAATTTGAAGCTGAAATTCACTTACTTTCTGAAATAGCTTTAGTATTTTAATTTGTCTTTATAAACTGAAAAGTGCCTTTTCCATCAGGCAAAGTGCATTGGATCAGCTAGTGGGCTTTGTTTCACTTCTACAGAAAATATTCAGTGCACTCAAACAATGCATTGGTGTATTTACAAAAATTCTCACTTCATTATGCAGTATGAATAAGACTTCAATCACCAAAAATTAGACCCCCAAGTATTTATTACAATAATTCAAAATGGGAAAGAGAATTCATTCTGTCTATGGGTATACAGAGCTAATGCTATTTTATGCAAAAGTAAAAGTGAAGATGCAGAACTAAAAATACTGAAACATAAGAAAGAAGAAATTAAAGCAGCAGTCAGCAGCCACTGTATTATCTGCTAGCAGCAGTCCAGCTCTTAAAGACACTTGATTGAGAACAAGTGAAAAGTGAGGATGATCACTTCCTATACCAGTAGGATTCATTCTTTTTAAAAGTAAGCTTCATAGACTTATAGCTGCAGAAAGGAAGATTTCTCCTGAGTTTGAAGGATGCTTAAAACTGACTGGAGGGACACGGGATGTAACTTACTTTGACTATTTATACATGAATAAATCTTTTAATCTAATAATTGCTGAAAGAGCACAACAAAAGCTTGAATTAGCAACAGTCTAGTAATAAATGTTAACTTTCTAGGATAATATTGATATTATCCACATATTGATAACTGATTGCTTGTGGGCTGGTCAGTCTGATTAGGAAAAAAGATTAAGGAACTGGGAGAAGAGAGAATAGGTCTGCAAGAGAATTTTGAAAACAGCTTCTCAGGGGCGTTTGAGCCATATGCTATCTACTTCTAATCTACGTCTGACAGTAATTTAACTGGAGTGAGATTTAATATAAATACAGTGTAAAATATAAATAGAAAACTCTGAATGAAGAATACATTGACAAAGACAATGTTTCTAAGTGCTACTTAGTTTCCTTAATTTCTGCATTTTAGTTTGGGTTGAGTATAGCCAGGAAATTGCGTATGAGTCCACAGTGGACTCAGTTCTTATTGTGGGAGTTGTGCCTCCATTTGATTCTTCCAGTAGAGAGTTAAAAGATACTTCCACATTCACCCTGAGAAATATAAAGTGCTATAAATTTCTATTGCTTTCCTTAGTAACTGAGAGCAGACAGCTACTTGCTGGATCCAGCTGTTTATACACAGTGCTTCTGATTCTAGAATGTTAATGCCTGCTTTTAACAATTTTGTACAAAAGGTTAATGGGTGAATATTTACTAGATTCTTGATTCATTTAAGCAGCCACAGCCTCAAAAAATCAGATGATACCTTTCCCATCTGCTTCTTCAGCCCAACTCTATTAGAAGCCCCAGTCAGCACCTTTTCTTTTGTTTAAGACTCTTCCATGCCCTTCTTCTTGGTTCTCCTGTATAATCTGGATGTCTTCTGGACGTGCTTATTACTACATTCATAGTTTGTATAAGGTCTTCACACTTCCATGCACATACTCATAAAGGAGATTGAGGCTCTTAAATTATTGACCTGGCAATGATTTCAGTTTCCTCTTCCTCAGTAAAATTCATATTCTGTAATCAGGCCTCTTAGTTAACCAATGGGAAATGTTGATACAGGCATGAATTTTGTACCTTTTAACTGTAGCTGTTGTACTCTAGTACATGCCTGAGCTCCAAAAGTGGATAAATTCAAGAATTTGCTAAACTGTGAAGAAAAACAATTGACATCATTAATTTTTGGTACAAAATGTTTTTTAAAAGGCAAAACTGGTATTGTAGATCTTATAATTAAAAAGTTTAGAGTGAGAAATATTTAAAGAAACTTGACAGGCTGCAGCACCTAGATGGGAAGGAAATAGATGTTCTCCAAAGAAGTGATCCCTGAGTGATACATACCACTGCTATGTGACCTGCATGTTCCACTCGTTTTGTGTGCAGTTCTACAGTAAAAATTACAGTAATAGTAAGAGTCACAAAATATACGCAATTGACTGTGGTTTTGCTGCCTTTCTTATATTAAGTAATTAAAACATAATGGTAACATTTCTATATTACTCCTACACATATATAATTTGAACTATTATTGCAAGGTAGCTTTCAAAGAAACCATTGTAACAGAAGTTAATTTTGTATGAATCATAGAACATTAGTTGTAGTGCACATTGACTATAAATTAGGCTTTTGGTTTCCAATTAAATAGGAAAAGAGGAAAGAAATGATACCACAAAACATCCTTTGATACCTTGCTGTGCCCACAGCCAGCAGGTATTATAGGGAAGGCCAAAATTCAGCAAGGTGTGTTTATAAGTGCGATTTAACCATATTTCACCTCTGAATTTGGCTTTGTGTCTTTCCAATTTCACAGTGAGCAACATCATGTAACAGAGGAAGGAACGAGGCAGTGATCCAGCTCTCTCTGAACACACCAAAACCAAAAATAACCAATAATATCTAAAAGACACCGCATCATATCCAGAACTGCTGCAGAAAATGTGCTGCTTAGCTTTCTAGCCCTTATGCCAAAATTGAGGCAGCCAGTTCTGATTCACAGAGCTGTAATGTCTGTTTAGCTCTGAAACACATGCTAATGTTTGCTGGCAGTATGGTGTCTTTGGTTGCAGAGAAGCTTTTAAGAAGCACTGAACCACCTTATTTTAGACCAATTATCTTGTTCTGTACCCACACAGCAACCCTGCTGGTGTGAACTTCCAAGATAACAAGAGAAAAGGAAAAGGAAAAGGAAAAGGAAAAGAAGAAAGAGGAAGAAAGAGGAAGGGGAAGGGGAAGGGGAAGGGGAAGGGGAAGGGGAAGGGGAAGGGGAAGGGGAAGGGGAAGGGGAAGGGGAAGGGGAAGGGGAAGGGGAAGGGGAAGGGGAAGGGGAAGGGGAAGGGAGGGGAGGGGAGGGGAGGGAAGGGGAAGTAAGTTGCCTCCTATTGAAACCATAGCTCACAGATTTTTTTTTACATCTCATTTCAGCCTCATTAAAAAAATCTGTATCCTGTTAAACCACAGTGGTCTTTTTTTCTCAGTCAGCTTACTATGACTGAGTAATACAATATTTTTCACAACATAAAGTCCAGTTAACTAGCAATTAAAGAATCTTTGATTAATCTCCACTGCTGTGATGCCTGATTAGCTAGTTTGTGAAGGTTGAAGCAGCTCTTTTTAGTGCATTTTATTTTTCTCTAATAGTAGGTTTTGTTATGTGGCATGAAACATATGTAGAATACATCAGGGTTAATTTGCATTTAAATCCCTTGAAGAGCTGCACATAAAATTTTATAATTTTTTTCTGTGTTAGGAATTGTTTCCAAACATAAAAAGGCATTTCTTTGCCCACAGAACAATAATTGTGTTCCTTTTCCTTCTACCATGCAATTAAAACAGGTTATTACCAAATCAATACCTGTTTCACAAAATGCATCCTTCCAATGTCTCTTTTGTCCTCCTCATCTAACAAGTGTAACCTGTATATTTATTCTGCTTTGTGCCTCTGCAGTAAAAAAGCAAAATTCTAAACCAAAACAAAGCTCAAACACAATCTCTTAAGCACAGCTGCAGGTTGAAAATGAACAGAGCATATGCCAATCTGTCTCAAGTACCACGGTGTGGTAAGGGCTTTGCAGTCTTTACAGGGATATTAGGATGTGAAATACCTACCTAGAAGTCTTTATGATTTGAGCAGGAATATAGAAATATGAGCAAGAAGTTGAACTCATAATCAAACCCAATATGAAGTCTAGTACCCATTTTGTTATCTCCACAGGGTTTTTATTAGTATTTACAGGAATTACACTACTTCTTGATCTCATGTTCATTTCTCTCCTTTGCCTGACATTAATCAATGTTGGAAAAGACAAAAAATTTGGGCAACTTTTTGATAAAAATGACAATAATTGCTCATGGTGAATGATACTTATCCCTCTGTACTCTTTGTCTCTTTCTCTGTGCTATCTATCCTGTAAGAAGTACTGGAATATGGACTTCTGAAAAGAATACTTGAAGGGCACTGAGGTGGTGGTACATGGGCCTGTGTCGAAGGAGTAAATACATGTATCTGTAAGGAACTTCATGAAGGAGGACACATGGGATGAGAGGAGGATCTGCAGTGGAAGATAAATTGTGTTAGATGGGAAGGGCAGAAGTGAGAAGGACAGAAAATTAGGTAAATGCCAGTCTGAAAGGCAGAATGTGAACTTTCAGTTCACACAGAGAAAAGGAAGGATAACAAGTGAGTCTAAGGACGAGTAGGACTTGGTCAAGATTATTGACACAGTAAGTGATTTTGTGGTAGCATTTATAAGAGCTCAAAGTAAAAGGAGATAGAAAGGAAGATGTATAAACAGTCAAACAAGAAATATAGATAAGCTTTTCAGTGGAAACAGAGAGGAGTAGATAATCTTTAAATGTACCCTAGAGAAAAACAAAAGGAGAAAAGTCTGGACATTTCCTTATTTTTCTTTACCTACTGATTTCAGTTATTTCAGACTTCATGATGTGTGAGCATGAAGTGGTTACAGTCCTAGCTAACACACATTGGAAATTGAAAGTCCAAGCACTGGCTAAGGATAAAAGTAAAGTGCATAGAATTTTCTAAAATATGACAATAGACTGATTAACTAAGAAAAAGGCAGCAAAGCCTATGTCACCATGGCATCATAAACACTCTTACTTAGCACTTATGTTCTTTGTGATCATTTGGTTTCAAAAATAAATCCTTTTATTTTTTCAGTTGCCTTGATCCAATTAGACAACTGGTGCTGTAAGTTTTTGATGTATTTTTACATACTGATATAAGGTATTCTTACTGTTATTTAAGATATTTCATTAGTCTGTTTAAACAAATACTGGTATACAAACTACATGTGAGCATTGATCTGCTTTCCTTACTTTAATGGAAGCCATATATTTACATTTTTAATGAGAAGCTATAAGCTTAAGAAAGCCCAAACTGGTCTGATTGCTTAACTGTGCCATAAGAAGAGGCCACAAATGTACAAGCTCATAGGCCTTTAATATGATGAAAAATATTTCTTTTAGTGTGATAAAATTGGTGCTTGTTTTGCTCAGGTGGCAAATATTACAGGAAAACAGAGAATTCCTTCTCCCTAGAGATTTTTGTTATAAGCCATTACCCAAACCTTCTTCCTTTGATGCATTTCTGATATTTATGCTCAGCATCTTCATCTACCCTGAAATGTTTTCCCTGTTTACCCAGAGGAGAAAACACATAACCTCTTTTGCAAATTTAAAAATCTCTTTGTTGACTGAAAATTGTCTTCCTGTCTTGTGATACATACCTTGTGCAAATCTGTGATGCATATGCACATTTAGATAATTTCATAGGTATGAAGTTGTGAATCATTATCATGGATATTTTTTCCACTTCATGGTATTAAAGTTGGTTTTTCTTTTTAAATTGGAAAATATCAGAACATTTAAACAAAAGGTTTTCTTGAGAGAGCATATCAGGTGCCATAAAAAAAACAAGGTGGTTATTTTTTTTTTAGATAAAGAATTGCAGAAAGCCATGAACATAAGAACAACAATCCTACACTGCTGGAGAGCCAGATTCTAGGCTAGTCTGCATTTCTGTCATGGTAAGTATTAGCTACACTGGAGAAGGAATTCCCGTGTGTGTTTTGTGCCATGGTTCCACAGGCTTTGGCTTCACCTATAAGCACAATGGAAGGTCTTTTGCAATTCTGAAAAGATTTTTTTTGAGGATAAGAAAATTGTTTCCTGTCCAGCTGTACTGGGGACTTGGAGGTATCCACCTGGTATCATCTTATCTAAGTTTCTCTGACCGTCACTAGTAAAATCTACTGGTGTAAAGCAGCACATGGCCTTATGTCACAGTTCAAGTGAATAGAGACTAGAAATTTGCTTTGGTACTCTCAGTTCTTGACAAATGTGACTGAAAAGAAAATTGACAACTTCACTGTCATGCAGGGGTATGTAATTATAGATCATTACAAATCCACTCCACCACTCTGCTGTTGCAGAAGTCCAGACGAAATGCATGTTGCTTTTACTCATCTTTGTTAAACGTTCTGCAAAATACAGAGGAAGAAAATAGAGTGGAAAAAAAAATCCTATTTTTTTACTGGATAAAGAAACTGTCAAAACTGTTGAAAAATGGCTTAGCAGGGCAAGCAAGAAAAACTAACTTGGTTTGAGGCTTTAATAGTATCGAGGAATGAATTTTACCTCCTAAGTATCAGGTTTGTGGCCTTATCCTCACTTGGAGAGATGTGGAATCAGTAGATGAGTAACAAGATAGAGACAAAACATGATGAAGGGCAAAAACAGTGAAGATTATATGCTAAGAGACTGACCTGCGTTCAGTGTAACTCACTTGAGAACAGAAAGGCAGGCAATTGATCTGAATGATTTAGACTTGCAAAATGTCACAGGAATTCCTGTATTACCTGGCTTTGATGTGCTTACATGTTCAAACCACAAACAAGAAAAAGTAAAGCTTGTATAGACCATTGAACAGCTTTGGAAAATCTAGGCCAAGGACATACATTAGCCAATACAGGAAAACTATGTGTATATTTTTAAGTTTGCTCAAGATATATTAAAATAAACTGTTTGGAATTATGTGTCATAGATCATATAAACATAGAATAATACAGGCTGAAAGGACTTCTGGACCGCACCCCTTCGAGCAGGGTAGCATAGGTATCTTGTACATGCTCTCTTTAAAATTGCACTGGCAAGTGCTCTGGTACGTCTCCCAGCAAAAGAAAGCTTGAATTGCAACAACGAAGCAAAAGGTTGGTTCATACTGAGACAATGTGCTCTCAAATTGTCAGTCCTGAGCTTTAGTTTACAGATCAGCTCTGTGCATTATGTACCTGTCGCAGACAGTAGTCCCTGGTTACTCAACCATTTTAGAGAACCACAATGAAGACATTCCCTCCTTCAGTAAAGGCAGGACTATTCGTGATGTCCAGAACAGGCGCACATGTCAGTACTCTATTGCCTTATGTAGACAGCAGTGCCACAGGTAGACAGCACCCTTGCCTTAACGAACGCTATGATTTGTTCTAAAGCTTAAAGTGTAGTTTACTATGCCATAAACGAGATCAAGTTAATCCCTGTCTAAGAGTTAAGTCCAAGTATAGTTTCTTTTTAAAAAGTAAAACAAAAAAAGTTCTCTTATAACTTTTAAGCAATGTGACTGTCATTATAAATCTAGGCCACATTATTCTATGTTCTGAAATGGTAATTGCACCTGCATTTTCCAATGTAAAAGAGTAAGCAGTATCTAGCATACACTTAATATAAAAGAATAAGCTCAGTTATTCTCTACTCATAATATAGTGAGTTCAGTAAAAAATAGATATAGCAATAGTGTTGTAAAACAAGGTCTGTTGTCTAATCAAAAGTTGCATTTTCCCCTTCTAAAAATATAGCTGAATCAGCTTTGTTTCTTTATGATAGTCACTGCCATTTATATGCTGTTTTCTATCACTTGAAAATGTGTTCTGTTGAGTCTTTCAGAACATTCTTCTTGTATAAGAACCATTGACAAGATTTCAGGGAAGAACGGTAAAGAAGACTACAAATTTCTTCTATGTTGTGATTAAGCATTAGCCTATGCTGTAAAAGACCCTATTATAGGTCTCCTCTTTGCCAGAATCAGCATTTCTTAGATGAAAATACAACTTTTTAAAGCAGGACATTGCATCTGGACATTCCACTTCCCAGGCCAATATGCTGATGGTACTACTCAGGGATTTTCCCAACTAAAAGAACAATCACAGACTTTGAGACAAAAGGGGTATTCTCACTAAAAGAAAAAAAAAATTGCAAAACTTTTGGTTTCCTTTTGATACCTTTTATTCTTTCTTTTTTCTTTATCTTCTTTTTATTCTCCCCCCCCCCCCCCCTTGATATAAACTGAAAGATGAAAGAAGATAGATACCAAGACCCCGGAAATGCTATAAATGGAACTGCTGTTTTCAGGCTATTCTAACTTTTACAAAACAAGGTCCGATGGCTCAGAAATTATCAGCAGAAGTTAATATGAAATCTTTTGTATTTGAATTTACATTTGTCAAAAGACCTTCACAGTCTGAGTATTTCTAATATGTACAGTTTATGTTAAAAGATTTTTTTTTATGAATAGAAGGAAATAGAACTGAAAGAGAACTTAATTACCTACCTGTGTTTTCCAATATGACTTTTTTTTGTCAAAAAATATTGTAAATGACATATTAGCATCATCTTGCAACTGATAGTCTATATAAATTGCTCACTATCAAATGAACATAGCCAGCCGAATATCTCATCAATAATTGGGGTCTTTAAAACAGTCATGTAAATGCATGCGTTATTTTTGGAATTGCTAAGTGCTTGCACTGAATAAACAACTAGACAGAAGTCTTTCTTATACTATATTTGAATAAATGTCATATCACATGAACTTTCTACTGGCTATCATTTTCATAATCCTTCCTGTTATCAAGAAAAAGACAAATGACAAAGTTTCAAAATCTCAAGCCCTCCTTTCCCATCTCCTATCCTTTAAAACTTTATCCATTGATTAGTTACTCTACAGGACACTCCGTATATCTTATTTCACTGCATAAGTACATTTATATCATTCTCATTCTATATAACAATCAGAATAAAAATGGTGTCAAACATTAGTTTTTCAAGTATTTTCAAATCACAACCTTCTAATGATAGATGAAGCTAAAAGGTTTTTCACAAATATTGCAAAATAGTAAGTTTAAAGAACACGTATGTTTTCCTATATGAAAATAATATACTCTAGTTTTGTCTTTGTTTCTGCTTAACCAAATTCTTGTGTGTGTTAAAAAAACTAATAAAGCTTTTGATTTCCTTCAGTTCTTAGTTTTGTGTAAAAATGATATTAAAAAAATCCATCCCTTAAAGCTAAAAAGTAGATCAATGGTCAGAAAACCTAGCCGCTTGCTTATTTTTATACTTCTAGAAATATTTTTGCTCAAAACTTTCATACAGAGAACAAATACTAACACCGTCAAAGCAAATTAATATATTAACGCTATCTCCTTATCTCCTTCTCCCGCTCACTTTCAGAAATATCCTCAGCCCTTGCACTGGGATGTTGTTTTCCATTACAGTCAATGCCTGCTTCTTCCAGAAGATCCTGACTCAATGTAGTAATTTAGAAGTGTAACTATATACTCTGAGTTATCCCATTAACTTTACTCTTGTACTGATACTTCGCACATATGCTTTAACTAGTAGGGAAAACTAGGACCTAAGCATGTCAGCTGCTGTCACATAAAATGCTAGTGACAATACAAATTATATTAGAACAATGATAGCAACTATGTAAAATTACATCTTGTTAGCTGATGCCTTGGTTGCTGATATTACTCCAAGGATCCTGTATGTGATCCAAGGCAAACTGTCAAAGGCAGAAGGAAAACTTAGGCTTCTGCCATTTTCTGCTAGGGACCTAACTCTAAAAGGACACCAAAATCTTTCCCAAATCAGTTCAAAGCCGCAAGAGCAGCACAAGAGGAAATCTGTATTGTCGCTATTTCCTCTAGTCTCCTGGCTCAGTAAGAGAAAATCTTAGTATTATAGTTTATTTACCCAGCAACATTCAGAGGAACTAAATTAGTTTAAAATATAGCTCAAAAAATTGTTTTTAGCATGCTTTTATATATTTTTGTTACTTTTAAAAACATTACCCAAAAGTTCTAACTCTAGTATATTAAAGAAATTATCTTAATTGAAAAGGAATAATAGTAAAAACGTAAAACTGAACTCTTATTGGCTTTGCAGCTTGTTAGTAAGAGTATAACTAATCATCAAATTTAAATGTACAGGTTCTGCATCAGTCAGCCACAATTTGCTACAGCTGTTGTCTTAAATTTGGGCAAGCTGACAAGTAGCTCCCAACTACAGTCAGAAGGACTTACATTGGAGGAACTTGTAAATTTTGATCACTGAGTTCAGTGCATTTCTGAAATAAAATTTACAATGACTCTGCACTGCACTAGGTCACCATTCTAGCTGGTTAAAAGACATGTTCAAATGAAGAAATGGCATCCTCTTATTCCTTCTCTATGTATGTGTTGGTGAAAATACAGTAAGTATTATCAATAGAGTAAATACAGAGCCAACGTTTATCAAGATCTATCCAGAATCATATCTGCTGAATTGTGATATGGTTCTTGTTTTTATACAAGCATTTGTGCCTGCTGGTGATGATACACAGATGTGAACACTGTCGTCTTCATGATTAACAAGAGAACATCTACATATTACTGCTCTTTCTAGAGATTATTAAAATAACAAGCTCTTAAAAATAGGTAATTAAACCAAAATTGTCTGTGACCTTCCTATTTCCTCTCCATTAACTTACTGGGGCTCAGAGAGAGCGATTGTACTTTTTTTCTAGCTAGTACTAAGATAAAAGTGTAAATGCCAGTCTTTGCTCTCTTCTCTTAAACTATTTCATTGTACCACATATGATCAAATGTACAGGCTATATTACATATTCAAGTCAGAATTTAAAAATTATTCCATGACTATTATGCATGGTTTTTGTAAGGCCAAAAGAGAACATGGCTTTATTTGACTTGATTTTTAAACATAGTTTCTCTCTCAGTTCACTTCTACTTAAAAGAAAGAATATCACTTATTTTAAAAAATGCTTACAGTTTAAAAAATATTAGTGATTAACAATCTGTATGTGACTACAAGGGAGCAGCACTTGTTATTTTATATATGATGGAGGAACTTGTCTGATTTTAAATGACTGGGTTTTGCTATTTCTTTTTCCCTTAGACTGATACGCCCTCTACTATAAAATAAGAAAATGCATACGTTATATATTCACATAAAATTTAAGTGTCTAAAGTGGGACTTAGCATTTAAATGACCAAGTCCAGAAGAAAGAGGGTACACTGGGGAAACATCATTCAATATTATTTCAAATAGCACCTCTGTCAAAGCAGACTCACAAATTAGTGGCCTGTAACATGATTTCCAAGGACCATTTTTAACTTCTGTTTATCCATCTAGCTGTTTCTTTGCTCTAGAAGGGCCAAACTCTCTGCCTTTGTCTGTAAAGTTACATTAGACAATGCCAGGTAATGTTACAACTGTCTACACTTCTCTTTTGTTAGAACAGACCCCATCAGTCTCCTAAACAATTCCTAGGCACAGTTTGGGACCTAGCACGGGCAAAGGACCATTTTTCTTGCAAACTGTTTTGGCAGCAAGAGTGTGCAAGTGCTGGGGAGTGAAGTCCATGATTGGGTTCTTCTTTCTATGAAAAATTATGGTTTTAATGATTCTTTAATATAAAATGGATAAATAGAGCTCTTTGTTCAGATGCCTCAGTGTTGGATGTTGAGCTTAGTTGACTGCTTAACTTGCAAGTACCGTTAAACCTTCCATTGGATCCTATTTCTATGTCCTTTATGAACCAGGTCCTAAATACCTCTGATCTGTTGAACCTTCCTAACACAAATACTTCTTGAGATATTTGTAAAACAGAATGTGGACACAAGAAGGTGAGGAAGATGGAAGATATTTGATGACCATAAGTATTACTGTGAGAAAACAGAAGTAAATCTTGAAATAACTCTTCTCTCAAGGCACTTTAAAAAATTAATATCTATTTTTGCCAGTGAAATAAGAAGTCTACATACTGCCATCAGGCACTGAATCACCTATTTTTCTTTCACAGACAAAATTCAATTCAGTAAGCAAGGCTTAATTCAATCAGAGATTCATAAGAAGACATCAGAGAGGAAATAATCCAAGTTGGGAAAGGAGTTTGAAATTGCTAATGTTAGGATTTTGGAGGCTGAAAAATGAACAGGTTATACATGAGATAAAGTCATACACTTCAGAAGCAAAACATCTACCATCAGAAGATTTAGACAAGTAAGAAAGAAGAAACAATTGTAATAACATCTAAATATTTACCCTCAAAAGACACACGTTTGTTTTACTAAACAATTATTTGGGCCTTTTTTTTCATATGATCATTAAAAATTCTTTCTAGGACAGCTTGTGTACCAGTTTTCATTGAAGCTACTTAGAAATATATTAGAAATAGAAAAAAGCGCCAGAAGATAATCTGAAGGGACAAAAGCTACACTGGCAGCAGAGTGAGCCAACTGACCTCAATAGAAACATATACAGAGGTGCAAACTTTTTAAATAATGGTTAAAAAAACCCACAAAACCCTGAAAGCAATAAAAACCTTTGTGCATGTATGAAACTAAGCACAGCAGAAGTCACTGTTAGAACAAAGCACAACTTAAATACTACAATCTGTGAACTTAAAATTAAGCACATACTTAAATTCCTCAGTGAAGTAGAGAATAAAATTGTTAAAGAAAATTACCATGTTCACACTGATTCATGGCCTAATCATCAGAGTTCTCAACTGGGAGTAAGGGAGCTTCAAGAATGGTTCAGTACTCTGTCCACTATGTGTAATGTAAAGTATATAATCTCCCCCTGTACTGAATATTAGAATATAGATTTTTCACCTCCCTGTTGGTGTCTTGTGTCACTTCTGTCTTTGAGTCAACAGAATCATGCTTTTCTGTCTGTCCTAATGAATCCTTTTTTCTTTTTTTTTTTTTTCTACAAAGTAAATCACTTCCTAAAAAGATGGGAAATGTAGTTTTGCCTCTTTGCTGGGGAATCTTCCCTGGCAAGCACTGTACTCACAAAGCTAATGCATGAAGCTCTGAAATATGTAGGCTCTAAAAGGAAATTAGATTTACGACAGACTTTTGATCTCAACATTATATTGCTGTGTGGGTCCTCATTTGTATGGTTTTTGATCTGTGTAGGTAATATCATGGAGCACTGAAAGCCAGGCACTGGAAAATTTGTTGCAATCTGTTGTGTTACTGAAGGAAGATTGAAATGGCCTTCTCTACACTTCTAAGTTGACCACTATAATATTTAGGTAATGGGTCTTTGCTGGATGACTTGGAATGGTGGCAGTTGGTCCCTATCCAGCCAACAGAGAGACAGTGCCTCTGAAGAGTTATTCAGAGAAACTAGGTGTTTCTTCTCTCCTTTCAGATCCTATGGACAACTGTTGTAGGGTGATCCAGTAATCTTTGGGACAAGTAACCATCTACTTGGCTGAAGGCTTCACAATATACCTTTCTACATCTTAGTTTTCAGAATATAAAAGACTTCAGCAGAAGCGCATAGTAAATGCAACTAGAGTAACCTTTTTTAGAATAGTGAAGGAGCAAGATAGCCTTAAGGATAGGGGGCCTTACTTCTAAGGCCTCCTTGTCTGGGGGATTTTGATCTTTTCATAAACACTGTACCATAAGGCAGTCTAGGACAATCCTTTTTTACTCCCATTTGACAACTTGAATAAACAGTTCGGGGCCACGGAAGTGCTAAACTGTGCTGCCTGACTGCATAAACTGTTGACAATACACATCCAGAAAGAAAGGAAGGGAGATCTGTTTTCTGCTTATGCATTGTCCTTTTTAGAGCTGTTAGAAAAAATAAAGAGCTGTCACATATGTAGAGAGTAGCATTTCCCCAATCACAACAGTACTTAAGAAAAAATGTTTTAAAATTGTGACATCCTTAGAGATTACAGGCATGGGAACTATGTGTTTCAGACAGCAACATCTGGTATCAAGTTGCTAGAAGTTACTGAAGAGTAATGAAAAGAACTTAAGCAGGGGGTAGATAATGTTATCTACAGGCAGACAAGAGTCATTGGAAAAAATTCTTAAACCATGACTGATACATACAAAATCTCTGATTCTTTGAGATTTCTTAGTTATGGAGTCAATAATTTATTTTCCTTACTCCCTCACACACATTTTACACTTGCAATGCATTTACTTCATGTTTAATTAATATGCAGCTGCTGTATTCAGCGTCAGGTAATCAGAAAACCATTAAGTGGTTCACATTGATTCAGGTTAAAATTTATAAAAGAGAGCACCTTGTAGTGATCAATAGTCTGAACTCTTTTAAGAAATACAGCCAAAAGTAACATGTAAATACTACAGCATTTGCATGGCTTCAGTGTTGTTTCTCAGCTTTTTGGGAGCCCAGATCTTCAGAATTAGGAACCATGAGTCCTACTGACCTCTAAGTCTTGTGGTTCTAAATCTTCCAGGATGGAATATTTACAAATATTCGTTAGAATTATTAGTATTGAGGTAGAAAATATAGGAGTTTATTTTTGTCTCAAAAAGCTTGTGAGAGCTCAATGATTCATATATCTGGGTGGAGAAAAAGTAATGGTCATACTTCCAACACAAATAAACTCAACAAAACTGAATTAACAGAGAACACTAATGAGATGAAAAAGAAAGGAGTTTTTTTCCACATCATATGTCCAAGCCTCCTATGGACACAGATATGATAGAAATAAAATTTTAGACTCATATGTACAATGTTTTCAACAGGAGGAAAGGGATGAAAAAAATGATGAGGAATTTTTAGTTGCCTTCAATTAGGTAGATAGTAAAATTTGCGGTTTCAATTGTAAACCTTTAAATTGTAGCAGAATCTAATCTTACAGCTTGTCTAGAAATAAAAATTGTATCTTTGTAATTATATTCCTAGAATTCAAGTCCTGTTTTCCCCTTAATACAGAAGCAGTTTTACCAATAGACTAGTGACTTCATTTTATTTTAATTAACACGCTGCTTTCACCTAATCAGTTTTAGCACTTTATACAACCCCCTGTGCTAAACAGAGATGCATGTCAGTCATGCTACAGAACTATTATATTAATTGTGTCTTATCTGAGTACATGTATATCCAGAACCTTTGAGCACAGGTCTACGGTTTGATTTTTAAAAACCTGATGTGATACAGTTCAGCTCTCTCATTCTTATTATCAAATGTGCAGTGCAGGTTGCCATAAAAATGCAAGACCAGTTTTAAGAAATGGAGATCTCTTTATGAAGATCACATTTAAATCAATTCTGGGGTGCAAGAATATAATATATTTTACCAAAGGTTTTAAACCTGAAATACTCTGTAAATTAAGTCCTGTATAATTGCTGCAAGGAAAAACTGCTTAAAAATATAGTCTACAATCCAGAATTATCTCAGTGCAGGAAACCCCACTGATACTAAATGAATAATTTCCATTAGCAGAAAAAGAAAATGTGGCTACAAACAGAGAAACCTTTCTCTCTGCCTGGAAGATTTTGATGAAAAAATCTGTTCTTGTCTGGAATCATTATCCATCATCTCCAATTACCACATCTACCACGAGAGTGACCAAAGTTTTAGAGAATTCCTTTCTTTAACATGTTCACCCATAAAAGGTATGAAACAAACCCCAGGTTATGAAGGATCTATGTAGTTTAAACAATTTTTACCAACTCACTTCTGATTTCTTATTCTAGTTCGGGGTTGCAATATTCAAATGCCAGTTTCAAGATACATAATGGAAAAGTTATTCTGGGAAACTTCTGCAATGTTTAATAAAATCTATCCTTAAAATGCACTTTTTAAGCCTTTTTAAGCCAAAAATTACACTGACCTTTGATTTGAAAATACTAATGACTGTCCATTTGGACATGTTTTTTCTTAAAAAAAATGTTTCAGAACAGGAGATTCTTAGTCATAAGTATTTTCATTCTTTTTGGAGAAAAAAGTTATGTACTAGGAGTTTCCAGTAAGGAACCTTTTCGCCTAAAACCATTCAGAGTCAGCACTAATCAGCAGAGATTTGACTCTTTTCTCTGAATTCCCTGCCTGCCTCACCGACAAATTCACCGTTAGCGCTCCAGAACAGTTAAGAGACTGACCACAGCTCCCACCATGCACAGGATTTGCTGAACCTAGTTTCGCAGACTTGCACGGTGCACTATGTGTTCCTGCAACTAAGTTTGTAAAGGTGCCCACTAGGAAAAAGTTTTATGAACAATGAAAATTTTGCCTCACTTCTGGTGGGAGCAATGACTGCAACATTTGTGAGTTGTACCATCAAACCAACCATCATTAATTAGGAAGGCGAGATACCGAGGTGCAGTTAATTGGACATATCAAAATGTACGCACATTTTGTAGGGACACAAAATGGTAAATTACATAACTGGTCTTGCACAAAGAGTCTACATCTTGTACACTTTGGTTGCTAGTTTTGTGTGCTTCCATTTGCAGGGTATATCTTCCAAACTAAGTCATGGTTAACATCTGTGTAAGGGGGGTAGCCAGACAGCCCATTTTAGGCATGATCATGCAAATCAGAGTAGGAAACTCTGTTTAAGGTATGCAAATGGATGACTGGACCCTGGCCTAAGGTTTAGCTAACTGAACACAATATAACATACTAGTGAATGAGAATGTAACAAATTGTATGTAATAAATTGCATGTAATAAAGAAGAAAGTGCAAAGCTGTCAAAAGTTACAGATAGTGCCATGGGGAATGGCTGGATTTCTCAGGTGATTAAAGGGGAATTAGTAGGAAACAGCTGAAGTCAAGCTATCCAGTTCAAAGTGCATTATTAGGGTCCTTCTGAGGAGTAAAATCTGAAGTAACTGTATCAGTAATGACATTATAAGGCCAAGATTACTTTGGTAATCACATGAGAAACGACAAATTAGAGAATGGATGTTGCAAAAAGGGGGAAAAGTAATTACTGGTGGGTTATGTGTCTGGGAGGAGACAAGTATAAAGAAAAAGAGGGATCAAGGTGGATGGGGAAAAGGACAACTGTGAGCAGTGGTCACACATGTAGTATCCTAGGAAGAGAGAAAACCCCTGTATCCTGAAATGATTCAAATTCACCTTCCCTTAAGACCTGTAACTCTCTCCAGGTCCTGCTGGCAGAAGGAAGGGCAGAGTGAACCTAGCACATCTGCATTAGATAGAGAAAGTATATCTTATAAAAGGGACACTTCTATTAGGGAGCCAAACAAATAAATGCTCTTTTGTCAGGCATGCTGGTATACAGAAAAAAATAAAAACATTTCCTGTCTTTTAGTTCAGCTATTTTATGAGAAGATTATAAAAGATTTTTCTCTCTTTCATTCAAAACAAACAGATAGATAAATGTTAATTGAGAATATTGGAGGAATATCATTTACCATTTTTCTCTGTGAAAAAATTTTGCAGCCTAAGATACGTTTAGCATTTTGAAATAAATTTTTAAAGCCAGCAAGCTCTTTAACTCTTTTGAAGTCTTCTCAGTTAAGTTTTCCCAGTCAAATAGAAGATGACACAAAATGATATTTAGCTGTTTCCTGAAGATAAAGTTTGTGTTACTATCATGCATTAGTCTTGAAATTCCCTCCAGTAATTTACTGAAATTGTAATGAACAAGAACATGAAGGCTAAGTGGTAAACCTTTTGCAGAGAGGAACTTTCATGTTATAGGGTAGGCTGTCACTTATTCTTGTTCATTTGGCATGAATATCTGAATGCTCCTACATAGCAAACAAATGTTTACAGTGTTTGGTGAGAAGCTATTCAAAACCACTTTGGAGTAATCCAGCTAACATGCACTAAAGTTGCCCTCAAAAAGCTAATCTGATTTTTAATGTGCATCTATTTCCAGCAGATCCCTACACTGACTCTCAAGTTGGGTATTTATTTGCTGACAATGAGGAAATGCTAATTTTCTTCTAATTAGTACATTTTTGTATGAAAGTGGGTTTTGATATGTATTAATTGCTAAATTAGAGATTAAATAAGAGAACTCTGTCACATTAAGTTCACAGGAGGAGGGGGGTTCATAATACTAACAAATTGTGAGTGTGATGACATCTGTATCTCTGTGATGAGACCAATTTCTACACCATCTGGCACTGAAGACTTTAGCTACTTGCAGTTATAATAGAGATATTTTGGCTACAACACAAAATGAGCAGGATAATAGCTATTTGGTGAGTTAAATGGTTAGTACAGATATCCTGACGGAATTAAGTACCATTGGATAAGAGGAGACAGGGTAGTATCATTTTGTTAGCTGCAGATATTGGTGGCCCAGCCAATTGAAAAGCTAGAAATTGAGAATTCCTCCATCATAACAGGAATATTTGATTTTTCTGTTTTACTTTTGTATTAGCCCTTCCAGTGGAGTCCATAATTTTTTGTCTAGTGATTAAAAATGCATGCAGCAAAACTTCATCCCCTAGACAGAAAAACAAGGAAGATGATACTATTTTAGCGGTGCAGCATACTGTATCTGTAAGTAACAGCTTGAAAGAAAATTACAGTCATTAGGGTGCAATGGTAAATAGTTATTATTTCTATTTAATTCAAATTAAATCTGATTCAGAATACATGTGAATGGTGGATATTGTTGCCAAGAATGCTATTACAGCTTTTGCCTATCTTTTCTGCAGGCCTTTTATTAGAATGAAAGGGGTGCTTTCTAGCATCATCATTATGAATTATTTTATTTTCAAAACATATTGAAAAAAATATCAATAGTGTAGAGAAGGCTTTATAATTTTTGACAAATATGTTTACTTCCCTGTACTATTATTTTAGCACCTGGTCCATAAATCAGTGACACGGCACCAACCTAAGCCCAATTCAATTGCTATCTAGTTGAATATATTTCAAGGAAGTATGTTCTGCAATACAGGGTAATCCAGGCAATTTTCTTCCATTCACTGATGACCCAGAAATATTATGATTTGCAATTATGTGACAGTTTATCTGAATTAGGCTGGTGATGTCAAACACATCATTAAAAAAAGCATATCACAAAGACCTTCAGAACTATCACTGTTTGCAATTGAGAGTTGTCCTAATATATACTACATATATATATTTGAGATCACATACTTTATAAGATACTGATCCACACAGCAATTGCACTTCTAGATTGGTCTTTTCAAAGCAGAGTACAGGTAATGTACTCTGTAGAGCTGCTTTTCACAACAAATTGTCATTCCATTTCTACTGAAAATATTAACTCAACAATAATATGAAACTTATTAAGCTTTCTGATCTAGTTTCCTATGGAAATGCATCTTATTTTGTTCCATGATGTGTATACATGTGAACATGAAGGTCTAACTGTCTTCCCAATAAATTTTGATCTAGTTGGCTGTGTGAAAAAAAAGTTAAGTTCCTACAGCTTCTGTGAAAATAGGCAGCCAAGTGAAGATGCGGCTACAGTCCTTAGTGGAAACTACAGAATCCACATCACAAAGCATGTTTATGAACAGCCCACACATAGGATAGAGCTCACACATTTTTAGAAAATCTAACTAGAGGACACAAATCTTTAAGAAGGTAAACTTCATTAGTTTTATCAGTCTTGAAATGGTTTACTTTTTATCTGCTTACTATCTTTTTTATTTGTCTTCATTCATGATAAGTCTGAAGGCAGTAGAAGTGAGCGATTTAAAGTAACTTAAGCCACAAATTTCTTTATAACAAAACAAAATGTTTTTCTGTTAGAAGGTGGCACAGGGAAGATTACAGGCAACCAGCTGTTCTTGGTCTGTGATGCTTTTCTCTTGAACAATAATCAAAGTTTTTTCTTTATGGTGAAAACTACTTATTAAGATTCTGCCACTGACTGTTAATTACTGTTGGACAAGAATCCTAAATCCTTATTCTCATCAGCTAAGCCTTCTATTTCTGCCTTGGCTCAAATCCCAGCTAGAAACGTATGACTCTGTAGGTTCTTTTCACAGGTGCTGTGAATCATACAGGCTTATGACTGAAGAAATCCTGTGGTGGTGTTCCTGTATAAGTTAGCACTTGGTATATTTGTACAACTAATACCCAGTAAAGTGGCTACTGACTACATGCAGGTAAAAAGCAACTGTCAAGTTGGTTTGATGTCACTGTAGCTTCGGAAGGTCCTGCTTTGCGCCTCCTGTGCTTGTCCATGTTCGGACTAATTCCACACTGCACATGATCTGCAGAGTAAGGCCCATCTACACAAGCATCTGAGATAGAGGAGTCCCATTTCCAGAGCTGATCAGTGCAACACTACTCATAAACAATGTTTTCAACATTTAAAACAACAAGAAGGACACCACACATTATAGAAAATGAGCAATCAGAATGAGAAAGCATCAATTAACGTGATCTTTTTTAAATGCAATTCAGTGACACAATTGGTCAGATGACTAGCTATGCAAAATTACCACCACACATGGGAAATACAGACTTCTCAGGTAACAAGGACTTTCAGAAGTCTCTGGAAAAGTTTGCAAAGCTTTCTGCTAAGTGACCATCCTGACCCAAGAAAGAAAGACTGATACTATTGCTGTCCTTCCTGAAAAGCTGTCTGAGTCCTGTTGGCTGCTGAAGAGGTGGCCAATGAGTCATTCATTTACTTAGTTTGCCTGGTCTCCCTGTGACCCTCTACAAACAATAAATTACTTTCAGAACAAACTGAAGAGTAGTTCTTTAGGTGTGATATTGGACAGAACGTGAGAATATATACATGAGGAAAAAAGTGCTGATTAAAAAGTACTATTCTAAGTATTTGTTATTATCATTCTAAACCAGTATCATTCCTCCCATCATCTCTCACAGGTTACACAACACTTCCCAAAATTTATCTAATTTTTAAAAAACTATTTAGTTAGCCAAATACTTTTAAAATACTAAAATACTTTCTTCCGCATTACCATCCCATGAGATGTCAAAAGATAATGTATTTTCTTGACCAAATGTAAGAGAAATTTTTCAACAGAACTGACATGATAAAGGCTACAGAGCTACTACTTAGATGTTAGTAGGCTATAGTTTTCTCCCTGGAACAGTGAATGATGAGAGATAATTATATCTCAGAAAAAAACATACCATTTTCTGAAAAACACAAAACCTTTTGCTCAGAAAAGGTGCTGTGATACTGAAAGCTATTGTCAGTATGGTGTAACAGATAACAGCATCAGTGGTCTACAATTATTTACCAAGTTTCATTGCCAATGTATCACTCTATTTAGTTCACAGTGTGTCCTCTCACCATGATAAGGGAGGGGGATAAAGGGGAGTGATTCTGTCACAAAAATGGGTAATCTAGATTCTCAAGGTATTTTGGCATTAACAGTGAAGACTGGAAATTCTTCTGAGGTTATGTTCTGTCCTGACAGCAAACTATTATTATTTTCAGTTTGGATAATAGAATAATACCTTTAAATACTAAACTATAACTCACAAGTAACTTTCTGGTCACGTGCTCAAAACTGAAACTATGTAAGGCTATTAAAGGAATCTTATTTTGAAAAGAAAAATAAATTATAAAGGTAATAGTATTGTGCTAATATGTTTAGGTATTTCTGCAAGGCTACTTAGTCCCACAGAACATAAAAGAAAGTCAATACAAACTTTAAGTATATTAAAACTGTGCTAGCTGTTATAATACATGAGAAAATGCAACTGTGAACCAATACTTCATGTATGTACAGTGATATTGCTCAGGAACTGGTTTTGGACCCTATGCTTTCTGATATTTTTAACAGTGGCATAGAAGAAAACACTAACTCATTGCCAACTAAGTTTGATGTGAAACAACGATTAGGGGAGTGCTAAATGGCTAAGTGAGTGATTCTAAGCAATCTAATATCATTTAACAAATAAGGCAAAAAAAAAGTGTTTTATTGCAATGAGGGTAAAGTCCTATCCTCATAAGGAAAGAAATAGCATAGCTGTACTCGCAAGTTAGGTGACTCCATGTGGCTGGGTATAGTTGGAAAAGCATGTTCTACAGCCCAAATTAGGAAGGAAAACCTTCCCAACTGTAATGCTTTTACAGAATAAAAATCCCAAGATATTGGTATCCTT